>NW_024962290.1:3589188-3677914 GCF_019238085.1 Lagopus leucura
GACTGGAGGTGACATGGAGACCTTCCCATGGCCATGACTGGAGGTGACACAGGGACAACCCCAGTGGCTGCAGCTGCCTTCCCACGCACCCAGCAGAACCGTGGGCCATGGCAAGCAGAGCCCAGGGAGCAGAGGGAGAGGACAGGAGAGGTTAGGAAAACACCCATTAAACCACAATAACATTTAATGACCTGATCGGAGGAGAGCAAATTACCCCTTTGAAATCCAGTCACCACGAAAAAGCAAATGACATCCAGGGATATGAATTAACTGAGATATTGAGGTGGGGGGAAGAGGGGGGTGAAGCACTTGTAGGGCAGCACACGGACACGGGGCTGCTATCTGAGCACTCACGTTTCCCACAGCCCCATTTCCCATGGGATGCACCCAGCTGGGAGCAGGGCTGGGCGTAATGATGGCAGCACAGCAGGGCTGGTGTGGGGCCAGGAACTGCTCTGCTAGGATGCAGAACAGCCTCTCTCCAGGAGAGAACAGGTTGGGTAACCCCACAGCTCTGCAGTCAGAGGAATGAGCTCAATGGATACGAGCTGGGATTCTACGAGCACTTGGGAAGCCGGGTGCAAGCAATGAGTTTAATTAAACCAGGGCAATCACATCAAAGCTGGTCCCTGCGCAGATACCTTTCTTAAATGGCAGGAATTAATTAATGAGTTTGAGTTAAACATGTTCCCTCCTTATTGGAGTGCAGCCTGAGCGTATTGGAGGTGCTGGCAGATTTGGGAACAGTTCAGCTGCTGCAGAGCAGTGGCTCCTTTGCCACACCTGGGGTCTCAGAGCTCTCCAGCAGGAATAAAGCATGGCAGCCCCCTGAGGTTGGGGTTCTTCTGCTGTGTGTGGGGCTGTGCTTATGGGATGCTGCTGTCTGGAGCAGGGTGTCTGTAGATCTCCTCCCCTTGAAGCTTCCTCTGTGGTTTCCTGGTGCCTTGGAGGATGGCAGAAGTGGGGCTGGTCCTGCTTTAAGTCCAGCTGTAGTGGCAAAGCACTGAGGATTGGAGCTGCTTGGTGAGCCCAGCTGGGCCTGGCCACAGTACAGGTGAGTGGGGCACACAGCTCCCCTGGTGTTTGGCTGTGTCTGCTTGCAGGTAAAAAGCCTCATTTGGGCTATAAAGCAGCTTCTTATGGTCAAGCTGCACCTTTGGGATGTTCATTAAAAACTTGCCTGTGTTTTCCCCTCCAACTCAATAGGATGCTGTCTCAATGTGTTCTGCAGCAGTGCTGATGTTAAGAAATCATTTCAGGTGAAGCCCTGACACTGCTGAAGTCAATGGCCCAGTTCCCTCAGTGCTGGTGTAACCCAGACCCTCTGTAGTCCTTCCCAAAAGCTGCTTTGCTGCTCGAGTTTTTCAGCCATGCCTTGCAGGGAAGATTTTGTTTCCCTTTGGAAAGCATTTTCCTTCACTTTTAGCTTAGTGATTTGGTTCCTTGAAAGCAGGCAGGAAGCCATTGAGGAATGTTCCCCTTTTATTTCCAGATAAGTTTAATTTTCATCTCTGTAGGATGAGGAACTGTATGGAGCACCTGCAGCTGCTATCCATCACAGCAGCAAGCAAATCAAATGGGGGGAATTTCAGCTCTGCCTGACATCCTCCCATCCTGAGCCTGCAATATCAGGTGGGGTTGATGTAAGGAGCAAAGCTCCTCTGTGCTTTAAGGCTGCATGGGAAGAGCTCAGCATGGCCCCTGCAGCTCTGCTCTCCCAGGGGGTGAGGGATAACTTCAGTAAGTCTCAAAGCAGCTGATGTCCCTGGGGCTGTTCCCCCTGTGCTGCCCTCCAGTAAGTTAAGCAGTGCTCCTTTCCCTGCAGCTCTGTGCACAAATGCATCCTTTGCTGGTTAGCTGAAGCCCTGTGCCAGGTCTTTCTCTAGCTGCTCCCATGCACCAGCTGCTTTTCCTACTGGGGGTGGAAAATGCCTCGTGGGGTTTTTCCTTGTGTGGAGGGAGGAGCATCCTTGGGATCCTGTGGATGTGCTCCTCCTGGTTACAGCAGAGATGGAAACCTCGGAGCCCCATGCCCTGAGTTCACCTTCTTCTGGCTGATGTGGCCCCTTTAGAAGTGACGCTGTACCCCAAAGTCCCTCCTCTGGGGACTTATGAGCACTTAGGATGCCCGGAAAGAGGATTTATTCCTGGTGGCTCCTTGCCAGGGGCTGGGCTGCTGCCTCCTGACCCCGCAAGGCTGCCCCTGGTGACACAGCCCCAGGGTCTGGCATGGGAAAAGACGTCAAGGCTGGGAGAAATGGGGCCATGGCAGATGAGGTGCCTGCCGGGTTCAGCCCTCCCCTGGTTCCAAACCCTGCAACCCAAAGCCCTAAGGAGTTTGGGGTGGAGGAGGCTGTGAAGCCCCAGGTTTGGAGGTGAGGTGGTGGGGGGGACCTTCCTTGTGCTCCCCAGCTTCTGTGTCCCCAGGTGAAGGTGCCAGCAGTGCCCTAAGCAAATCCTGGCAGCAGTGGGAGCACACCAGTGTGTTTGTGTAGCTGAGGGCTTCAAGGAAGGGGCAAGTGTGTCATCAGGTTTCTTCTGAGAACATTTTTATTGCTGCTGCAGTCGTTTCCCACCGAGGTTCCCTGGGTCCTGAGGTCAAGTGCTGGGCTTGGAGCCACGGGGCTCAATCCAGCAGCCATCCTCCATGCACCAGGGCTGGGTGCTGAGCAGGGAACTGCAGCAACGAGAGCTGGGAGCCAGCAGCACAACTTGTATGAAGGAATCCTTTGCTGTTGCAGTTCTTGAGCAGTTCAGCTTGCTGTCTGCATCACCTGTGCATCCCCACCCTGTGCTGCTTGGGTACCATGAGCTGTGCTCCTGCACACTGCAGTGATCACATTGTGCCTGGCCAGGCTGTAGCTGCTTATACAACTGCAACGAGCTCAGCTGTTCTGTGCACAAATGTCTGCTCCCTCACTGGGGTGAGAAAATGAGGGGGAGACTTTTCCCTGTGCTCAGAGCAGCCCCCGTGAGGACAGCATTTGGTAGGTTTATGGCCAAGGAGCTGCGTTTGCCATTTCCACCCTCAATCCTAGAGGAAATCCCCATTCCTCTATTCCCCTCTTTCTCTGCTCCTTAGCAGCACAGCTCAACCAGACCTGAGCCACCACCCCATGTGTCCCCACCACTGTCCATCTCTCCTCCCTGGTGGCAGCAGGCATTTGGCCCATGCCTTGCATGCAGTGTGCTGTTGGTGCTCAGGGCTGACACAGCAATGCCATCAACTGTGGAGAATGGAGGGGAGGTTATCAGCCCCCAGCTATCCACAGCTGCCCTTGTTAGCCCTGATAACTGGCTGTGCCCACCTACAATCATGATGCCCTCAGCCAACTGGGAGGAGAAACCCACAGGGAGGCAGAAAGGCAGCCTATAAAACATTCTCTCCTTGGGGATGTGGAGAAGTCTCTGGTGAAGGAGGAGGCTGCACTGGGAGCACAAGATGCTGGCAGGAGGCAGCAGGAGGCTGCAGCAGTGTCTGCTCGTCGTGGCCATTGCATGGAGTGCCGGCTTCTTCCACTCACCAGCCCTGGCTTTGCAGAGGTAGAGTTGTTGCTAAAGGAGCACCATGTGCTGGGTTTTGCCATCTCCTTGTTTGCTTGTTTTTTGGTATTGAGGACCACAGAGCTCTCTTCTCTGTTCCTCCAGGCTGCTGAGAAACACCTTCCCTTCTTCTCCTCCTCTTCTCTCTGGCACTGAGCATACCTCACCCTCCTTGCTTCTCTTCCCCTCTCCCTCTGAGCGCTGCATAGCACAGCAGCACCTCTCCTTCCATTCCAACCTCCGAAGCCAGCACGGCGCTTTCCACTTGCAAAACCAACGAGCTGAGCCTCAGCACATCACGAACCCCCCGTTGTGTGCGGGGCAACCCTACAGCACCGTGTCCCATCCCCGTATCCGCGCATCCCTCCGCTGGGCCGGGACCCGGCGGGCAGCTGCTGCCACCTAGAGCTCGGATCTTCCAGGGCAGGGAGATGCTGCCTCCTGGGGGTGTCCCACAGCCCCCTCCCCTGCCCGCAGGATCGCTCTGCGGAGGATGCCTTCCATCCGGCAGACGCTGCAGGAGATGGGCGTGAAGGTGGCCGACGTGTTTCCCGAGCTGCGGCAAAGGCGAGGCGGGGCGGGCGGCCCCCAAAACGGAACGGCTCCCACCCTCCTCACCAACTACCTGGATGTGAGCCCCTCCCCACGCACGGAATGTTTGTTGCCCCACCTCACGGGTTCTATCAGCCGCAGGCGGACCCAGCCCGAGTCATTCTGCCGGCGCTGTGCTTCTTCCAGACGCAGTATTACGGTGAGATCAGCATCGGCACCCCCCCGCAGACCTTCAAGGTGGTCTTTGACACGGGCTCAGCCAACCTGTGGGTGCCGTCCTGCAAGTGCTCCCCACTCTACAGCGCCTGCAGTGAGTGCTGGGGGTGGGAGGGGGGACACTCCATCCTCACCCTTTGGTTTTCCAGTGGATGTGGGCAAATCCCTTCATCTCAAGGGATGCACGGAGCTCTAGCTGGCCCTGCTGCCCCCTCCCTTGCTGTTTCTGATGCCTTCCTGCCTCTCCCCAGTTTCCCACAGCCGCTATGACTCCTCCAAGTCACGGACATACATAGCCAATGGTACAGGCTTCTCCATCCGCTACGGGACAGGCAGTGTCAAAGGCTTCCTCAGCCAGGATGTGGTCATGGTGAGAGCACACCCTGAATTTTGGAGCAGTTGGCTCTGCTCCCCTTATGAGCACAACCATTTACCCGAAAGTATGGGAGCTCTGCTGGGTTTTACCCCACAATCTCCCAATGCAGAGACCCTTGTGCCCTCCCCAGGTATCGGACATCCCCATCATCCAGGTCTTTGCTGAGGCCACGGTGCTGCCTGCATTCCCCTTCATCTTTGCCAGGTTTGATGGGGTCCTGGGCATGGGTTACCCCAGCCAGGCCATCGATGGCATCACCCCTGTCTTCGACCGGATCCTCTCCCAGCAGATCCTCAAGGAGGACGTGTTCTCTGTCTACTACAACCGGTGGGTTTCAAGGTGCGGAGGGGGTTGCTTTGCAGGGCTGGGCATTGCAGCCTCAGCGTGCTGGGGATGCAGCTTGGGACTGTGAAGAAGCTATGGCTGGGGCTGTGGGACCCAGGCTGGGTGAAATTTTCCTGCAGGAGATGGGCTGGAATGAGGCAGCACAGGAGGCAGATGCACGCCTAAGTAGAGTCTGTAGCTCTTTATCCCATCTAAAGATGGATTCTTTAATAATGAATGAGTCCCAAGGATGCTAGCTGCCATTGCAGCCTGGTCTGGTTGCTGTTTCAGTGCCCTTGGCACTTTGGGATGCAGCCACCCACAGACCACAGGCTCACAGAACATTTCTCTCTTTGCAGAGCTTCAAAGTAAGAAGATGAAAAGCGTGAGCTCTCTGGAGGCAGCACCCACTGCCAGCACCACAGACCCCAGTGCTGGCTCCTATGAGCTCCAGCCCTGGGCTCTGCCCTCACCTGTCCTCAGCACCCACCTGCCCCAATCCTCACCCCTGTGGTCTCACATCCCCCCTCACTAAACCAGGATGGCTCCTGCTTTGCCACTGCTCACCAGGCTGACAGCACTGCATGCTCCCTGCCCCAGGAACCCCAAGTGAAGGAGGGTCACCCCACTGTGCTTTGCACCCTAGGAATTCTCCTTTGAAACCCGGTGGGGAAATCATCCTGGGGGGCACTGACCCAGCCTACTACACTGGGGACTTCCACTACCTGAGCATCAGCAGGAACGGGTACTGGCAGATCAGCATGAAGGGGTGAGGATATGGGGCACATCATCCAAATACTGCCCTGGGCACATAAAGGTGGGCTTGGGAGAATGGGGCTGTGGGCAGTGGGATGCTTTGTACTCTAAGAGGGAAAGGGAGTGGGGTCGGTTCTTCCAGCACAGAGCTGCACTATGATGATGTTCAGCTCATCTCACAGTGCTGGGGAATGCAGAGGGGGAGGCACTGTGGGTTGATTTCCCTTGGAAGCTGCGGTGGAAGAATTTAACCCCTGTCAGCCTGCAGGAGCAGCGTGAGATGCTGAAACAATTCTGCTTTGTTTAGCTTAAAAAAAAAAAATAATAAAATAAAATACCACCACTGAGACCAACAAAAGATACATGATGAAGCCTTGCTTTCGTATCTGAGGAACTTGAAGGGAGTGATCCCAGAGGGGTTGTGTGCTGGAGGCACTGGGATCAGCATGTGCTCTGCCCAGCTGCTGCTTCTGAGCTGCGAACATCACGAGAGATCAGGATTCCCCTCTGTCCCAGGGTGTCTGTAGGGGCTGAAATCTTGTTCTGCAAGGAGGGCTGCTCAGTGGCCATTGACACCGGAGCATCCTACATCACTGGCCCAGCCGGCCCTGTGTCTGTGCTGATGAAAGCCATTGGAGCAGCAGAGATGACTGAAGGAGAGGTGAGCAAAGCCCAGCTGCATCCCCACGTTCTCCCCAGCCCATCCTCAGGCTCAGCGCTGCCTCCTCCTCCTCCTGCAGTACGTGGTTGACTGTGAGAAGGTCCCCCAGCTGCCCAACATCTCCTTCCACCTGGGTGGGAAGGCCTACACGCTCAGTGGCTCAGCCTACGTCCTCAGGGTAAGCTGTGTTCCTGTGTGAGGGCAGGGATGGGACACTGGTGGGGGTGCACTTATCCCTGCATCCCTGCAAGCAGTCACAGAGTGATGCAGCTCGCTGTTTCTCCACGCTCTCACGTGCAGCAGAGATGTCCAGGTGAGGCAGAGCAGCCCACTGCTGCTTCCTTGGGTTGGGGGATATATGGAGCCAGCAGAGCCAGGCAAGGGCAACCCTCTGTGGTAGAAGGGAAATCAAAGCCAAGCACAGGGCACGTGTTGAGCTGGAAATCTCCCTCCTGCCACCTCTTCTACCTTAGAGTCTGCTCCTCTCTGCAGCAAACCCAGTACGGGGAGGACATCTGCGTGGTGGCTCTCTCAGGGCTGGATGTCCCACCCCCGGCTGGACCCCTCTGGATCCTGGGTGCCAGCTTCATCGGGCACTACTACACCAAATTCGACCGTCGCAACAACCGCATCGGCTTCGCCACCGCCCGCTGACCGCCGGGGGGGGGCTGGGAGGCAGCTGGGAAGCAGGGAGCATCGCTGGGGTGAGAGCGATTCGACACGCAAACGAGAGCAGCGCTTCCTTAAAGCACAGCCACCTCCTCTCTGCACTGAAGCAACTGCAAATCCTCGCGTTCTCCCACTCCAAAACCCCCGCTCTGCTTCCCGAGAGCCTCCGCTGCCACGGAGGGGAGAGCGGAGCCCGGGAGCATCGCGCTGAGGAATCAAAGCGGGATCCTGCAGCTGGAGCTGCACCTCCGGGGGCTTTGCAGGGTGATATGCGTTGCTGCTGGCTGGGGCAGAGGAGCTTTGCAGGTTGTAGACACTGTGGAGCGATGTTTGGTTGCTGTTCTTAGATGGGAGGCAAATTAATTGGTGTCATTAGGCTGCTTACAGCGATGGTTCTTTCAGCTGCTGTTAACCCTGCCCCTCTCTGCAATTTAATATTAAACAACCCCAGAGCAGCAGGAAGCTGAGCGTTCTGCGAGGAGGGAGAAATGAGGAAAAGTTCCCTTATGGGAACTGGGGAAGAAGTGTTCTCTGCTGGGATCCACCGCTGTGCTTTAAGCAGGCAGCGCTGCAGGCTGCTCTTCCCTGTTGTGTCAGAGAGCTGAGAACCAGCTGCAAATCTGAGCCCATCCCAAAGCCAAGCAGTTGGCAATGTTCTCATCTCCCCCTGCTTGTGAGCACAGCTGAGCCCTGGGAACACACCTGTAACGAGCACAGCACCGTGCTGCAGGAGCTTCTCCTCCTCACCCTGCCACCAGCAATGGCTGCTGATTTCCCAGAGTGAATCCCGGCGATGGTTGGGAGCAATTCTCCTTCCAGCACAGCATGGGATGCTGCCAGCCAGGCTGCAGCCTTGCCAGCCTCCTTTCCTGCAAGGCCCAGGCTCTGAGCAGTGGCCAAGCTGCCAGTTTTTGCCCTTGGCAGGGTGTTGGGCAGCGTGTAGCCAAGCTTGAGTATTTAAACCTCTTAGCATCAAGCTGTGCATCCCTGGGATGGGGAAGGCACCCTGGGTGCTTCTCACTGCTTTCCATCCCCTTCTGCAGCACTGTGAGGCGGGGAGAAGGGTGAGGATGGCTCTCTGGGGGGGCAGATGGAAGTGACCCCCCCCTCCCCACCCGCTCTCACCCGGTGCTTCCTGAGCACTGTCACAGCATTCAGCTGCCCTGCAGCACAGGAAACCCAGGGAATGGGGAGAGGCAGCCGCGGGGGGGGGGGGGAGGGTCTACACGGATCAGCTCTGGAGCCACAGCCTTACAGCCACAGGGAGATGCTTGAAAGCTGTGGGGCCCATCTGAGACAGGACGCACCTTTGGGTCTGGTTCTGCTCCTTTTCAGTGCAGTGGCTCGGAGCAGCAGGAGAGAAAAACGTTTGGGCTGCTGCTGGCCCTTCAGCCTGGCCATTAGCACCTCTAATAGCCTGTGCCAGGGCCATTTCCTGGTGCCTGCTGTGCAGAGCTGGCTGCAAGGCACTGCTAACCCGCAACTGCCCCGTATTAACACTTGTGATCGTTACAGGCGAGCAATTAGGCCACGCTCGGCCCAGCAAAGAGACCGGAGCAATTACGGCCATCCTATTAAAACTGACAGCGCTCGCTCTATATATAGCAACGCAGGGAACTGGTTTATTTTCTTCCCCTTCCTTGAACGATTTTCCCCAAGTCTCCATGGTCCATTTAGTCGGCTGCAGCCGCAGCCAGCTGTAAACTTTGGAGGGGGCATTCTGTGCTCGGAGCCGTTGTTATTTCCTATGATAATGAACTGAGGCTGCTGTGGTGTCAGGGGGGCCAGCGGGGGGGGTGATGCTCTGTCTTTAACCACTCAACCTCTCTGCAGCTCGCCTGTAAATCCCAGTTGATGGGAGGTGAGTGTATTGCCTGGGTCCGGAGAGGACAGCAATAGAGAACTGATGGAGATTTTAAGATTGTAGAATAGGATTTTTTGATTTGGAAGGGTCCCAGATGTCAGCTTTTGGATTGGATGGGACCCACTGAGTGCAGCTCCTGGTGGAGACGATAGAATTACAGAATATCTTGATTTGAAAGGCACACAGACAAATCGGCCGAGCCCAACTTTTGAGCTGGAAAAGACTGCCTGGATCCAACTCCTGGCTGTGCATCACCGATCATAGGATGCCACCCATTACCTCAGGGCACAACCTGCACCTCGGGGTGCCGCATCCCCTCCCACCCCCATCCCGACCCCCTGCCGCAGCCCTGCTCCAACCTCCTTCAGCCCCCATTTAAGCCCCAAAGCTCAACCCCGATCCCAAATCCCAGCCGCAAAGCTCCGAGCTGACCAAATCCCCCAGAAACGTCAGCGCTGCCGAGAGGCTTCGGAACGCAGCCCGCAGGTGCGCGGGGCGGAGATGCCCGGAGGCGGCGAGCGCAGCGTTCGGAGCGGGGCCGGTGCGGGGCCGGTGCGGGTCCCGCTGACCTCACAATGCGGGCGGGCGCTGGTGCGGGAGGCGGGCGGCGGGAGGCGGGCCGGTGACTCATGGCTTCCCAACGGCGGGCGGCTCCTCCCCGCGGCCGCCGGCCCCGCGGCAGCCCCCGGCACATGGGCCGCGGATCGGGGCGCTCGGAGCCGGGGATGGCCGTACCGCCCGGCCGCTGCCCGGATTGCTGGGATACGGAACGGGGAGGAGGTGGAGGTGGAAGTCGTGGGGTTCCCGGCGTGCTTCAGCTCGGTGTGTTGGTGGATGAAGGAGACGTGCTGCCCGGAGCGCTGCGGCTGATGCGGGAACTGAGACCCAGCTGGGAGCCGGCCAGGGTGAAGACCAAGGTACGGGGGGTGCACGGAGGGGGTTCGGTGGGAGGGGCTGTAGGATGCTGTAGGGCCTGACGTGGAGGGTACGACACACCGGTGCCCTGTTCTCTCAGGGGCTGAGCAGGTGTGCAAAGCTCTTGCACACCGAGCCCCCCCACGCACAGGCTCTGGGGACACCATGGGGAGCCACGGAATGAGGACTGTGGATGCAGAAAGGTCTCTCGGGGCTGGAGGTTGGGGGTCGTGCTGTCAACCCCCTGCATTACCCCACAGGTGCTGCACTGCATGGCAGTGCCACCGGACACCACACGTCACAGCTGCAGGGCTCATGTGGCTTAGCAGCAGGCTTGCGCTTTTACCAGGTTCCTTTGCACAGAGCAAGTTGGGATGGGTGCTGACATCCTGCATGGAGCAAGGCTCACCTGTCCCAAGCTGGCACAGCAGTTCCTGGGAATCAGCAGCCCCCGTCCTCCTCCTCCAAGCCTCTGCTCAGGTGTGGGGTGCAGAAAGGAGGCAGCTGGGGGCTGCAGCACCGTGGGATGCCTTGGGATTGGCATGGAGCAGGCAGGCAGCAGAGCTGGATGCACTCAACCACGCGTACGTGTGCATGCATGTCCTCTGAAGGCACACGCTTCCTGTGTGCCTGGAGTGCCATTAAAAATGTATTAATAGCCAAGTGTAATTAAATCCAAGAAGCTGCAGGAAAATACATACGAAAGGGCAGATGGTAAGGGACAGGAAGCTTGGAGTTCGAGTTCCTCAGGCTGCATAGTTGGGAGGGCAGGAAATGTCCCAGGCACTGTGCAGCACCTCGCACAGCTCTGTGGTGCTTATGGGGAGCCTGAAAGGAGCAGGAGCACAGCTTTGTGGTGGCCAGGTTCTGCCCAGGAATGGAGTTTGCTTTCAGCAGCAGCTTGCGCGTGTTGTGTTTTTAATTTAGAAAAGACCAAAAAAAAAAGAAAAAAAAAAAAAGAAGAAGAAAAGAAAACTTAGGAGACATCAAGGGGAAATCCTCCGGTTGCATTTCTCTCTGCAAGAGGTATTGGGAGAGGATTGGAGCAGTGCGTTGTTCTCAGCTGGTTCCTATTAGCGTTCCTGTTAGCTTCCCTCTGCAGACTGGAGCAGTGCCTGGTTCACACCGCCTCGGTGTGCAGTGTTGGGGCACAGCTGCCTGCAGGGACTGTACCAGGCTGTGCCTGCAGCATGGAAAACCCTCCCAGCGCTTGGGACAGGGTGCAGAAAATAAGGAGGCCGGGTGCTCATCCAACTGCCAAGCTCCTCAGCCCCATGCACTGCATGTTGTGCTGCTCCTCGTCCTTTTGATTCTGCTCCCTGGGCAGCAGTATCTCCATGCTGGTGTGGTGTCACAGTGACTCAACCAGCATAAATACCTCCGAAGGGAAGCAGCAACGCTGAAAGGATTCAGGCATGGCAGAGGGCTCTGCTGTCCCTCCTAGGATTTGTTTTAGCTTTAACTTTGGCAGCAAGGTGCTCTGCTGCAATAAGGGCCAGCGCTGCTGTGGTGTGGTTGGTGCTCAAGGAGAGCCAGCGTGGGCATGGGGACACAGGGCTGCAGGAGGGGGCAAGCAGGCACAGAGCTGCACCTCTTCAGTATCTTTGCACAAGGCTTGGGGCTGCTGCACAGCTCCTGGTGCACTTGCACTTGCTTTCCCCTTACACACACACCGTGCATGAGCATGCAGGTTGCTGCTGAGCCATGTGCGTGCAAGTCTCCAAAATCAATGGCCTGGAATTCAAAGGGGATAAGGCTCTGTAATCCCATTAAATCCACTGGAAAGGGGTGATGGGGCCATGAGGCAGCAAAACAAGGCACTGCATGTGGACCTGGCATGGAGGCAGCGCTGAGCACCTCGAGGAGGAGCTGCTCACCTGTAGATGCACACGTGCAGCTGGCAAACGTTGGCACAGCGCTGCAGCATGTGCTGCATGCTGCATTTCTGGAGCCTGGCAGGGCAAGAAGAGCTGAAATCGTGGTGGGAACACAGATTGGCCGGGTAGGAACTGCAGCTTGGTTGCTTGCAGCATCACCCTGCCCAGCTGCGGGTGTGAGGATGATGGACACCGCAGCCCGTTACGCCTGGCTGTGTAATTCCAGTGCAGAGTTTCCCTCGGCAGGCTGCACAGGGAAGCCCTATATATAGGCACCCCACACAGGAGCGTGAGTTGCCGAGTGAGCCAGCTAAAATTAGCTGTCCCACCCCCGAGCATCGCTGCTCCCTACCACGCACCCTCCAGCATCGCACCGGCTCCGTCTCGCCAAACAGCAAGGAGACAAAGGGAGAACGCACCGGGGATGCTTCCCCTCTCTGTGGCCGAGCATCCTGCCTTTGTGATGGGAACCCAAACCCCTCGTAATACCCATGGAGATGGCGGCTGCTCCGTGCTGCGGCCCAAGGCAGGGTGAGGACCCCGGCGCGGGAGGAACGGGGCCCGCATGTGCGCGGGCAGGCGGCCAAATCGGGGCTCCGGGAGAACAAAACTCTCTTTCCATCTGTGAGGAACCATCAGAGCAATGACAAGAGACGTCCCCAGCAGAGACGTCCCTGCCTATCAGCGACTCGTGGCCCCGCGGGGTGGGTCAGGAGGAGGAGATGGGGTGGTGGTGTTTGCTCAGCCTTGTTTGCTGTGCCATCGGTGGTTTCTGCCAAAAAGGTTTTTTTGGGACCGGTTCCCAGGGTCACTGAGATGCCGGGTGTGCTCACAGCACATCTCACCGCCCCTGAGCAACAAGGTGAAAAACAGCAGTGAGTTTCCCCCCAGAAACGCTCGCAGTTTGGTGCAGCTGAAGCCTTGTGCCCATGCAGGTTGTGCCTGACCCCGTGCAATCTTGTGCCACCTCCCACAGGAGCTTTTCCTGCTGTCCTGCTGCTCCGTGTTCCCCTTTCCCCATTGCCTGTAACTGCCACTGCTGTATCTGTGCCATGAGGAAGGGGGTTCCCAGTGCCCACCCCGCATGGCAGGGACGTGCGGGCATCGCTCTGCCGCCCCTTCTCCCCTGCAGCTCTTCACCGACGGCATCACCAACAAGCTGGTGGCCTGCTACACGGACGAGGACATGGCAGATGCAGTGCTGGTCCGTGTCTATGGCAGAAAGACGGAGCTCTTCGTGGACCGGGAGACGGAGCTGAGGAACTTCCAGGTGCTGCATGCCCATGGCTGTGCCCCTGACCTCTACTGCGCCTTCCAGAACGGGCTCTGCTATGAGTTCCTGCCTGGCATCGCCCTGGGGCCCGACCACGTGCGGGACCCCTGCATATTCAGGTGTGTGGGACCCCCAGTGCTGGGTCGTATGGGGTCAGGGAGGGAGCAGGGGGAAGTGGGACCATGTTTTCAGTTCTCTTCCTGCTCCAAACTGGCACCCGAGGTGCTCCAGTCCTATCCTTCCCTTGCTCAGATCTGGGTGGTGACGGGGTCGGAATTCCCAGTGCTGTGCACCCAGGTGGGGCCGAGTTGGCAGCTGTGATTTTAAAGTTTTTTGTGGAAGGGGATTGCATGAGGATCATGGCTTCAGTCTGAGCTCACCCTGGAAAGGTGAAGCTGTCCCTGATGGGCGTTTGAGATCCTTCAGAGGCTCAGGACTTGCATGGAACAGGGAGTTAGCTGGGCTGTGCGAGTGTTTTGGGGCATCTGTGTTGAGTCAGCTCCATTCCCCAGCTCGGACTCTTAATCACACCTCTGCTCACTTCCAGGCTGGTGGCCCAGGAGATGGCCCGGGTGCACACCATCCACGCCAACGGGAGCCTCCCCAAACCCATCCTCTGGCAGAAGCTGCACAAATACCTCACCCTTGTGAAGATGGACCTCAGCCCAAAGGTACCCAACCCCAGGTAAAGGCAGAGGGATCCCAAAGAGCCAGGCTCTGGCTTGGGCACCCACTGCCCACCCATCTGTAGGTCTTCCTCCTATGGGACGTGGGTCTCCAGGTAAAGCCTCTGCTGGAGTCTGGGCTCTGTGAGCAGGGGTTTGGGGAGTGCTGGCCACCTGTGGTTTGTGGTTCCTCCGTGAACAAGGTTGTGGACAAACCCCTGAGAGCTTGGGGTGCTCATGGGATGGAGGCACCCCCAGCTGCCTGCTGTGCTATGGTTGCACAGCACCTGGGCAGCATCTGACCTGAACCACAGACACCCATGTGCTGTGATCACCCTCCCTGTGAATCTCGCCTGTGTTTTATGCCATCGTTAGAAAAAGATGGAACCCAAAGCCCTTCTTACAGTGGGATCTGAGCAGCAGGGTTCTGTTATCACTGCTGGAAGGGATGCTGGCAGCCCAGCCCCATTTCAAAGCGCTTCATCCCATTGCTGGGAGGGCGATGCCATGCTGGGAGCCCAGGTTCGTGTCAGGTGAGTGAGGGCACATCAGCCCTCTGTGGAAGGGTGCAGGCAGCCCCCAGAGGTGGAGGAGGTGAACGAACCCCAAATCAAGCAAATAATTAACCCTGTCCCTGGGATGGGATGCAGGGCTGTTCCCAGTGCTTTACCCAACGCTGCACCGTACATACAGCCAGTGTGGTAATTATTAACGTGCTCCATTCTTGGAACAGCTGCAGAGGTTACTGAGTATGGGGCCTGGAGGATTCAAAGAATTCCCATCACCTTTGGGTTGGTCTTAGAGATGAAGGGAATGGCTGAGGCCGTGCCAGGTGCCCTGGGGACCACGGAGGATGCACCAAGTACCGAAGCTGAGCTTCCCTGCCAATAACTGCTCTGTGTCACTAATGAACTCATTTATAACATGCACAGAGGGAAGTGGGGGCAACGCTTCCCCTCTGCTCCTATGGGAGATCCCTGTGAGCAGAAGTGATTCCTCCCCTTCCCCTTCCCCAGCCTCCACCAGGACGTGCCCAGCCTGGAGATGCTGGAACATGAGCTGGCCTGGATGAAGGACACACTCTCACAGCTGGGCTCCCCCGTCGTGCTGTGCCACAATGACCTGCTCTGCAAGAACATCATCTACAACAGAGCTCAAGGTCAGTGGCAGCAGCAGAGGGGTCACTTTGTTCCCCTCTCTCCGGTGCTGATGGCTCCAGCCCCAACCCATTGCTTTGCTTTGCAGAGCACGTCCGTTTCATCGACTACGAGTACACTGGCTACAACTACCAGGCTTTTGACATTGGGAACCACTTCAATGAGTTTGCAGGTGAGCTGGCTCCTCTCCGTGGCTCTGAAGCTCCCCCTGGGTTGGGGCAGCTCCCCACTATCTCCCAATCCTCGAGGAATGAAGGAGAGAGCTGCATCTGGACGCAGTTCCTTGAGTGATGTGCAAAGCAGCGTCTCTGCTTGCCCTGATCCCCTGGTTGAGGTGTGATGCCTGCAAGAACTCGGCTCTATGAACCACGTGGGTGCCTCAAATCAGAGGGCTGAACACTCTGTGCAAGCCCAGAGCTGCAGTTGTTTCACTCACATGGGGAGAACACTTCGGCCACATCAGTGTGCCCTGAAAGAGCCGCCCTGTGGCCACCTAAAGCCCCTCTCCTCTTGCAGGTGTGAAGGAGGTGGATTACCGCCTGTACCCCAGCAAGGAGACCCAGCTGCAGTGGCTGCACTCCTACCTGCAGGCCTACAAGCAGCTCACCCAAGGGGGGCAGGGAGGCAACGGGGTCACCGTGTCCGAGAAGGAGCTGGAGGCTCTCTATGTGCAAGTGAACAAGTTTTCTTTGGTGAGTGCTGGAGGTGGGAGGTGGGAAGGAGCTGACTTGATCCCTGTGTTCTCCTTTTCACTCGCAGGCTTCAGGTGCTGCTGGGGGCTGACCCACAGAGCCTGGCTATGCTCAGAGCTGCTGAGCTCCAGGGAAAGGTCACAGATAGTGCTGGGTGAGGACGCTGAGATTGCAGAGTCCCAGTTGGCAACCTGAGCAGCTTGCTTTTGCCAGGAACGTTTACAAAAATGATTTTCAGAGAAGGCTGAAGCAGAGGTCTGACAGCTGAACTGCAGCCCTTTGAACTGAGGCAGGGAGTTGTGTGCTGGGACATCTGTGCTCTGCCCTCATGCCTTCCAGCAGAGCTGTTTGCTGCAGCAGGGACCTATCCCAGCATGGCCAAATCTCATGTTGGCTGTGGGGTCAGGAGAGATTTCCAGCAGCAAAGCTGTACCCTGAGCACTCTGCACTGCTGCTCAGCATCCTTCCTCACCTGGGCTGCCATCCACCTTTGGAGCTTATAGAAATCCACGCTTGGGCTGTGCTGCTTCTGATCCCTGTTCTGTCTGTTGCAGGCATCCCATTTCCTCTGGGCATGCTGGGGCCTGATCCAGGATAAATACTCTACCATAGACTTTAACTTCTTAAGGTGAGTCCGTGCTGAGCTCTGCAGAGCTGAGGGGGCCAATGTCCAAAGTGCTCAATACTGGATGGATCCCAAAACCCAGGCTGGGTGCATGTCTCACGTCCATCCCTCTTTTGGCAGATATGCAAAGCTAAGGTTTAGGCAGTACTTCAAGATGAAGCCGGTGGTCACAGCCCTGCAGATCTCCAAATAGCGGCTCTGGCCCTTGGGACCCTGAGTTATTTTGTCCTTGCTGCATCCACAGCCCTGGCACCTCCCTCGCCTCCTCCCCGCCCAGGGGTGAGGGCAGGTCCCGACGGTGGGAAGGGGGAAGAGGAGCTTTACCCCAGCCACCGATTAAAGGAGACCCTGGACATACCCAAGACTGGACCATGAGATGCTCGAGAGGACCACAGAGAGGTCCCTGCCTACACAAGGACATCTCACCACCGCCTTACAGCGAGCCCGGCTCAGCCCTGCTGCCCGGCAGCCCTGTGTCCTGCTGGCATTGCTACTGCTGGGCCTGGCACTGGGAGGAAATGGGACCCCCCTCATCCATCCATTCAGCACTGAGCACTGCTGGGTTGCTTTAGCTGCCCCGTGCTCACACTGTGCCTACTGGCTTCACTGTTCCCTCTGTCCTCTCTGCCCTGCCTGCTCAGTACTCTCGCCCCTCAAAACCACCCTCCGTAGGTCTGTGTTCACCCCAGAGCTGGGGACCCTTTTCCAAGTGGGACGGGTGCTGCTGCCATCCGGCTCCAGGCTGAGCCATAGCACTGCAAGGCAGCGAAGGCAGCATCCTCAGCAGTGCTTCAAGCACTGCTCTGTGCTCAACCTGGGGCTGCTTCTCCCCACAGCCCCATCAGCTTCACTTGCAGCATCCCACAGCGCAGCAGGGGGGCTCCCAGCCCTGTCACCCCCCACGTGCCCCAGTAATGGGGGGCTCAGTGCAGCCACGGGTATGGAGTGTGGCTGCCCTATCCCTGCACTCTTCCCCCCATCGGTGCAGCCAGGCCCACACGAGATGCCCTGGCAGGAGATGGATGGAGCCGTGCTGTCCCTAGAAGTGGGCACAGCTTTGTCCTCAGCTGGCATTTGGCTGCTGTCCCCTCTGCAAGGATGAGCCCACCCCACTGAGCACTGCCCAGCTCATGACAGCAGTGGTACATCAGGTAGGGGCTGGGGGACACGGTCACTTGCCTTGGCTGCTTGGCACATGCCAAGGGACAAAGCATCTGCCCCCTCTGCCAGGGCACAGGAACCTAACCCAGCAAAAACCTGTGACTTTTGTTGCATCTGGTGTTTGTTTTGGTGCACAATAAAAGCTGCTGGTAGCTGGAAATTGGGGGCCAATGGATCTGTGGTGCCTGGTTCAGGACTTGGGCTGGTGCAGGAGCTGAGGGGGCCTCTCATCACAGGGTGTGCTGCTGCTGGTTCCCCCTGGCAAAGCAGTGTCCCTGCTCCAGGCAGGGCACTGTGGAACATTTGGCTGCAGGAAGTAGTGGGCAGAGGAGGCTGAGCCCCAAATGTGGGGATGAGGCAGGTAAGAAGGGAGGGGAGGGCAGGGGAAAGAGCAATGGACCAGCACAGAGAAAGCATCGTATGGAGAAGGAAGAGGGGTGGGAAGGGGGAAGGAAGCCCCCAGATCTCTACACTGGAAGCCTGGATCCCAATCCCTTGGGTTGGTCAGACTCAGCCCCGAGCTCAGTTCCAAAACATCATCTTTATTGTGCCAAGGGGTGGGGAGGGCAGTTTGTAAACAAGTATGTGAAATATACAGGTTAAGTTACTCGTCTTATTAACAAAATAAAGCTCTATCTATATTTACAGTCTTAAAAAAAAAAAAAAGAAAAAAAAAAAGAGAGAGGAAGAGCTGCTCCTTCGGTGCGCGGCCGCATCCAGCCCCCAGCCTGAGCTGTGCCTTGGGGGGAATAAATAAAGCACTGAGAAAAAGGGAAGAGAGAAGGGGGTGGGCAAAGAGAAAGGACCCCCACCGGCTGCTGTGGCCCTGGAGTGAGAGGGAGCAGCAGCCCCTAGCAGAGGTGTGATGCACGCAGCACGGCTGCTGCTCCCAGCGCTGCATGCACAGCCGGTGCTGCACCTGCATGCAAACCCTGCGCTGGGTGCACGGGTGCTGAGCAGAGCCAGATATTATTGTTTTTTTTTCTTTTTCCCTTTAAATCGCTATTTTTTCCTCTCCCCCCACTCCGTCTGCCCCCGCCCCCCCCCCTTCTGCTGTTTCCATGATGCACAGAGGTGAAGCCTTGCGCTCGCAGAGCTGTGAGCACCTGGGGATGCATGGACCCACAGCAGTGCTGTGCACCAGGGCTGCCCGAGGGCTGGGGCACAGCCAGGGAACAGCACCCGCTTTATTTACAAAGTGGGACAGAGCATCGGGAGCATAAAGGGCTCCTCAGTGCCCTCGGCTTGCACTCGGGTCAGGCAAGAGCTAAAAAAAGGCTCCATGGGAATTCACTGGCAGGCTGCAAGGGGGAACTGCAGTGGAGTGGGGAGGGCTGGGCTGAGCAGAGCTTACGGATGCCCCCATGGCCAGGCATCAGCAGGTGGCATAGGTAGGGAATAGAGAGCTGGAAGATTCCCATATCCCATTTCCCCCAGGTCCTTACTGGGGGCTGCAGGGTTCCTGAGCCATCAGCTCTCAGCCAAGCTGCAGAGCCCCATTCCCTACAGCAGCAACGGCACCGCCACGTACCCAAACCCCCCACCATCACCCACTCATCTCATCTCATCCCTGTGGCTGCTGGCTCTTTGCCCGCACCGCATCGGGGGTCACCAGCGCCTGGTGCCAGCCAGCCCCGCTGCCCCCCCGCCCGGCCCTTCAGTCTGTCAGCACCACCAGCTCTCCATCGCTCTTCTCCTCTCCCTCCGAGTCCTCCTCCTCGCTGTAGCGATACATCTCACCATCCGCCACCGAGTGCCCATCGTCCCCTCCGCCGTCACCTTCCTTCAGGCTACGAGCGCTGACGATGACGGGCATGCTGGGATCCACGCCACGGGGCAGGTAATGCTCCATCAGCGGGGACGGCAGCTGCATGCCCACCGGCCGAGGGTACAGCACATCCGAGGAGCCGGGGGGCAGCTGGCTGCCTTGGGGACTGCGGGATAAGGGGGAGGGGAGGGGGGGGGATGCCATCAGCTGGACGGGAGCGGGGCGAGCCCCTCGCTGCCCCCAGGGCATCCCTCTGTGTTACCCTATCAAATAGCCCTGCCGGGCATCCTGCCGCCGGTTCCTCATCAGCGCTTTGTATTCCCCCACGCGCAGCCGTTTCCCCTCCACGATGCACGTGCGTTTGGGTCGGGGTTTGTACTTATAGTCGGGATATTTCTCCAAGTGCTGTCGGCTCAGTCGGGCTTGTTCCTCGTAGTAAGGCTGCTTCTCCTGGTTTGTCATCGACTTCCAGCGGGAGCCTGGGCACAGAGGAGCCACAGGGTGTGCTTAGCCACTGCCACACTGCAGCTTCCCCATGGAGATCCGTGTGCACGACCCCATGGCAAGAGGGGATTCACGCTCATGGGGGCTGGATTTAGATCATGTTTAAGGTTCCTTCTAAGCCAAGCCATTCTGTGGTTCTAGGAATGTTCACATGCTGCTCTATGCACACTACACTTGCAGCAGTGCGACGCATCCCCAGACTGCGGGGCCCTCAAGTGTGATAGGAGCCAGAGTTGGGGTTGGTGGCACCCCTGGGATCCCTGCCATGCATGGTCCCCAGCCCTGACCTTCTGGGGCACCTCTCCAAATAGATGCTGTGACTGCTATAGGCTGTTCTGGTGTGTGACTCGGATTCCCCCAGTGGCTGACCTGCATTGTCACTTCTACCTGCACCCAAGCTAGGAGGGGAAAGGGGAGCACAGCACAAGGCTGCTGACTGGGGAGGGGAGGGATGGGATCAGGGGCTACAGCCAGACCCATGTCCGGGTCTGGGGAGTGATGGTCACGCTGGAAGGATCACATAATTGCATCATGGGGCGAATCTGGGATGGCTCAGCCCAAGAGAAAGTGCAGGGGCTTTAACTGCAGTTTCCACTGCTTAAAGGGCATATGGGGAAGAGTGAGCCCAGCTCTCCTCACAGGCGCACCTTGAAGGACAAGAGGCAGCAGATGAAAGGCAATTTACAGCTGGGCATGAGGAAATAATTCATCCTGCTGGGAGTGGGGCAGCCCTGGGAGAAAGTCCATGAGGGGAGTGGGATCTTCACCCTTAGAGATGCTCGGAGCCAACAAGAGAGCCTTGAGCATCCTCATCTGAGGATGATGCTAGCAATGCTTATGGCCTCAGACTTCCAGAGTCCTTGTCCCCACTCCCTAAACCCTCCCTCAGGTCTCCATCCCCTAGAGCTCATCTCCTTCCCCTGTTCCACCAGTTGGGCATTCTGAGTAAATCGAGGCACGGAGCCACACGCACCCCACATCCTCCCCCTCGTGCTCAGCCCCTCGTGCTGCCTGAGCCCCAGCAGCCACACAGGAGAGCACACAGCAACCAAAACTCCAAGCCTCGGGTGAGCACCGGTCCCAGCCCCCTTGGCTGCAGATTAAATTTGCCCCAGTGAACAGCGAGCAGCTCCGGCTTCCCATGCAGAACTGCGCCAGCTATTTAAAGCCACGGACATTGAATGTGACAGCAACCAGAACACCACACGCGTCTGCTCCCAGACCCCTCTCTGACCCCCAGCGGTTGCAAGCAGATCCTGCCTGCGTGCTCTTTCAAAGGGAGAAGCCCAGAGGTTGTTTCGGTTCTTTTTTAACGAGCGGAGCTGCTAAAACGAGGCGGCGGCCGAGCGAAGCGTGTGAGCCTTCAGATGGGCTACTGGGAGACCACACCGATTTCTTTTAATAGCTGGGGTGAAACAGGCTGCCCCAGGGCTGGGGTGACAGCAAGCTGCTGGTGGGGAGCTGGGGGACAGGGCTGGAGGATGCTGCCAGCTAAATGAGGATGGTGCAATCTCGTCCTGCTGGGGATACAGCAGCATGGGGTGCAGAGAGCATTGCAGGGGTGTAAAGGGGTGGCAAGTAAAGAGCTGCACTTGGTGGAGGATAGCAATGAAACAGTGCTGGGCTCTGGATCCTGGCATAGGGGGGCATTTGCCCCAAAGATCCTCGCCCCAAAGGATGCCCATGACCTGCTGCTCAGAGCAGAACCAAGGAACCCAGCAGTGGGTCCAGGTCCACCCTCACCCTGAGCATGCACTGCGCCCCTGCTGCTGCCTCAGCCTCTGGTTCCCCTTTGCACACCTTTGTCAATCTGACTGTCAATCATGGCCCCATTGCTGTGCCCCCCAGTGCTGTGGGATGTGCAGAGAAGGGTTTCCTTCTCCTTTCCATCCCACATCACAGTTGGGATCCCCCACCCTGACACGGTGAGGCAGGGTGGACGCAAAGCACTCACCCAGGATCTTGCTGATGCTGGAGTTGTGCATATCTGGGAACGCCTGCAAAATCTTCCTCCTCTCATCCTTCGCCCACACCATGAAGGCGTTCATGGGCCGTTTGATGTGGTTGTTGTTCCTGGACTCGGGGAAATGCCGCGTTCCTATGAGAGGGACCCCAAAGGCTGGCTCAGAGCACGAGGAAGAAGCAACGTGGCACTGCCCCCACGGCACCCACCGTCCCCATACCGTCCATCTCACAGCTCAGCAGAGTCTCATCCAGGCGGTGTGTGGGTGTCTCCTCCATCCGCTCCTTCACAGGGGAAGCATCGATGCCAACGTGGTCCTGCAGGAAGGGTGGATGGAGTCATCGTGGGGTGCAGTGATGGAGGGGTGGGGGGTCACTCTGGGTTCGGCTCACCTTGCGGTAAGGGTGGCTCAGTGCTCCCTCCATGGCACCGCTGTGGCCGTGCAGCAGCTGCCGTGCATCCTGGATGGCTTTGGTGATGGCATCGCCCTCGCCCAAGAATCCTGGTGGGAAACCAGCCCGGGGCACCCGTCAGCACCCCAAAATCCCATAATGCCTATCCCCAACCCAACAAAAAATGGGGCCGCGTGGCCCTGTGGGGCGGCACGGTGTACCCAGAGCACCCCAACAAGGTGAGACACCAAGGAGCAGAGCTGCCTGCCGCCTCTGGGAGGTGTTGTTGGGGAGGTTTTAGGATCCTCCACGGGTGGAGGTGATGGGAACCCACCCAAGGGCAGGTTGGACGGGCTGCTCTGCAGGTCTCGCACAGCCCCATGGCTCGGTGTGAGGGACTGGCAGCTGCTCATCTTCAAACTGGGTGAGCTGGAGGCACTGGGGAGCTCGGAGCCTTTGGGTTTGGCCGTCAAGTTCAGCGGCTGCGAGGTCTCCTGGGGCAGAAGGGAGGCAGGGTGTGATGTACAGCCCCCGGCACATCCAGGCGCAGGGGAACAGTGGGTGTTTTGGGGCTGTAGAGGCACTTTGGGGCCATACCTGCATCTGGAGGTGGCCAGAGCCGCTGGGTCTCTTTAACGTGGGAGGAGGAGGGCTGTGCAGCAGCTGCACGGGGTAATCCACTGCAGGGAACAGAGGAAGTGTTGGGGGACGAGGGCACCCCGCAGGCATCCATGTGCCCTGGGGACTCAGCTCACCTGGCTTGCAGGGGATGGGCTGGATGGGCAGCGCTATCTGGGGGTCCTGGGTCACAGGAAGGGGCTGATGGCTGGGGGTGAAGGCAGGGATCATGACGTAGGGCATGTTGACCTGCTGGAGGAAAGAGCACCACGGATAATGGTTGTGGGATGGCGTAGCTGGGCTGTGTCCCCGCTGTCTGGCTCTGCGGGTGGCTACAAGGGTGTCCCCCACCTTTACCTGGATCTGTTGCTGCAGCAGGTTGATTTTGTGCTGCTGCTGGATGAGCTGCTGCTGCTGCTTCGCAATCTGGAAGGAAGGAGACAGAGGGGCTGAGCAATGGGAACAGGGGCTCCTGAGCCCCCATGGGGCATGAGCTGCCCAAATCCAAAAGCGATGCTCCCAAGGGCATGGTGGCCTACTGTGGTTGGCACAGGAGATGTCTCAAGGGCCACAGGGACAGAAATGCACTAGGAGAGACCATCATCCATACACCGTGTGCCAGAGATGCCATCCCTGCACTTGGCACCGTTGGGTCACCCATACCCTGATGTCATCCCCACACTTAACACTATTAGGGATAAGAGGAATAAATCAGTGTTCAAAGAGCAAAGAAGAGGGCAGTCAGGAAGGGGCTCGTTAAGGACTTCCTATGATTCATCTTCAACATGTAGATAAGGAATGGAGAGCTTTGACCCTGAGCCACCCCATAGCAAGCAGCAGGATGGGAAGTCTTGGGATGGGCACAGAAACAGGGAAGGTTTCTGGGCAGATACCAAAGAGCTTCTTCCTACTTCTAGAGGGGTTCTGTCCCCTGCACCCCATCCCTCTGGTCTTGCCTCTGTAGTCAGAGGGTACCAAAGTGAGCCCTGAAGGGACACAGGTCTCCTGGAAGCCCACCTGCTCCTGCTGCTGCCGCGCCAGCTCCATCTGCTGCTGCTGCTTCTCAAAGAGCATTGCAGCCATGTTCTTCTGCTCTGAGTGGGCTGTCAGGAGCTGATCCCGCAGCGTGGACAGCTGGTTGATCATGACGAGCAGCTGGAGCTCTTTCTCTGCCAGGCTCTCCTGGGTTCCTGCATAGGGAAGAAGCAAAGTTGGGGGCTTGAGGAGCAGCATCACCACCACAGTGGGGGCTGTGGTCAGAGGGGTGTTCAAAAATCCCTCTGTGCCATCAGAGCAAGGTTTTATCAGGAAAGCCCAGTTCTGGGTAATGAGTATTTTGGGTAAAAACCTACAAATCTCCACAAAACATGACGCTGCAGACAACACCTCCCCTCCTATTGATGGGGGAACACAAAGCCATGCGGGCACCTGAGGGGGGCACAGAGCACCAAGGTGGCACAGAAGGGACCTCACCCTTCACTTCTTTGGTCTCAGCAGCATTTCGGCCCAGCAGCCTTTCCTTCCAGTCGCTGGAGAGTAATTTCTCAATGGTTGGCATCACTGTCCCCATCAGCAGGCACCGCAGTCAGCAGAGCAGAGTGGGGAGAGGAGAGCCAGGTGAGCACGGCCCGAAGCTCTGCACCGTGGCTCTTCCAATCCCAAATCTTCCCAAAAATAGAGAGGTCCCAGAAACCTTTCTTACCCTCTTTTAAGTTTCTGTTGAAGTCCAGCTTCTCCTGGCTGCCGACAGCCGGCTCGAAAGCTGAGCACCGCGGCTCCAACGCATCACCAGCGGGTGAGCAGGACTCCTGCACACACAGAGCATCACTCGGTGGAGAACCCGTGGACAGGGACATCTACATGTCTCCAAGCAGGAGACACCAAGCTGATGGGGTGCTCAGAGCAAACGGGTTGCTTGGAACTGATGGGATGTTTGGAGCTGATGAGATGCTCAGTGACATCCTGGACCACGTGCTCCTGCAGCACTTCCCCAGCTTGAAAGCATCCCAATGACCAAGCCCTGCTTTGCAGGAGGTTGCTGTCATTTCTTTGGATTGCCCTGCTTCTCCAAGACCAGGGACTGAGAATATTGGGCAGAGAGAGAGGAAGCTCGAGAGCAATTAAAACAGGAAAATAACAGAGTGGCCCTGGTCCTGCATGCGGGGACAGTGGAAGATGTCTGCAGGTGGCCCTGGAGAGCTGAGCGCCAAAAGCTAATCCCAGGGCTGAGCTGAGAGCACTGACAGCAGCCAAAAAACCTGAGGGGAACCTCAGGTTTCAGCTTGGTTTCCTCAGGATGAGGAATAAAAGCTCAGGGAAATGACAACCTCTGTCTGCCTGGGGTGGGATGCAGTGCACTGCCAACCCAAAGGGACCAGGGTTCGGTCAAGGCCAGGAGCAGAGGCGGTCACAGTGATGGGACCCACCTGTGGCAATGCCTGGGGGTCTGTGCCCTCTCTTGGTGGTGGTCCCGGGGGGTCGTTGGGATGGGGCTCAGTGCTGGGGGCAGCCCCCGGTGGGCTCTCGTAGCCACTCTCCTTCTTCTCCTCCGTCTTGATGCTGCAGTTCACCATGCTGCCCGCCCCATCGAGCTCCAGGTGGGGAGAAACGGGGCTCCTCATGGACATCCTGCAGAACAGCAGGGCTGTTAGCAGAGAGATGGGGGTCTCCCCTCCTCCCCACACATCAGAGGCACCCCTTTGCCCAGCCTTGCCCTGTGCTGGTGGTGAAGCTGAGCCCTGCGTACCCCTAAGGGCTCTCCATGACCAGCCCCCAGCGGGGCACCACGGGGCACAGAAATGTCCTAAGGGCATCCAGTGGGGCACCAAGCATGGCCAGAACCAGTTTTATTCCCATAGGATGTGCCCTAAGCAATGTGCCACAGCCACGTCCCCTACACAGCCCCAGCTTGGCACAGTTTGTGTCCCCAAATGGGACAAGCTGGGATCCCGCTGCAAACTCCCAGCAGGAATTTCCCCCAGCCCCCGGACCACCAGCCCTCACAACACACAGCAACAACAGCACCAAATGCCCCCTCCCCATCTTCACCTTTCAGGGTGGAATAATAGGGGAAGGAGACCATCAGGGATGGGATTTACACTGGGATGAAGGGCACGGGGGCCACAGTGTGCACCCTGCAGCAGGGACCCCCCAGCCCTGCACCCATCAGGGGGTCCTGCCTGCACCCCACCATCCGGGGGCCCCCAGGACAGGACCGGGCTGCACCATCGGGGCAGCGGTGACACAACAAACAAAGCCCGGCTCAAGCTGCGAATTAATCAAACTGCTGAAAATAAAACCTTCCTCTCAGGAACTTCAAACAAAAGAAACGAAAACAACAAGGCCGGCTGGGTAATGAAAAGCCAGGGCTCTGAATAGGGGACAAAAGGAAGTGGAACAATAGGGTGTTGGACAAAAGCAATAAAGTAAAGGGAAGTGTGACAGCTCAACAATGGGGCACTGTGTGCGCCAGAGTTTCTGATCTTAGCAGGGCTTTTTTTAATCTCAGTTCCCTGCCCTTCTCTGAACAAACCCACCGTGCTCTCCGGGCTCTGGGTTTCCTCCCAGCTCCAGCCCTGCACGGTATCTGCCCGCATCCTGCAGCACCGCCCGCTCCCCTTTCCTGCCCCCTGCCCACCTCGGGGGGCAGCCCGGCAATGAGTCCATCCTCTCTCCCGCCCCCCCCGGGATCGATGCTCATAAAAACACCCCGAGGGATGGGGAGGAAATGGGCGCTGCTGGCAGCAGGACCGAGCCGGCGTGCAGCCAGCGGGATGCTGCGCTCAGTGTGCTGTGTGCATCCAGGTGCCCCGCGGTCTCCCAAAGCCTGAAGTGCTGCAGGTGGGGAAAAATGAGGCAGCAAAGCACAGCCCCGGGTGCTTTTGTGGCTCAGGAGTTGGTGAAGGAGTAAAGAGAGGAGTTTGGGTGCTGAGTGCTGCTCTGCGTGCAACAGCAACAAGCTGAGCTCGGTATGGGAGAGGAGAAGCAAGGTTGATGCTCCTTCCATCCCTTCTGAAGGCACAAAGCCCCGCTCCATGCGTTCCTGCCATCATTTCCCCTCCCTCCCTCCAGCAGGGATGCAGTCAGCCCAAGGATGCCCACACAGTGCTCAGCACAGAGCAATGCACTCGGTCAGGTCACCTTCCCACTGTGCTTCACCTCCCGGTGCCACTGGAAGTTTACTCTTAAAATACAGCCGGTGCTTTAATAGGGGTCCGTGTGAAAGGGGCCTCATTGTGGGATTATTATACGGTTTGCTGAACAAAAAAAAATGTTAAAAAAAGGGAGAAGAAAAAGGAGAAAAGTGAGTGGTGATCTTGTTACAAGGCTTGTTCCCATAGCAGGGCCGTGCTGGCTGTCTCAGGTGTGCTCAGCTCAAGGGCTCCTCTGTTGCACAGACAATAGGGCCGGGAACAATTGCCTTGGCACAGGGAATACATCTTCATGTAAGAGATCTTTGCCTTTAATGTTTGCTATTTAATGAAGGGCGGAGGGGAATGGAGCGAACAGAGCACGGATGAGCAGTGCCAGCCTGGAGAGCCACAGCGAACAGCGCAAGCACGGGGACAAGGTGTACCCAAAGATCAGCACGAATGGGGCTTCTTTGCAAAGCCCTACGGCTGCCACCCCAGCACACATCGCTTTGCTCACCTTACCTGCAACCAGGCTGCCCCAGCTAAAGCCCAGAGCTGAGGTTTGGGGATGGCGACAGCCGGCTTTTCCTTCTCCATTCGTACCCCTCAATGGCACATCCTGCAATTCTCCCCTTGTGCTGTGCCACCCTTCCTGGCTAGGAGCTGATCCTATCTGCCCCATTTGTGTCACAGCCGAACAGCTCGTTAGGGCAGGGGCAGAGCCAACAACAGCCTGGCACCATGGATGATGCCAATGTGCCTCTTGCCGAGCCCCCCCCCCCCGGACCCTTTAGAGCATCCCCTCACCGGTCTCCAGCATTGCAGAACACAGCACTCACCTCTGCACAGCAGCAAGGAGGAAAAACGCCAGCAGAGATGCGCTGCAGGCTGCACCAGGCTCAGAACTGAGGGTTCCTGCTCCTCAGTCCAGGGCAATTCCACCCCATGGGATGGCAGCACTGAGGGATCCCACAAAGTGGGACACGGGAGAGCATCCCAGCAGCTGATGGAGTGAGTTGGGTTGCCTGGCTTTTAGGATCAGCTCCATCTGCCCATCACCAAACGCACCAGCGAAGCCAAGAGGCCGTCGGCTTTTTGCTTTTCCTTTTTCCACACAGAAAAATATCAGTTCATAGATTCCCTTCCACCTCCCCACACACGCAGCAAGCCAGGGGAAAAGCACCAAACGTAGCCAAACACAAAATCCAACAGGGGAAAACACCACACAGCACAGAGCAGCGGGAAAGCACCGCAGGCACAAGCTGCGAGCACCCCCAGGAGAGAGAGCAGGGGGAAAAATAAACCACACACAGGTTCTCTCCTTCCAAGCAGGGCTCAAGGAATCCCTCCGGTCACCGGCACAGACAATAGCCCGTCTCCTGCCAGACGAGAGGACTGCTTTCCTGCCAGACTTGGAATGTCCTTTCGGGGCCCTTTCCAAGCGTTTCCGCCCAGCGTGCCTTCGCACATAAAAGGAGGGATGGTTTCCTCCTGCCACGGCCACTGCGTGCCTGGGGGGGTGGCTGAGGTGAGGGACACAGCTGGGAACTTCACGAGGTTGCCATCCCATGGGGACACAGGGACAGCGGGGTGCATGGCAGGGAGAGGGCAGCACTTCCTACACTGGGATCGGGGCTCTGGTGTGCGTAAAAATAGAGGGTCATGGGGTCAAGTCTCACCTTTTTGAGCTCGCGAGGGATTGCAGCCAACCTCTGGCACTCCACACTAAGGCATATCTGCTGTCCCCAGCGCTGTGCTGTCACTAGCAGGAGGAAATGGTGACCTTTGGGGATGTAGCAGAGCTGGAAGTGCAGCCCGTGTGGCTCCCGGCCAAGCAGGAATCAGCACAGAGCCATTCACAAACACCCAACAGCTGAGGATTCATGCCCAGAAACGCCCAGTGTAGGACCATGAAAAAGCAGGTTTTAAGCCCAAGATACACCCGGATGTCGGGATACTGAAGTCACCCAGAAGCCACGGATGGCTGAAGCCATCCTGCTGCAGAGCTGCCATCACCTCATGGCAGCCACAGCTCCACGTGTCCCCGCCAAGCCAGGCAGAGCCGCAGCGGAAACGCTCAGCGCTGGGGCGAGCCGACGCTTTGCACATCCTCTGCAACACCTCACCTGCAGAAAGCCCCAACCTCTGCCTTCCCAGCATGCTGCCAAGTGCTGGCGTTGCTGAAAAGCTGCAACATCAGTACTGAAAAGGGAGAGATTTGGAAAGCATTGCTCTCGGTTCATTTCGGCAGAACTCTGGGGGCTTGCAGGCAAAACCACAGCTCCAACGACAGCTGGGATTTCCCAGTGCCCACACGGAACATGGTGCTCTTTGTCTGTTGCCCAAAGGCTCCCCGTGGCTCTGACTGGGGGGTTGATGGCCTCCGGAAACGTCCCTGTGGGCTCAGAGCGCAGCGGTGACACCAAGGTGACAGAATTGGCATCATGGAAACTCCTGGCAATGGGCACGCAGGGGAGGTCACCCCTCCGTGTGCCACCCCAGCACCTGCTGCCACCCACATCCCCTCCACTCCCAGTCTAGTCAAGCCTGGGACCCATATCTCACAGGGAGGAGGATTCCCCCCTTTGCTTCTAGAGGCCGTGCTCGGCTCTCCAGCACT
This sequence comes from Lagopus leucura, assembly GCF_019238085.1. Lineage (NCBI taxonomy): Eukaryota > Metazoa > Chordata > Aves > Galliformes > Phasianidae > Lagopus > Lagopus leucura. Next base: position 3,618,513 of record NW_024962290.1, read on the forward strand.
GCCAGGCTGGGGCTCTCGGTGGGGTGGAGCAGCAATTCTGCATCGCTCAAGTGGAGCGTAGAAATGCGTGGCTCCTGTTGCTGCACAGCTCCTGTTGCTGCACAGCCCGTGGAAGCTTTAACCCTAAAGCAAGAGGACATCCTGGAGAAGCAGAGTGGAGCTATGGGATGCTCAGTGTGGGGACGGGACAGCAAAGCCCCCCATGATAACAATGAGAGGTGAACGCCGTGTGCTGCCATTCCTGGCACATGGGTCCCTTTGGCACAGCCTGCAGAGGTCCCAACCACATCACATCCCTGGGTTCTTGGTGGCCCTTTTTACTCACAATTTCCAGCTGGTTGTGAATTCTGCTCTCACAGGGCTTCCTAAGCTGCTCCTTACCACGCTGCTCTGGTTGCATACAAGATGGCAGAGGGCCACATCACCGCCACGAGGTGCCTTCCTGCCTCCCCCCTCTCCAGTACAGGGGCTCAGCCGGGACCTCCCCCTGCTGCCAGCACCCCACATCCAGATGGGGGCAATGAGCCTCACAGCACAGCTCTGGAGGCATTAAATCACATCCAATGTACCCATATTCACCCCAAAGATGTAACACATGCACTACGCGCTTGGCAGCAGCACAGGAGCCAAACAAATAACCCAAAGCAACACCAAGAGCCTTCCCAGGGCATCAACTGGTGCAGGTCCACAGCAATGCTTCCAGCATTGGTTTCTTTGATGGGACGAGCAACATGATGCTTTAATTAGGGGAAAAATCAAAATGACCATCAGGTGGACCTTCGGGACCACAGGATTTATTGGGTGGGGAACGACCTCATTGGCACGTTGGAATTATTGAAGACCCACCGAGGAACGGGCACAGGGAGTGGACCCAGGCAATGGGAGATGTGGTCCTTCCCCCTTCCCAGCCTCAGAATCTGCCAGGATTTCTTTCTTTTTTTTCTTTTGGTTGTTGTTTTTTCCCCTTTCCCTTTTGGTATCACTAAGGGGAAAGCGCTGCGCACCGCCAGCTCTGCAGCCGGATGGCTTCACTGCCCAGGTTGCATTTGGAAACATCTTTAGAGATGGGTCTGGAAGCACCCAGATGGGAACCAGGACACAGCAGGGACATGGGCAGCACGGGGACAAGGCGACACTGAGGTTGGGTGACTCCCTGTTCCCATGTGCTGGGCAGGGAGCAAACAGCACTGAGCATCCCCTCGACTCCTCACCCGCTCCGCACAGCGCGGCAGGAAGCCGTGCAGCCATGCACAGCATTGCTTTGCACGCCGGCCACTCAAAGCGTTCTCATTTGCACGTCTTCAAGAGTTTTTTCACCTCTGCAGGTCTCTAAATACCACAGCAAAAAGAACAAGCCCCCACAGCTGTAATATTTTCCAAGTCCCCCTTCCTACTGCGCCTCTTTTCTTCTTTTAAATACTTTTTGATGCAAAATCTTGTCATTCATGGAAGGCTTTGGATGGGTGGTAGAGGGGAACGGCCACAAGACCCAGAAGGTTCTGCAGGTGCTGAGCACCCAGGGGTGGTCGGATCAGGACCTCAAGGGGTCCTCAGGCCCTTCCCTGACCCTGGAGCCCTCTGGGCTCCTCCACCCTCCCCCCAGCCGTCCACAGAGCGCTCAGCTGCCCACCCTCTGCCCCTTGTAATGCAATCGATTTGCAAAGGAAGAGCAAATAAAGGAAACCTTTCCCATAACGGAGATGAGGACGGGGACGACTCACCCGGCACGGCGATGCCGGAGCGCACGGAGCTCCGTCTCTGTCCCCTTTGTTGCAGTTTCTGCCTTCTCCTCACCCCCAAAGCAGCCCTCGGGTTTATCGCAGAGGCCGATCTCGGTGCAGGTTTGGTGCTGTTTCACTCACTCAGCGTTTCCAGGCAGAGTTTGTTCACAAACAATACTTTCCAATCGCATGACGGAGGGGCGAAGACATTTGACCCCTTTCCTCTCCCGCTCCTCAACAAGAAGGAGCTCAGCTCAGCCAGGCTCAGCCCAAGCACTTGGGGACTAAAGGATGGGATGGAGCACAACACTTCCCAAAGCATGAACCTCCCTCTCCCAGCCCTTGCTGAGCACCTCGTGCCATTCTACACCTTCCATCAGTGGCACTTTTTTCCAGTTGCCCCCCAAGCTTTGAGATTTTTTGGGGAGCCCCTCTTTGGGAGACTCAACTTTGGGAGATCTTTGGGGGTTTCTCTCTGGGGGCTCTTCTTTGGGGGAACTCCTCTTCGGAGGTCTCTTTTCTGGAGGGTACCCAACTTTGGGGGGTTTTTCTTTGAGGTTTCCTCATTGGGGTTTCTTCTTTGGGAGCTCCTCTTTGGAGGCCTCAATTTTGGGGGCTTCTCTTCGGGATCTCTTTTTTAGGGGACTCAACTTCGGGGGCTCCTATCCGGGGGGCTTCTCTCTGGGAGCTCCTCTCTCTTGGGGCGGCTTCTCTTTGGGGTCTCCTCTTTGGGGCTCCCATCTGATGGTATTCTGGTGTTTCCAGGCTCACATACATGTACCCAAAGCAGCTCAGGGGCCCCTTGAAGACAACACCAAACCCCAAACCCCACAGCCACACGCTTCCGCCCGTGCCAGCTCTGCTCTCCGAAACCCACATCGCCCCAGAAACCATCGGCTTCACCTTGTATGGGTTTGTAACAGCAGCAAACAGCCCCATGCACCCAAACTGCTGCTTGGCCACAGGGGCACAAAGGCTCTATCAATGGAACTCAAGGGAACCGGGGGAACTCCACCCCCTCCAGCTGCCAGGGGGGCTTGGGGAAGGGGTGACGGCCACCTCCCAGCTGCTGGGGCCGTTTGACATTTCAACAACAGATTTTTGCTGGTGTGACAGGAGCTGATGGCACCACGGGCAGCTTCCTTTGGAAAGCAGAGGGAACCTGGATCTCAGCAATCACAGCCAGGTGGGTCGGGATGGAGATCCCCAAGGAAAACACTCTCAGCTGGATTTCTCTCCCTTATCACCATGAGCTCCCTTCTTACTGATCTATGGGGCAGATCTGAGATCCCGTGCTAAGAACTCAGTGAGGAGCTCGTTCCTCATTGCCCTGCACCCCTCCAGCAGAGTCCCTCCCAGCACAGGGAGGTCACCCCAAGCCCAGTGCTGGGACTGTTTATGGGACAGACCCCTCTGAGCAACGACACCGCATCGCACCCCCAACCACCGCGCACAGTCAGGTTTACTTCTTTCCCTCCCCTGCTCATTTCAGAGGAGATCACAGACCATGAAAACCGTGCAGAGAGATGTGGGGACAAGCTCCTACTGGCCCGCCAGGATTATTTTCATTGCACAAGGGGCGCAGACTCTCCAGCAAGCTGCAGACAGCCCTCCCTGCTGCCATGGGGTGTCCGATTGCCCCTGACCACCCCCATGTCCTGCAGCACACAAGGGGCTCTTTGTGCCCAAGCAGCCACAGTGGCACCTGTCCCCCTCTGTGTCCCCACATCCCCTCAGGTCCTCAATCCCCCTGCAGCAAAGGGCTTTAAGTGCCCAGCTGGCTCCTGCGTGGCTGAGCAGGGCTGAGGGAAAGCACAGTTGCTCTGTGCACAAGCATTTGCAATCCCTGCTGCTTTGCACGCTGCTTTTTGCCATAGGGGTGCATGAGCCTGCTGTGGGCTCCTCTGGGCTCTGCCCACCTGGTGGCTGCACCTGGGAGAGCCACCATCCCATAACCAGCACCAAGCAACCCTCCCCTGCAAAAGCACGCTTTCCTCAGCTCAGTTCCCAGGATGAACCCACAAACCTGGTGCAACACAGCAAGAAGAGCTGGGCAGAGGAAGCCCAAGAGCAGGTGCTGCAGGTGAAGACCACTGCCCGAGAGCCCCCAGGAAAGGCAAACATTGCCCTCTTTCTGCCCACGCTGCAGCCTGTGGGGATACAGAGGGGTCTCACAGCTGCACAGGCACAAAGTGCCCCTGGGACCCCCCCCCCACAAACCCTCCCGAAGTCCTCTCCCCAGCGCCTGTATCATGCGCAGCAAGAAAGGTGAGCAGGAAAGCTCCAGAGCTTCATCCACTGGGGAATTCACCTGCAGAGCCCCAGGGGCTGGGGATGTCCATGTCCGGGTTCGTGTCCTCTCTGCCAGCAAAGCCCCACGCAGAGCAGCCTCACAGGCGGCTCCGTGCAGCCCCTGCCCCAGGGGACTCGCTTTCCGGCTGGGCGTGCAAGGTAGAACAATGGGGCCGAGCCCTCTATTGTTCCAGACAAAAGATAAGCCGGGCTCTGGCATTCCCCAACCGGAGGGCAGGGACTGGCCGAGCCCTTCCCTGCCCCGGGCTCCATGGGGACAGGTGGAGAGGGGCTGCAGGAGGTTCTGCCCCTGCGCAGCCCCCAGCTCACACCTCCACAGACACGCACACACACACGTGCACACCCTTGCACACACGCTCCATCCCACAGCCCTGCAGGCTTTGCCCCAGCTCTGCATTTGGCTTTGCTCCCCCTTTTCTTCAGCCTCACGTCCCCACGTGTCCCCATCATCCAGCTTCGCACCCAGCACCTCGCCAGCCTCCTTCCAGCCCTTGGTCCCATTCTTTCCTCTCCTTGAGCTGTTGTTCCTCTTCTCCGGGACCACTTTATGGGAAGGATGAGTGCTGCTAACCGCACACAGCACACGGCACAGCAGCCTCAATGCACCCCACAGGCAATGGGGCAGTGCAGCAGGGATGGGGGCTGCCCAGTGGAACTGCTTGGGGCCCCCCAGCCGTGCCCATGCAGCCCAACCCATCACCCACACCTTCACTTTTTCTGTGCTTTCACAGAACAAGGCTACCAACGCTCCCATACAAGAGAGGAAGAGCATGGAGAGCTGCATGCTGCACCCACGGGGCACCCAAACAGCAGCAGAAGGTGACAGCCCAGGGCTGGTAATTGCTCATTAAACATGGAATGTGTCCAGGCTGACCCTCTCCATGCCAGGGAACAGCACCGCTGTTGCGCAGTGCTGGCAATGCCTGCAGGCATTTCTCTGCCCGTTTCTACCCCTTTGCTTCTTTCCAGACTCCAGCCCAGCCCTCAGTAACTCCATTTCTCAAGGGCAAAGAGGACCAAATACCCCTCTGCTACCCCACACCCTTTGAATTCTCTTTGCCATACATCTCCTCCCAGCAGAAAACCAACTGCCGTCAGCCCCCTTCACCAGCCAGAACGAAGAAACAATGCCTCAGAACATCAGATCTCAGCCAGGGCCACCCAAAATGCTGCTGGAAGGATGAGCCCCATTACCTTGTTCCTCTGTGATGAGGCAGCTGGGGTGGTGGGGCTGAGCTCCACTTCCAGCACGTGCTCAGGACTCGCATCAGTGCTTTGTGGGATCCCATTTGGCCGCTGCATTTCCCCTCGTTCCTTTTCTCCCTGACCCATCCCAGCAGCCTCAACACCAACCAGCAGTGCCCCCTGCATCTCCCCAGTGCCAAAGCGACAGCACCGGCCACACCAAGTGCCCTTGTTTGGGACTGGAGCACATCCAGCATTGGACATATGGCCCCGGAGCAGGTGGGGTGGTAGAAGAGAGGGGGGAAGGGAGAGCTTCCAACTGCAGAACCATTTCCAAAAGTCGGTGCCTTTGCCATCGCTCCTCCTGCTGGGAGCGGCCGGGCTGAGGGAGCCCCATGCTGAGCATAGGGCACAGCCCGAGGGAGAGGGTTTGGCTCTGAAATATTCTCCAAAAGGCACAGGATGGGGGGAAGGCACCGACCGCTTTCCCAGCAGCACTGTCACAGGCCGCCCTAATTTATTTCCCTTTTGTCTGTTTTGTGCTGTGCAAAAAACTGGGTGGAAATGGGGTGATGCATCGCGGCAAACTTTTGAAGCAGCCCAAATCTTCCCCCTCCCCCCTCCTCCACGCAGCACAATGAGACCCAAACCTCCAAAGCTGGTGAGAAACCAACAGCAGAGCTGGGGACGTCCCAGAGCTGTAGGGGCACCACGGGGCTGCAGACCCCCAGGGCTGAGTCCCCATCAGACCACGGCCAGACGCAGCTGCTGCTGGATGCACAGAAAGAGGCAGCTCACACTGCTGTTTTCTAGCAGAGAACAAACAAATTTCACCAACACTTTGCAGTGATGCTCCGCTCAGCACACAGCCAAACCAGAACAGAACAAAAGAATCCAATGGGTTTTCCCCATGCTGTTGTCCAGAGCTGTAGGGAGTCACTGCCCTGCCCAGGAGTGGGGGTTTGTTTTGCTTTCAATACACAGTTTGTAGCAAAATAAACGTGATGCATTTTAGCAGCACAGCGGAGCGCTTGGGGTGTAAAAGCAGAGCAGAGCTGTAGTGATACGCGTTGAAGGCTGTCCATCTGGTGAGAAAGGCTTTTCTGCTCTGCAATCACACGCACAAAGCAGCTCCAATCCTAAGTGTTCACAATGGGATGGGGCTGAGCAAGCAGGAGTGCAGCATGGTGCCGGACAGACAAAGCTGGGCGCACATCGGGTGGCGTGCCCTGGGTCCGTGGGGAGGGACAGCCAACAGCAGAGCCAAACTGCATCAAAATCCTTCTGAGTTTGTTGGGTTTTGTTTCAAGGGATCGCCGAGCTGCCTTGGCTCCATGGCCATCCAAGCACCCCACGTCCTGCACCCCACAGACCACCCTCACCAACAGGGTTGCTCTCAGCCACCCCACGTGCTCAGCGGCAAACTCCAGACCCCAAAGCCATCCCTGCCCCATGGCACCGAGCCCCCATCATCTCCAAGCACTCACCTCAGCGCAACCCCCACTGTTGGCCACCGATGCCCCCATCCCCAACCTCTGTGACAGCAAACCAGCCCAGCGTCAGTTCCAGGAAGGCAACAAGCAGCAAACCCCTCCAGCAAGTAGCAAATGTAAAAATAAATGTGCTGAAAGGAAAGATTTACTGTGCTTGCTGCTGCTGCGTGCCCTGCATAGAGGGAAAAACCCATCCTCAGCATCCCATGGACGGGGTTAAATCCTCTCCAGCAAATAGCAAAGTTTACGAGCTGCTCCATCTCACTGCTAGGGTGCAGCTCCCCATGAGAATCGGGGGGGTTCAAAAAGCTCAGTTATTCCCCCCCCCCTGGGCACTTCAACCCTCTGGAACAAACTCAGCTCTGAGGACTGTGCAGGGTCTGCGATTTGGGAGTCAAAAGCAGCAGCAGGGAAAGCTCGCCGCGATGCGCAGCGCTTTGCGCACCCAACAGCTCCAACCAAAAAGCTCCCAGAGCAACAAATGTACTTCAAGGAGAAGGAAAAGGGATCTATTTGTAAAGTTCGTGGTCTCTGCTCCTACCTAATGGTGCTGCTCGGTGGGTGCTGAGCTCCTGGGGGGTGACGGGCTGGCAGTGCAACGAGAGCTGCTAAAAAACGGGGCACCCGCCAAGCCGACCTGCCCACCTCCACCAAAGGACAGCGGCTGTTTTTCATGCGACGGCCCCGAAATCGCAGCCTTTCAAAGGAGAAAAAAAGAAAAAAGAAATCGACCCCGTGCTGCATCAGTGTCAACAGAATGGATTCTGTGCAAAACTCAATTGAACTAAAAGGAAATTGCGCGGATTACCAACGCGGGTTATTGGCTCAATAGGGGAGTAACTGAGCGATATGATCTGGTCTGCGCCACGGAGAAAATAACATTAGCTGAGCTAATGGTCCTTTTTCACTCCTAAAACCTATTACTCCAGATCTGCTTTGGAAGCAGGGTGTATTTCCATGGAAATACCTCGCGAGACGGAGCGGCTTTGAGCGCTGTGCAGCCACAGATTGACATTTTTCCCAGAGCAACCCCACGTCCAGCACTGGCAATCAGGTTGGGGTGGAAAGGAGCAGAGCTTTGCATCTGTTTGTGCATTTCACAACGGCTCAGCTGCAGCTCAGGGTGACGCAGCTCTGGGTTCCTCTCTCCCATCACTAACTTTGTGTGAGCTGCCCTCCAGCTCCCACCACACGCATCCCTGAGCCGAGGGGTGACACCAGATGGAACCCCCCCCCCCACATCACAGCAGTGTAGGACCCCCAGGAGCCCTCTCAGCGATCCAAATCTGCCCTGAACCACCCCAAAACACGTGGCTGCGGGATGCAGTGACACGGATCAGCCGTAATTTGGGCTCAGACAGCAGACAGCTCTGTGCTGACCCCGGCTGTGCCCCGTGGCAGCGCCGCTGCTGCACTGTTGGAGCACTTTGTTGGATGGACAAACAGCAGCGCGGTGCTGCCAGCAAGTTTTCCTGCCCGTGTTCTGTGCCGGTATCCCGACAGCGCTGCAGGGATGTAGGAGGGGTTGGAGAGATAATACACACGGGTAAATTGCCTCTGCCATCCAACAAGGCAGCAACAGCACATCCATCCCCTGGGGGAGAAGGGACGGGGTCCCAAAGGATGGGGACCCAAAGAATGGGGACGCAAAGGATGGGGACCCAAAGGATGGGGACCCCAGCCCTGCACCCCTCCGAGCTGCGAAGCCCCACACAGCCGCACGCAGCCCCGCACGCCCCGTGTGTGGTCGAGGCCGGCTGTGCGCGGTGTGTGCCGGCACATGGTGTCTGTCTGGCCGTGCAACGCGTCCGCCTGCGTCGGCGGGGCTGCCAGCCCGACACCCGCTGCCCCTAAAACAGAGCGCACGGCACGGACAGGAGCTGGGACGCGTCCCACTGGGGGTCCTGGGGAAGGGGCTGCAATGGGATCACACTGAACACGAAGCGGAGGGGGGAGGGTGCCGCGGATTAACCCCTACCCTGCCGCGCTCTCGCTCTCCCCGGCTCTGCTCTTGGAGGAGTTCGCAGCCCCATAAGTTTGTAACAGGACTGGGGCCGACGCGGAGCTCCGCTTTCCCCCTTTCCCATTTCGTTTAAGCAAAGGGGTGGCGGGGTTCTGCCATGCGGCCGCACAGCCGGGGTTGGGGGCACCACGACCCGGGACTGTGCTCAGCGCCCCCAGAGCCGCGTCCGTGCCCCCCCCCTCTCCTCTCCCCCCACGCAGTGCCCCACATGGCCGTGCCTCTGCCCCGCTCCCTGTTCCGCCCGCACTCACGGCTCCGCCGCGCTGCAGCGCTGCGCCCGGGTCCCGCTCCCGGTCCCACTCCGGTGCCGCTCCCGGTGCGGGCTCCGCCGCCTCTCGCACGGCTCAGGTCCGCTCCATGTCCCCGGCGCCTCCGCTGGGAGCTGCCCCGGCGCCGGGCGGAGAGAGGGAGCGGGGAGGAGGAGAGGAGGAGGAGGAGGTGGAGGAGGAGGGCCCAGCAAACCAGCAGCCGGCTGAGGGGCGGCCCCTCTGCCCCGTCCCCTCCCCTCGGGACCCCCTGCTTTGCCCCGACGGGGGACCCACGCGGGACGCCGCTTCTGCTCCGTCCCGGACTCGTGGCGGTGGGGGGCGGTGGAACCCCCCAAGGACTTGGGCAGAGTTTGGGAGACCCCTGCCCGCACCCCGCGTCCCACCGCCAGGAATGAAAGGCGGAGGGTCGCGGCTACGCTGGGAGCGCAGGGCTGGTTGGGGCACACACGTGTTGACAAACGCTCTGCTTTGCAGAATGAGATCTTTAAAATGTTATGTCAACATCGAAGGAGGACTGTTTACGTCTTGCCAACAGGGAAAATTCCCATTGACTCGAAGCCACTTCCTCCCCCCACACCATCGTTTTCTTCCATGGGAATTTCTTTTTTGTTTCCAAGCTTTGTTTTCATCCAGCCCCAGGAGCATGACACCGCAGCTCCGGGGACTTCCTCCCACTCCGTACAACTGGAAAATGGGCTTTCCGGGGGGGGGGGGGATTGGACCCCCAACATCCCATGACCACCCCTCACCATGGGAAACCTCTCCATCACCGTTGCAGGGAAAGGAGTAAAGAAATGTGCTGAGCTGCAGCTTCACTGTGAGCACAACGCAGAGGGAAAAGTGAGGTCAGGAGTGACCTGGGAAAGCTCCTGGCATCAACCCAGAACATTAAACACAAAGCACGGGAGCGTCTGGAAGCAAAAGTAGAACCCCGCATGTCAAAGAGCTTCTGCATCCTCCTACGTTCCCGTTTTACAGGTGGAGAAACTGAGCCCTGCAATGCACGTGGAGCTGTGCAGTGAGCTGCAGACCTGCAGCAGGGTGGGATGCAAAGGCAGCTCCCCCATCCGCTGCCCCCCGACCCTCCCAAAGCCCCCCATCCTGTCCCATAGCAGGAATGGCCCCCGGCCGCCCCACAGACCCCACAGCCGCTCAGCAGGCAGAGGCGCATCCCCCGAACCAGAAGGGGAAACAATTAACAAAGGGGCTGAGGACCCACACAATTAAACCCAAAAGAGGGAGAAGAGGCTTTGTTCGGGTCGCCATGGCAACAGCCAGCCCGGAGGAGCGGCCACGGACTTTCACTTTCCGTTCCTTCCTGGCGGTGGTCGTGGTGGCCCCGGTGGCTTCTCCACTGGGCGCCCATTGCAGCTCCCTGGCTCAGGCATCACCCCCAGATGGGTGCTGGGCTGAGGTGGCCCAGCTGGGGCTGTCACCACACACAGACCTTCTCCTCAGCCCAGCTCTGCTCCTTGTCACATCCTCCTTCAAGCAACACCGGGTGCACCTGCACCTTCTCTCCACCTTCTGCAGGTCACTGCCAGCGCACACAGAACATCACCAACAGCCACAGAGCATCACTGGGATCCACAAAACATCCCTGGGACCCATGGAGCAGCCCCAGTATCCACGAAGCATCCCAAGATCCACAGACCAACCCCTAGGACACATGGAGCATCTCAAGGATCCTAGGACACACATGGCATCCTCAGGACCACGGGCACCAGGTGGATGTGATGGTGCAGAGATGGTCCTCACCCCTCCAGAGGGGCTCATGTGGTGCTTCTGTAGCTCCATCTCTCCCCACCTGGCCACATCCAGGCTCACAACCAGGGCAGCTCCATGCCTGTAGTTCCCCCTGCAGCGTTCTGCTTTCCTCAGCAGAAGGAAGCTGGGACAATGGGTGGAGGGACCAGGAAAGCTGGTGGGGGGCAAAGATCCCGCTGCCTCCAGTGCAGGGGGCATGGAGGGGAAAGGCACAGCCAGCACTCGCCTTCCTTTTCCCAAGCCCCCCCACCCCTCCATGCAGCCTGCGGGGCCTCCAGCCACAGGAGCAATGCCTCCAGCTTTGTGCTGGCTGCAAGTCCCAGCCTCCAGATCTCAGGATGCTGTTGCCTGAGTCATGGAAATGGTTCAGACAATGGCTTGGCCCCTTTATAACTGGCCAGAGGGGGCAAAGCAGGGAGAACAAATCTGACCTTGCTTCCTGCACGGAAGTGGACCCATTGTTTGGGATTGGGCATGTGCTTTGCTCCTCACCAGCCTGGGAAAGCTGCAAAGCCATTGAGAGCAGGGAGTGAGCCACACAGTTCCCCATCCATACAGGAACCTAGGCAACATTGCTGCCACTGCCCTCAGCGGGACCCAAACCACTGCCCCAAAAGTCCCTCACGCAGCCAAGGGGGGCACATGTAAGGTGGGCTTGCACTGTGTCGGTGTGCACACACACACGGGCAGACAGACAGACAGACATCTGCAGCCCACTGGGGCCGAGCTGATATGACAGCGCTGATGGAGAAGCTCAAACTCTCTTGAAACTGAGTGGCAGCTCCAGGGCTGTCCTCACTTTGCATTCGCATCTTGAGGGCCATTGGGACGTGGCACACCAAGGGTCCCCTGCAGCCAGGGCGTCCGGGTGTGGGGCTGAGAGTGGGAACACAGCATCACAGAAACATCCAATATCCCAACTGGGAAGGGACCCATCAGGATCATCGAGTCCAATGTAGGCACTGGGGGAAGACTGCTGTGACAGAGGTGCCCAAAGCCCCCCACGTCAGCAGCGTGTCCCCTGCTCATCACAGCACAGGCTCTGAGCAGAGCTGCAGGAATCAACCTGCTGATTGTCCCCCCCCCCCCCCAAACCCCATTCCCCCGAGGTGCTGGAGCTCCATGCTGCCTTCCTCCCCGGCACAGGCACTGCTCTGCTCCTGCAGGGAGTCTGCCCACAGCCTTACAGGCTCTAATCTGGCTGTAATAAAACCAAGATGCTCTGGGATGGCTCTGCAGGGAGAGCAGCTCCACCAGCATTCAGAGAGAGCTCAACAGAAAAAAAAAAACAACCAAAGAAAACACCAAAGTAAAATTGAGCAAATTGTGGCTCTGCAGGAAAGCAGAGCTGGCAGGGGGCAAAGGGCTGAAGGCACAGGTGAACCTCAGCCAGTGCACGAGCAGAAAGAGCTGGGCAGAAGGAAGGTCAAGGTTCTCTCCTTGAGAGAGTGGCGTGCACAAGGTGCCAGCTAAAATCCTGGCTCTCACTGTGCCCTGGACCACCCCTCACAGTGCAGACCCTGACCATAGGTGACTTTTGCTAGCATTTGCCCACACAGGAGCAGAGAGGCACCCAGGGCAAAGGGCCGGAGCACAGACAGCATCCCAGGGTTGGGGTGTCCCAAAACCCTGTCACATTGGCATTGTTGAAAGACACGGGAAGCCCCCAGTGCTTCCAAATGCATTGCAGCTATAAGCAGCCAAAGCACTGCAGGCAGGAGGACAGAGTGCAGCTCTGAGCACCCTGGGCCCTGGAGAAGCTCCTGCCCATCACCACCCCCATCCATCACCACCACCTCTGGGTGCTGTGACCATCACCATCCGCCCAACCCTGGGTACCCATCGCATCCCTCCAAGCACCGACAGAACTCCAGCTCCAAAATGGGGAGAGCAAAAACACGACGCATCTCTGCCACTCTGTTCCCAACCTGAACACCTCTGTTTGTCCCCACTCAAAGCACAGCCAGCCCCGTGGCCACAGCAAGCCACACACACACGGCCTGCTGCTGCCTTCCTAGGGGAAGGCCGTGGGGTGGGGAGCACACAGCCATCCTGGCAGCCCGAAGCTGGGCTGGGGCAGCGCGGGGCGATGCTGAGCAGGCTGCACCGCAGAGCTGCAGGGGGTGGGAGGGGGTGCCTGGACCACCCAGCGGGCAGGCAGGGCTGGGGGCAGCGCGGTGGCACAGCCACGTCCCCGGGCTCCCTGCTGCCACCCGGGACGCGGCGCTGGGGGCCGAACCCGTCGGCTGCGGTTCAAAGGCAGCCGTGGGCTCGGGGCCCTTCGCTCCCGGTTGGGCTCCAGTAGGAGCACGGCTGTGCTTGTGCCACCCACCGCCCACCGGCCGGACCCTCCAGCACAGCGACAGAGGGGTTTTTTCTTGTCCCCCCCCCCCCCTCTTTGTTTTCTATTTTGTGCTTTTGTTCTCCTCTCTTTGGTCCTTTGTTCCAGCTTGTCCTTTGTTCCAACGCCTTTGGTTTCTCGTCCCTTTGATGCTTTGTCACTCCCTTCATCTTGGAGCTTTTCTTTTCCCCGGGTTTTGAAGCTGGCGGTTGTTTTCTGTCCCCGCTCTGTGCTTGGCATTTTTATCCTTTCTCCTGCCTCGTCCACTCTCGGGTCACATGGGCCCGGCCCGGATTGTCTTCAAAATCCCCATTTGTCTTGCGTCGGTGCCGGGTTTCCCTGCCTTTATGTCCTTTCTTAAGAGACTCTCAGCAATTTTTTCTCCTCGCTGAGGGAAGCAGGGAGGGGGGGATCGGGCTTAATTAATTACCGAGTGTAATCTTTAGATGTGCGGCACTGCAGGATGCGCGGAGCGCTCTTACTAATCGTTACGATTGTGATCGGCACGTTAAGGGTTAGCGAGGGCTTAAGCACCGGCTAATTGCAGCAGAGAGCTCGGACTTCGCAGAACTGCGTCGGGAAGAAGCAGGGCTGGGAGAGGAGCAGCGCTGCCACGCCACTGCTGGGGCGGACGGTGAGCAAAGACGCAGCAAAGGGCTTGAATTTCGAGAGAGCGCTGCAGCACGGCGCCTCGAGGCAGCGCTCACAGCGCAAACACGACCACAGAATCAGATACGGGGCGGCCAGGATCAGGGAACCGTTTTCCTCCGAGAGCGACATCAGTGCGCGGCGCCGTTGCTTTGCTTTGATTTAATGCTCCAAATGTTTCCCCCCCCCTCCCATAGACCTCGGTGAGGCCGATCCCATCGGGATCTGCAGGGCACGGCTCTGCTCACCGCAGCATCGAAGGGCTCGCTATGCAACCATGGGGTCCCTTCCCACCAAACACCACCACACCCCCTGTGCCATCCCCAAAACACACGTTTAAACATCTGTATCTCGCAGCAGTGACAGCTGTTAACCGGAGGAAGCAGCCAAACTTAGCAACAGGATGTACCCTGAGATAACATGATGGATATCAGCAGCGAGTGCCGGAGCCCAGCTGCAATGCTGGGTGTCAGATCAGCACCGATATCAGCTCGCTCTGACGCTGCCTTCGCAACACCCCGACTTCTCCTGCTATAAATCACTTTGGGGTACCTCAGTGACATCCCCATGGTTTGTCTTGGCATGGCAGCAGCTCTCAGGGGGGACATCACGCCATGGCTGATCAGATGGGGTGCTGCAGGTCGGGTGTTTTGCCCTGCAGTGACAGCCCTGTGCCATTGATGGATGCTGCTGTGACCCCAGTCCAGCATCATGGCCAAGGGCACAACCTGGGAGCATCTGCAGAAGGGTTTTGCATGAGAGAACGGGACCAAAAGTGCGGGACCAGATTCACCAGAATCCACAAACCCTCCTGAAAAGGCTGGGAAAAGCCATCTGATGGCCGTCCTGATCTGCAGGCTGGATGTCTGCAGAGCCTTGACCGACCCTCAAGGCAGTGCCATCGCATGCTGGGTGCCTCTTCCACGGTCACAGAGCTGGAGACAGGCACAGCAGCGTCCCAGCCTGCTAGAAGTCCCACATTCCTCCCAGTGTTTCAACCTCCAGTGTTCTGTTGCAACAGCAGCCAGGAAAAGCCATCCTTCTGGTCTGCCCGGTTCTGCCTTCAGGCTCACAAGCACACACGGGGCTGATAAGGGCTGGATGGGAGCCATCCAACACCCCACCCCGAGAGGCTGGGGTGCTGACCATACCACGGCCGTGCAGCCACGCTCATCGCTGCCAGGCGATGCTCCAGCAGCCCTGCAGTGAGGTCTGCGCTGCCCGCCTGCCGTGCCCAGCTCTCAGAAGGGCCAAACCTGTTTTTATGACAGAGCTGGCACCGGGAAGGCAAAGGAAAAAAAAAAGAAAGAAAAAAAAAAGAACGAGCCCCCCTCTCATCTCTCTATCTGCAGCCATGCAAGGAATATTGTTCAGCGCAGCACAAAAGCATCCCTGAAAATAGAAGCGCCACGGCCAGGCCTGCCAGTGGCTGTGTGAGATAACGTCTACTTGCAAACAGTGTGCCTTTGTGCCGCTGTCACTGTCCCCATTGTTCAGGAGCCTATTGCCTCGGGGATATTGTTCCCTCCTTTTGTCTCAGCCCGGCTCCTTTTTGTTTGACTTTACTTACCATTTCATTCCTCTCCTTTGTGCCGGGGTTCTTTCTTTTGTCTCTCTCTCTCTCCTTTTTCTCTGTGTGATTTGTATTTAGCAATTGTTCCCGGCCCATTGGAAGCACAATGTGCTCGGGGCTCTTTTTTCTCCTCCATTCATTACCTATTCAGGTGGGTTTGGCTGCCGGTAGGTAAGCGGGAGGAGCGGGGGCTCAGAGCTCCATCCCAAAGCTGGGAGGAGGCTGAGCCCGGCCATGCCTTGGGGCAAAAGGGGGTCCTGTTGTTCCCCGGCCCTGCACTGGGTTCAGAGTGGGGTTGACACGTGGCAAAGGCACGGAACAGAGGCAGAACGTCACCCCAGCTCTGCTCTCTTAGCGGATGATTGCAGACCTCACCATGCACAATGGTGACCACATGCCACAGCCTTTGTTCACGCCATGCCCGATCCCGGCCAGGCCGCCCTGGTGGTTAAAGCTACCTTAGAGTGTCTTGGGAGCCAGCTATGGGATGAGCAGTGCTGCTCCCAGTCAGCTCCCAGCAGCTCTGCAGGAGCACAGAGCAGCTGCAGGCCTGGCCCGGCTCCTTTGGGGCTGACTGGTTGCAGCCAGGAAGCAGAGACAGAGGGCAGAGATGCCCTGGAGTGGCTCGGGGCAGAAGAACCGGGGCTCCTGCAGGGAAATGGGACCCTGCACCCCATCCTCAGCTCTGCCTCCCATGCAGCACTCGGGGGCTTGGGGTGGGCACTGCCATCGTGATGGCTTCTGCCCCAGCAGAGGACATATGAGGAAACCTTCAGAGCTGACGAGAGGCCATCCCCAGGAACAACAACGCCGCATTGTTCTCCAGGGCTCGCACGGCGGGACCTCGCAGGATCGCTCCATCCTTAACGCTGATGAAACCCCGAGGATCAAAGCTCCGCTGGAAGCCGCTTCCTTCTGCTCTCAGGAACAACCAGCGAGGGGCTGGGAGGCTGCAGGACCCTGGGGCTCACCCCACAAACAGGGGACAGATGGGAGAGGTTGGGTGCGGGATGGGAACGGGGCCGGGGGCTCCTCGGGGACGGAGCAAAGCCCCGAGGCCAGGCAGCACCGGGCAGCGGGCGGAGCGCGGGGGGCGTGCCTGGGAACCGGCGAGGCGGTCTGGGATCCATTGTTTCATTGTTAGGGCTTCAAAGGACAATGGGGCATTGTTGTCTCTGGGGATCCCATTGTTTGCTTTCGCTGCAGATCCCAGCCGCGCCGTGGATGGAGGTTTCCCGAGGGCCAGGCAGGCTCCGTGTGTGGGACGCTAAATAATGAGGCAGGCATGTTCCCTTCCCACCCCCCTCTCTTTGCCACCCTTCCTAAAAAGGCACGATGTGTTGAAGCACCCACCCAGGCCAGGGTGCAGTGTGGGCAGGGGCAGCAGGACCACCCATCCAAGCAGGGAGCAAAAACCAATGCAAACAAGGCGAGCTGAGCCCCTCTCTGCATCACCAAGCTCCTGTGCTGCTGCCGAGGGAACCGGGGGTGTCCCAGCCGTTGCCCTGCCGTGTTCCACTGCCCTGTTGGAAATAGCTGCTGCTGATCCCTCTGAACCCACAGGAGATGCGGGATCACTTTGTAGCATCTCTGCTTAAGCCCACAGCATCCCCAGAAAGCCATCGCTGCCCAAGCACACGGCACAAAGGGCATCTGCCTGCCTGCTGCAAAGCACAGTACCTGGAGAAAGGACAACTCAGCCCTGGGTCCCTGCTCTGCTGCCTGTGCAGCACCTCAGGCTGGAGACCTGCTTGCATAGCACCTTCCTATGTAAAAATAAATCTGAGTGCCATGCAAAACTGGGGAGGGGATGGAAATCCTGGGGAATTGTCCCCAGTCCGTGGCTGAGCCGTGCAGGCCTGCCCCAGCACAGCGGGAGATGGGCAGAGCAGGAAAGACATTCTCCAGGACACCCTTAGAGCAAAGGGCTGCTCCAGGAGCTGGGGAAGGGAGTGAGTCACCCCCAGAGCTGAGGGTGGGCCTGGGGTGAGGGCCAGGGACATCACCCTGCAGAAACTCAATCAGCTTGGAATAGCTCTGCCATACTCTGCCACCAGGCACAGAGCAGAGCCCCCTTCCTCAGGGGTCTGTGCACCTTCCCAGATAAACCAAAGGAGCTGGAAAAGCTGTTTTGCACAGCCTGCTCCCCTTTGCTCCCCCCCACCTTCTGGATGGCAGCCTTTGTGCCAGAGGGCTGAAAGGACACTGAGATCTGTGCTCAGACCAGCTGCCACCGAGCGTCTTTCCCCACTGCCCACGTGCACCTTGGTGCTGCCTGGGTGCCAGCTGACCCTCAGCCCCTGCCACCACCTCAGAAAGGGACAATCGCATTGCAGGGGAGCAGCAAAGCTTGAGCACAGCGCAGGCAGCTCAGCCCCAGGCTGCTGAGAGCTGGGAGGGGGTACTGCTGGCAGTGACCATCCCCAGCCCTGGTGCCACACAGATCTGGGCAGTGATCCCATCCTGCACCAGGAGCTCGCTCACGCTCCCAGCAAGGCTGACTTACACAAACACAGACACACACGCATGCGCTCTCAGCCCCTCAAATAAAACAATTTCCTCTCAGATAAAGAGTTCCTACCGCAGCCCCCCTTTCCCTCTCCCCCCAAACTGGCGCACGTCTCACGCACCCATTTCAGAGCCCACCTTGGGCTCTGATATTATCTCACTTCCTCGATATGAAATATTAGCTCTGTTGTTGATTTACGATAAAGGGATGGGCTCCAAAACACTGTACTTTGGGGAGGAGGCAGGGGTGCAACAAGCTCTGCTGTGCTCCGAGTGAGAACAAAGCCTTTGAAGGAGCGGATGCTGGTACCCGCCGCCAGCGCTGCCCATCGGTGCCCTGACACCTGCGTGGGGCAAAGTGGGGGCCCTGGGAGCAGCCAGCACCTCCAATGCTCTGCAGGGAGCTGGGGTGCTCTCACTGCCCCTTTGTTTCATAACATCCTAATGCACAAAAGGCAGCCCAGTTCTGGAAGCTGTACACGATGCCCCACCAGCTGGTGCTGGCCCTGCTATCAGCTCAGCTCACCAAAGCCACTGCTTGAGCCACCTCCTTAACTCTGCTCTGAGCCCCATCCAACTGAGAGCACAGGGGAGCATCCCTGGAAAAGACAGATTTATTTGGGAAGCAGATTGGCAGGCAGCAGGAGAGCTGCAGAGACAGCGGGTCGGTGTGCAGTGCTGCTCCGCTCAGCCGAGGACATCGCATCGCTCCATCAGCCACCACCCCCAGGGGGCTATTAGATATTGCTCCTATTTTGAAGATGAGAGACTGAAGAACAGCAGATAAGGGCAAAATCTGAAAAGCAGCAGCCAGCATCAGGGCTGGACAGGGAGGTGAGTTGAGTTTACTGGTGGAGCTCTTGCCCTTGCAACAAAACAAGCCCTTGGGCAAACCTGATCCCATATGACTTTTCTGGTGAAATAAGCAAAATCTGGAATAGGACCCAGGCATCCTGGGTCTTATGGTGAGTAATGAACACTCATGTGTGAGCAATACAAACTGCCCAAACCTCCAGCGACCACATGGCTTTGTTTTATCGTGCCCCAAGTCCTGCAGCGAGATTCCACACCAAGCAGAGCTGTAAAGAAACATCCCCATCCCTGCTGCAGGAGACCAAACCGAACATTAGGCACCACGACAACATGCTGGGTAAGGAGCACAGCCCAAAGATGAGTGCAGGAAACCTGCGCTTAAATATCCTAGCTTAAGGCACAGGAGAGAAGACAACCTGCAGGAAAAGGGCAAAACGGCACCTCGTGCTGAACTCCTTTGCATGCAAAGCAGGGAGTAAAACCCTCCCTGGGGCCCAGGTTAGGCCGGTAGAAAAGCAGCAGCGTCAAGCAAGCTCAGCAACACAAGTCCAGCTCCTTGCACGCAGGGGCCCGCTGGTATGCGAGGCAGCAGAGCAGGGGGCGGGCGTTGCTGCTGCTAATGTGGCAGAGTGTCCCTGCTGAGGGCAGGCAAAATGCCCATGACTCATTTTTCCAAGAGATGTTACAAACAATAGTAATGATGCCCCTGGTGGGTATGAATGTGAAAAGGCACGATGGGGGGGGGGGCAGCCATGCTGGGCACCTTGTGTGTGGGCTGCCAACGGAGGGTAGCGCTGCGAACAAAACCTGCTGCAGCCAGTTCTTGGCATTGTGTACGGTGAGAACCCTTCAGCGGGGACTTCAGGGGGAGAAGGGTGAAATGGCTGCACAGCAAACTCCTCTCCCCAGGCATCTGATCTGCTTTGGACGGATACCAATCTTGTCTTCAGACTTAAGACCATTTTTTATTACCCATAGAGAAGAAAGGAGAAAGAGGTCCCAAAAACTCTTCCACCTCTGTGCAGGACTGGAACCAGAACAGCAAGCAGGGACTTCAGGGTGACAGCACCATTTCAGGCCGCTCTTCCTGAGCTCCTGTCTCTGTCCTCCGCACAAGTTATCCCTATTCAGATGCTGCCCTAAGGGTACAGCTTCTAAGCCATTTGAGTCTTTGACCTTCCACTGTTGTCAGTTTGATACTATTATTTTTAGGCACACAATCCTTAAAACATCCCAGTACTTGAAATACGCTCTCAGATTATGTGCACTAAGCACAGTGTGGTGAGGCTCTGAGAGAAGGACGCTGCAGGGTGGAGGGAAAGTGATCCCCCCCCCCCCCCCTTGTAAAGCCCACACAGATACAAATCCCAACCCCAGTCACACCTGCAGTCCTCCTGCCAAGCCAGGCCCATGTCCTGCCTGGGGTCTGAGCCCAGCACCTCCACAAAGCCTGAGGGAAGCGAGCAAAATGCAGCAGTGACTTTCAGGAGCAGGGGAAAGCACACACAGAAGCACTGCTGGTGACTCCACTGAGGCCGTTGGCTGGTTCTGAGATCCAGGTTCCAGCACAATCATCCCACATCCTAGCAGAGAACCACTGAGAAACTCCACTTCAAGAAATCCAGGAGCACTCTGCCTCCCTGCTCGGGGCTGTTTCACAAGCACAGTCCCATGAAAAGACTGGGCTGGGCCAGGGCAAGCAATTCCCAAGTGCAGCAGGGAAGAAATGCAGTCTTTTTCCCAGAACCCTGAAGCCAGCAGCGGAGACAGCAGGCAAACATTTACTCAAGGTACCTTCCAGTGCTGTTAAAGGCGATAACAGCTAAAAGAAAAAGAAAAAAAGTCAAAGCAAACATTGCACAGCCCCACCTGGACCTGAGAGGGCCGTCATCTGCCTGCCACAATCAAAGCAATGGTCTCAAAATGAAACGCCGCACCAAGAGATCTCTGTCTTACTCAACCTGTGCCATCGTTAGCACAGACACAGGTCTCTATTACTCATTTTTAAAGAACCAGCTCTATTCCTACGAAAGGGAAGAGGAGGTGGTATCTGAACCCACCATCAGCTCAAGTTTTGCTTCTGACAGCTACCCGAGTGCTGTTCGTGGTGAGAAAACTTTCTCTGGCCATCTCCACCACGGGCATTTTCTTTCCTGGAGATGTGTGAACACGACTGTATGGTATTTTTTTGCCACAGCACAACATCACGACAATCCAGCACGCCGGGGCACTCCTCATAACGTCACCTCACAGAAGCTCCTTCATAAGGAGCCTTCAGCCACCCTCAGTCCCACCCCGCTCCTCCTCACTCCGGCACTGGAGGGAAAGGAATTTGCACATTGAAGTACTTTCAAAAGCAAACACAACAGGCTTCAACACAGCAGAAAGCCAAGCAACGGCAGCTTTCTAAACACAGAGCTCAATTGTAAGCATTCACTCTACCTTGCTCCTCCTCACTGCCTCGTGCTCCTCATTCCCTCCAGGAGCAGGACACCTCAGCAGGGACAAGGAGAGGGCACCACCAGGGAAGGAAAAGGCACCCTGCCTGGCTGCTGCCCCGACAGAGCACAGCTCCACGCCAGACGGCCCGGTTTGCTTTCTTCCAGATTGTCTGGGAGCCAACGAAGCTGCTTGAATGCTGGGGAACTCCGTGTTCCTGCGGAGGCTTATGACACTTAGCTGGAGGGGCAGGGAGCTGGCCGAGCCCGCAGCACCCTCTTCTGTCTAAGGCACTCTTGTGCAGCCAGCTCGGGTCACTCTCCATCTGGCACTGCCCGATGAAACATTACCTTCTGGCTGCCTCCAGCTTGGAAAAGCTCAGGAGGCTAAAAGAATTCGGGGTTTAAAAATAAATAAGTAAAAAAAAAAATTCGGCAAGCATTTAGATGAGTCAGCCCTGTGGTTTTTATGAGGACAGACAAGTGCTTCTTGGGAAGGCAGTTCGGCTAAAGCAGAATTGTTTTTGAGCCCCATCTGTGTGCTGCTAATGCCTAGAAGCTCTGTTCTCAGGCTGCAGCACTGCACAAACAATGGGGCTGCATTTCCTCCTGGCCATTTGCACACACTCGGACTCTCCTGCAGGCTCTCTGCAGTTTGTGTGGCTTCCTGCTTGGGAGCTTCTCATTTTCTTCTGCAACTCCCCCCTGCACACAATTACTGCCTATTTTGGTGCCTTATCATGAGATGCTTCAGAGCTGATTAGCTTGGACTTCCTTCCTCCCATCAGTAGCCTACTCCTATATTGATGTTCATTCGCACTAATTTGATAACATCAGAGAGCAGAGGAGCTCTAGGAAGCATTACAGCGACTCGAAGGGCACAATTTGGAGTTGGCAGCAGCACTACTGATAAGAATGAGCTGTTTCTCCTAATGCCCAAATCTCACAGAGGAGGAAGGACAGACCCTGGCAGGCTCTGAGTCAATGCTACGTCAGCGGCCCTAAACTGGACCCAGGTGTCACGAGGCACCAGAGCCCCTGCTAAATAAGCTCTTCCCAACTCCATTCCTGCGTGGTGTTTCCCACATAAACTTGGCAAGAAAAATGATTAACTCAAGTAATTAACTTCAGGTAAAAGTCTCAAGGCTACGACCTTTCCATAACAACAAAGAGACGCAGGCAAGTGAATTTTGCAGGCACTGTATTGTAAATATCCCTCACTCAAAGCCTCTGAGTTACAATCACAGCCTATTTCCTATTTCTGGGGTGTTTTTTTTTTAGAGCAGAAAAACAAGAGGGGGCTCCTCATCCCAAGCAAGCCATGGAACTGATCTCTGGCTGATGGACTGAGAAACTCAGCTCTCTTATGGAAACTTCAATAGCACAGATCCTTCGGAGGATGATAAAAGTGAATCAAGTGATAAAACCCAGCCATGTCTGACATCCCAGCTTCCTTAACAGCACAAGGATTTAATCTAGACACGCTGTCCAAAGAAGAAATTACAGATTTCATCCCAACCAGCTGCCCTTTCCAACCACATTTTACCAGTGTACACGTATTAATAAATTTGTGATGCTGGATCCCTACACCACAGCCTCAAATCCATCACCAACCCACTAAGATGCTTTTGCTGACTGATCCATAATTAACACATCCAAGAAATTACATCTCATTTATCTCACCAGAAAGCACCCAAGGAAACCAGTTGCTGTGACAACTGCATGTAAAACCTCTAACAAACTTAATTAGGATCATGCAAGCTCAAGTCTGCCAGTGACACCAGAGCCCATCCTGTCTCATACTGCACATATAGCTTCCCAAAAAGCACAGAATGATCAGGAACTTATCAGATCTACAGCAGATCACTTGATGGATACTTCCCTGCCTTCTCCAGTCACAGAAAGACAAGAATAAAAACAAGCAGATTTACATTTAACAATCGAGGTGAAAAACATTTATTTGGGAAATGCATCCTGTATTGTTTCAAACTACAAAAAAATTACTCCCACAAAAGGAGGAGACTTTTAGCTCAGCATGCAATGCCAGTTACACGTAACTTTCTATCTACCAGCAGGTCAGGCTCCCACCAGAACCTTCTTCATTCACTCAAACCACTCTGAACTGCAATCACTGCTCTAAGAACAGCGACTTCTAGTTAGAAACACTTTGTAGAAGAGTGATATTGTCCCCTTTCAACATGATCCGACCTGCAACACAGAAAGGAAACAGGGGATTAGAGAGATCCCAGAATCACCTCATGTTTTCAGAAAACATCTCACGACAGAAGATCCCTGCAAGAAGATGCCCCTGTTATAGAGAAGGGTTGCACTGAGCCCCTTTCCTGCTGGCAGCCCCACACTCACAACCCACTCTCAGCTCTCACTCCCCATCTCTGCTCCAGCAGCATGCTGTCCCTGCTAAAATCCTGATCTAAATCAACGCATCCCTCATCACAGACAGTTTTAATCTTCGCCAGCAGTGGTAAATAGTAAACACCACTACCCAAGGGGCTCCTGCTTTGTCTCAGAGTTGACCCAGCAGGTGTGAGAATTGCTACCAAGTTTAGAAGCAGCCAAAAGGAGTTTTGACCGATTCCTCCAGACACCTCAGGTGCACAAAGACAACATTTGGAAGATAACAACTCGTATCAGGCACAGAGATTCTGCTTTACATCCACAAAATCACCACCTTTGAAAAACAGCAGGAACAAAGACTGAGCCAGCACCTGCCCACTGTACTTCACACCAACACCTGGCACGTGTTTTTACCTTCAAGTGCTGCTACCAGCAAGGCTCACCCAACCAGTCTTCACAGCACACACCATTCAGGCTACACAGACATGCTCACATACCCAATTGCTTCCTTGATTTTGTTTTGGAGTGAATCTCCTCTGCATCATCCAGCACCAAGTTCATATATTCATCAAAGCCCTAAAAATCAGCAGCAAAAGCACTCAGTTCAGCAACAGCAGTACAAACTATCATTGGTTTTCCTACCACGGGCTGCACATTAAGACTAATCATCAGAGAAGTATGAAGAGTTTTTTTCCCTTGCACTACTTTTTCTTGGTAGCAAGCAAGGGGGGAATCCGTTGGAAAACCAACAGTAACATGGGGACGTGTTGGTACTCACAATGATGCAGCCTTCTATCCGCATGTTCACCTGCTCATAAAGCCACACCTGGATCCTGGACCTCTGCAAAACGATGAGGTGAGCAAAAACAAACACTTCAAGCAATGCTGTTCTTTCTGTGCATTAAGAAAGCCTTGCTAGCAACAAGAAATCCTTGCAACCAACAGCTCTGAAACATTCCAAAGAGCAACTCCCAAAAGCAGAACCTTGTAGGCGTTGGGCTATCGGGTCTGTGCTACACACAGAACATGCATTTTGAAACAGCCACAAAGGAACACCGCTGCACGCCCGACCGCAGGGGCAGCTCCTGGTACAGAGATGTCCGTGCAAAAGGGGAACGGCTCTTCTCATGCACCCGAACAGCACCCGTTCATCCGAAAGCCACAAACCGAAACGCGACCCCCCGCCCCGCGGTACTCACGTTCTGCAGGTAGCGGAAGATGAGGTTCTGAGCGCGGCGTTAAGGACGGAACGACTCAGCGGTACGGCGCGGGACCCGCAGGGCCTCTCCTACCCTCCGCTCCCCGTCGGCCCCGCCCCGCAGACCCCTCCCCGGCCCCGCCCCGCCGCAGAAGGATACGATGGGCTGCACCATCACCTTCTGCACCTTCTGGCCCTGCCCGCGGTACGCCATGGCTGCTCCCGGCCCGCCGCCGCCACACGCTCCCGCCGCCACACACTCCGCCGGAAGTCGCAGCGCGCACCGGAAGCCGCTGAGCAGGGCGGGAGCGCGCAGGGGATGCTGGAAGACTCGCCCGACGCGGCCGCTCTAGGAAAGCCGGAGGACCGCGTCTCTACTGCTCCCGCCGCGCACGGATAGATCGCACTACTGCTTTCCCGCACCGGGTTAATTTAAAAGCGCGGCCGAGAGCTGCCGGGGCGAGCGGAGGAACCAGACTACGACTAGGCGAATACAATATTTTAAATAGAACACAAACATGAAACAGGAGCATAAAATATTCACAGGAACAAGGGCATACACAAATGCAGTCTCAACGGCGCGCCAGGCACCGTCACGGCCGCCTTACGCCCCGCGCTCTGCCAGCCGTTCCCCCCCCCCCCCGCAGCCTCGCATTATGGTCCCGCCCACCGCTCCCGGCAGCGCGGTGACGCACGACGCAAGGCGCGGCGCAGGCGCAGTGGCGGCGGCGGCGGGGCCATGGCGGGCGAAGCACCGCTGCCCTCGGTGGCGCGGGCGCCCCCTGGCGGCGGGTCTGGAGCCGTGGCCGGGCCGGGCCGGGCCGAGGGCACCGAGGGGCTGTTCGTGGCGCTGGGTGCCGGGCTCGCCGCCGCCAGCCACCCGCTGCTCTACGTCAAGCTGCTCGTCCAGGTCCGGGGCTGGGTGTGTGTGTGGGGGTGTGTGGGGGCCTAGACCCCCGTTTGGGGGCAGGGAGGAACGAGGAACTGTGCGGTGTTGGCAGCGGTGTGCGGGGGGATGAGGACATCCCGGGGAGTGGGGCATCCCTATGGAGTGACGGCCTGTGTAACGATGGGGAACCCCTTCCTCCTTACAGAGGGTTACGGGATGAGCTGTGAGGACCTCCGTACAAAGGGAAGCCCCGTATGTAGCGATGGGAGCTCCTTATAATGTGTGTGTAGGGGGGGGAGGAGGGGGCACAGGGTGTGAGATGGGATGGCAATCTGTCACCACGGTCCCCGTGTCACAGAGATCCCAGCTGTCACTGCGAGGATGGAGGTGCCTATAAGCTGGGGAGCCCTGGGGGAATGAGGATATTTCTGCATCAGGGACGGCTCTGTAACAGGGAATAGGAAATCATACATAGCCCTGTATGAGACAGCAGTGAGGACCCGCAGAATGGGATGAAGATGAAAATACTGACACAGTGGGGATTGCTATAGAACAAAGGATTGAAAATCTTTATATGACACTGTGGGTCATCATCCCTTTTCATCCTGAGATCCCCTCTGTAATAGAAACCCTTATAAAATGGGGGGGATGAGGGCCTCTTGAACCCCAGGAACCCTGTGTAACAGGAAAGGGACTGCCTGCATCATGAGATCCCCATCTGTCGTAGGGTGATGGGGGGGGGACAGCCATTCAGCAGCTCAGGCAGATGGGATGGAGGCCACGCGGTCTGTCAGGGTCAGGACTGCCAGAACTGAGCTGGGGATCTGCTCACAGGGTTTGTTCTGCAGGTCGGGCACGAACCACTACCTCCAACTGTTGGAAGAAATGTACTGGGAAGGAAAGTACTGTACCTGCCTGGCTTCTTCACCTACGGTGAGTCTTCCTGTGGCCAACCCATGCAGCCTGTGCTCTGGCAGGGCAGAGTGCTCTCTGTGGCTCAGCTGCTTCTCAAACTGACAGCAGCCTGGTGTTTTCTTACCCAGCCAGACACATTGTGAAAGTGGATGGGAAGAGAGGCCTCTTCCGTGGCCTTACTCCTCGCCTCATCTCAAGCACTTTATCAACCATCACCAGGGGGAGCGTAAAGAAGGTAAAGGTCGGCTTCTCTCTCCATAAATCAGCTTGTCGGGGCAGCCAGTGCTACTGCAGCAGAGCCACAGAGGCTGCACATGCTTGCAACCAGCCATGACTGCATATGCTGTCTCCTCGTAGCTCCAAATAGTCCTCCAGGACAAAAGGAAAAAAATACCCATATCCCCAAAACTTATTTTAGTGGGAATCTTAGTTTAACTTGAGCGCCCGTTTGCCTTTTGTCTTTGGCAAGCAGTTTCGTGACGGTTTTCAACCATTTTTACTTTCCACCCATCCTTCCCCCGTCTTCCCTTTTTCCTGGATTTTTTTTCCCATGCATTTTAGAGCACAGAAGCTCATGGTTTTCCTCCTCAAGTCAAGGGTTTGCAGGTCAGCATCTCCATCAGTTTTGACCTTGTGTTTCTTCTCTTCCTCCTCAGGCCTTTCCACTGGAGGACATGGAACACGTGTCTAACAAGGATGATGTGAAGACTTCCCTTAGGAAAGTGGTGAAAGAGGTGAGAAATGGCTGTGCAGTGTCAGCGAGTGATGAGGGAGATCACACTGGGGATGTGCCTTGAAAGCAGAGGCAGCTTAAAATGTGGCTTGTGGGTGGAATTGTGGAGGAGTTCCAGGTAAAAAGGCTGCAGCATTTGGAGCCACTGTACGCAGATGTGAAATATTTCATAGAAATAGAGGCTTGCCACAAAAAAAACAGATTGAAAAGCAGGTCTGGGATCTGAAGTGGGTTGAGCTGCACTGAGGGAAGGGACCCAGTCTGCACAGGAGGAACTTTTCATGCCATTTTCTCTGCAGACATCTCACGAGATGATGATGCAGTGCGTGTCCCGGGTTGTGTCACATCCGCTGCACGGTGAGTCCTGTCCCTCTGCCCGTCCTCCCCAGGCCAAGGAACTGACTGAGCACAGCCCCCAAAACTCTGATAGAGAAGCTCATCACGTAAACAGAAGCGGCTTTGTATGAAACCACAGAACAGATGTGGGTCCCAGTGTTGAGATGGCTGATATTCAGCTTGGCCGTGAGGAACCGACCCATAACTACATACTGAGGGAGAGGACCAGTATGTAACGTGCCTTGTATTGATGAGGGCCACTGAGAGGAGCTGACCTGCATGAAGGGCTGGCAAAAAAGACTGGGTTACATTCTCCTTTGCATCCATTGCAACCCAAACTCCTTCCTTTCTTTCCTCTTAGTGATCTCTATGCGCTGCATGGTCCAGTTTGTCGGCCGGGAAGTCAAATACAGGTGAATGGCTGCAGTTGTGGAGAGTTTGGGCACAGAAAAACACAAGTCCTGAAGTCAGGCCTGCCTGGTGCTCCCACACTGTGGGGGATGTGGTAATCCAGGAGGTCTGGGAGACAGAAAAATGAATCTGAGCTATGTTCAGAGGGTGGATGACAGCAGGGTGAAGGGATGTGGGAAGGCTGGACTCTGCCCCTGGAATCCCTTTCAGTTCAGCTTTGTGCCACTGGGTGTTTTGGTGGCTGCAGTGCACCTTGCTGATCACTCAGTGAGATTCCTGCCTTTTTGTTTTAAATGCTGATAGAAAAGGAAGCTGTCTGAGGGACAACCTCCACATGCTTACAGCTCTCCTCCTTTCTTGGCAGCGGTGTATTCAGAGCTATTGGCAGGATATTCAAGGAGGAAGGGATCCTGGGATTCTTTGTGTACGTGAGTTGTTTGAATATCTTCTCCCATAGGTGCTGATGACCCCCTGAGCTCCCTCCTACCAGTAGCCTTGTCTGCCTGCAGGACTCTCACATCACTCCTGTGAGCAGAGCTTGAATCTGTGCCTTTGACAGAGCTCCAGTTTGACCATTAAGTTTTCCCCTGATCTTATCTTCAATCGTACTTTTAGAGCCCAGGGAAAACTCAGTATTTTTACTGAGCTTTTACCCCTCCCACGCTGCTCGTGCTTCTTTGTGTTTCAGCAAAGAAGCATTTAAAGCATTTGTTTGTGCAACAGGCACCAAGTTCAAGTGCAACAATGAGGCTCCTTGTTGAAATAAGAGCCAGGGCCTGGATAAGAAGCACATTCCTCTGAAAAGCACCATGGGTGCTTGTAATGAACAGGTGGTTCATGCTGGCAGCAGGTTTGCCCATCTGATAGGAGCAGAACACTGCACAGTGCAGGAGCAACTGTTTGCCCAAAGGAGCTCAGAGCCCATTGTGTGAAGCATGGTGAACTGACAGCATCACTAAAGCAGAGGTCCAGCAGACACTTCCTTGCTTCAGTTCTTAATTAACACTTCTTGACTTTTTCTCACATCTGTAAGACAGAGCTTCCTGCTGCCTCTGCTCCTGGTGCAGAGGTAACTTGCTTTGTTACTTCAATCATGGCAAAGGCAGCTCTGAAATTTCAGGAGGGGCTTTCAGGCCTGATGTGTTTGGCTCTGGAATCACAAAGTCTGAGCTTTCAGATGAAACAGGAACACATCAGCAAGAGGTGAACAGGGTGCCTCACTATTTTTCCCCACGGAGAAAGAGCTGGAGGTCTACAGAGACCCCCCTTAACCAGGTGTCTCCACATCTAATTTGCAGCCTACAGCTGTTCTGCAGGATCTGCAGCTCCACATCACCCCTGAATGCCACTTCCTCCACGATGCTCCCTGAGCTTCAGCCTCAGTCCCCTCTCCTCCAGCTCCCTAAAAAACAGCCCATGGAAGGAGCTGGCTATGTTCCCTCTTTCCAATGAAATAAACACTGTTGGTAGCCTAATTAAACTTCATGGTTCACAGGAAAGGTTTTAACACAATGCAAAATGTCTCAAGAGGGCTTTGAAGTTCTGTACGCTCTGCGACTCCGCTAGGAAATCACACTGCCACAAGGGGAACACAAACTACATCTGCAGGACCAAACTGTTGCTGTTCTGCTCTCAGCGCTCCTAGTGCCATCTGAATTCCCTTACAATCATTGAGGACCATTTATTTCTCATTGCCTGACAACCTCTACGCTCACTCTGAGGGCATGTCCAGCTAGAGAGGAAGATATTTCAGTGGATGGACTGACTTGATTCCCCTGTATCTGCAGCAATCTCCTGCTGCAAGCAGACCAGCACCAGTTCTCTGGGCTCTGAAATGCTCTTGACAATAAAACAGCAAGTGGAGCAGGCTGCTCCAGAGCATGTTTTCCCAACTGCTTTTCTACTGCTGCAGCAATCAGAGCAGGAAACAAAACTGATCCCCTGAGGTCCACAAGAGCTCTTCCCTAAAGTCTCCCCTTCTCCTTTCAGCTCCTCCCAAAATAAAGATGCATTCTGTGGAGTGGGATTCCTCCGTGTTGGCAGAGGGAAGGGGGGGGCTTGGATCCTTCTGCACCTCACGCCTGTGTTTTTACCATTGCAGAGGTTTAGTCCCTCACATCCTGGGGGATGTCATCTTCCTCTGGTGCTGCAATCTCTTGGCTCACTTCATCAACACCTACGCAGTGGATGATAACGTGAGTGGAACTGCCCTGCAAAGGGCTTGGGAATCTGCACCGAGCACTTTGAGCTGCAAGGCATCAATGGGGAGGGGAGACTAACACTGGAGCAGACTAATCTCAGGCTCAGAGGGATGTCACGAAGCGACAGGGACAGCCTGGTATCATCCACCTCCTCCATAATCCTTTGGCTTCTCTTTTCAGTTCAGCCAGGCGTCGGTGATCCGGAGCTACACGAAATTCGTGATGGGGGTACGTAGAGAACTGCCACAGCATCCCTCTGCCTCCTGCTGTCTGTGGGGTGAGAGCTCGTGGTCTGGGGGCAGAGCGGGTGCGTTTGAAGTCTCTACATCCAAAGATGAGGATAACTTAACTCACATGCTAGAAATACTGCTTTTGTCATGAACGTGAGAGATGCTACCAGACTTCTGTGCTTTCAGATTGCAATGAGCATGCTGACGTATCCATTTCTTCTCGTGGGAGATCTCATGGCAGTGAACAACTGTGGGTACGTCTGTCACACTGAGATCTGATGCTTTCCCTCCAGTCTCTTGTTGTCTGAAGCCTTTACCATCGTAAAGCCTTCATGCAGAACCATAAACTGTATGGCACTTTACATAGGCACCTGGTTTCCCATCCCAGGTTACTTACAGTGTTAGATCAGAGGGAACAGGCAAGCAGAATGAAAGCTCAGATGGGGAGGAATAATTGGGAGAGTGGTGGTGGTACAGCCTGATCTGAACTAGACCAGAGGCAGAAGGGATCAAAGGGAACAGGCATGAAGAAATGCAAAGCTGTTAATGCAGCACAGGGAGACAGGTGAGAAACAGGACCAAGCAGCAGTAACTCCTTCACCTAGCCTGCTTCCCCAGTTCTGCTGCTTCCTGTGTCTTTCTGTGTGTGTGCTTATGGGAATGGGTTTGGATCTCACCAGCTGGCGTGATGCTCTCTTGATATCTGCTCCTTGAAGGTGTAGATATAGCAGACAGTCCTGCTTTCCTAAGGTATTCAGGTAACACTCCTTGTTTGTACGCTCCTGGGGTAATGAAATTAGATGATCCACTGCAGTGTAACAAGCTGGTCATTTGGCCTTCAGCCCAGTGCAGACACTGTGTCTGTGTCCTCACTTACACTTGTGTTATCTCTGGATGTTGTGACAGCTGTACAGATCATCTCAGCTATTTTTCATTGCCATGCAGGTTGCGTGCCGGCCTCCCTCCTTATGCTCCTGCATTCACATCCTGGATCCATTGCTGGAGGTATCTCAGTAGCCAGGTGAGGGAACAAGGCACACACAGTGCTTTGGGTTCCCTTCACTTCTTCCTGAGGGCTCTGGCACTGCCCTCAGGTACCTGTGCTGCATTCCTGATGTGCTCTGTAACTCCTTCCATCCTTCCAGTTACGGCACTGGTACCAGGCACGGCAGTACTGGTGTGTTCCTGTTACCTTAGCTTGCAGCCTCCAACCTCAGGCACTGCATAAGAGCAAAGCCCCACAGCTCTGCCCCGTCACGCATCCTTGTTAGCAGTGCCTGACCCCAATGCTCCCAGGGTTGAAGCCCCACTTTCTCTTCTGTAGCAACCTGGGGTGCTCAGGGCTGGCAGCCCTGCAGCAGACACGTCTCATTCCTTCCCTGCTAACCTAGCAGCAAAGCAGCACTTCAGCATGGATGCCCTAACCCCGTTGTTTTCCTCCTCAGGGGCAGCTGTTCCGTGGTTCCAGCCTGCTCTTCCGCAGAGCACCCATGCAAGCAGCCTGCTTCCCTATCGACTGACCCCAGCTTGCAGGGAGAAGTACAAACTTGGACTCCTTGAAGAACCCTAAGCTTGTTTCCATATGTATATTTGTTCTTTTTGATCCAAAGTCTGTGGTGCCAGACCAAGGCACCTCCCTTCCAGCAAGGCCAACCACCAATTGGCCTGCAGTGATCTGGCTTCAGGCTCCAGCTGAGTCAAAGCCCCTTCCTCATGGCTATCTTGATCAGGACACATAGGAGAGAGAGCAGAAGGATGTTTCTCTGGTCTGTGAATCTGACGGTACTGGGAAAGCCTGTGAAACCAGAAAATGCCCGGATGCTAAAGAAACCAGCCCCAGGATGCAGGGACAAAAGACTGCTTCGTTCTGCCTAAGCTGAGAAGCGGCAAGAGATCCAGGGCTGCCCTGCTGAGAAGAGCAGCAGCAGCACAACCAGCTCCTGTCTTGTGTCTCGTGGAGAGGGCTGATGTGTGTGGCAGGTAGCTTGTACTGAACAGTCAAGACTGAGACGCAAACTTCAGGGTATCTAAACTCTAGGGAGCAGCCCAGCTCCCTTGGGCATGAAAGGGAAATATTAACTTCAAAACAGAAAAGAGAAACAGTCCCACTACAATGAAGTGCAACACGTGTCCTTAAGAGAAAGGTATGACTTGACTCCAGGACAGCATCAGAAGATGGAGGAGGCACTTCAGGATGTGCGTGGCACACGGTGTCTGCTGTGGGAAAGCCTTTTGCACTGGGAGGAGCGCATTTAGGATGTGCCTCACAGCCCAGGGAGGCTGGGTGTACTGCAGGCAGCGTGCATGTTTCTAAGGGAAGGGTTTGGTCCCTGGTTGGATCAGCCCCTGCTCAGGTACAGTGTTTCCATGCTGGATCATGCTGCATCACATGAGCATCTCCCCCCCAGGGCGGCATCGCCACTCGCTGATGGACAAGCACAGAGTCCTGTTATGGTGCTGGGCTGTTGGAGGTGTTGATCTGCTAACTGCTACAAGCAGGAGGGTTTGTCTTGCAATAGAGGCACCAGGCCCATCGCTGTCTGAAGCAAAGGAATAAATCTCAGCCAGCCAAAGGCTTGGGAACAGAGCCACAGGCTTCTCACACATGCAGTGACACGGCAGGCCCTTGCATAGCAGGGCTCACCTGTGACAGCAGTGCAGGATTTATCCTCAGTTCCCAGACACAGAATTACTGTTGTTCCTCCCCTTCCCCCCCACCGGTCTGTGCTGCTACCACAGCCAGGCAGATTTCCCCCACTTCTGTTCCCCACGAAGCAGTCTTTTGCACAGAGTTCAGTGTGTTACTGCACTCCCTGGGAAGAGGTTTTGGGGCCCTGAGCAGGCTGCAGGCAGGGGCAGCAGCAGCACACGTGGAGGCTGCTGTCCCCAAAAGCTCCCTTTGGTGTTGTGAAGTCGGTCCTGTCTGTCCTCCCCCTGCTCCCTTAAGGTTTGTGTTACAGTAACAACACTCAATGCATGGCCCTGACCCCTAACCAGAAATTGTTTTAAAGAGGATTTAACTATGCTCCAAAATACAGCTATAAAACGACTCTCCTTGCTTGTTTCTTTTTCTTTTCTAAGGCAACGTTAATCTGTTTTGTACAACGGGCTCCTTTGCTCAGGAAGGGTCTCCATTTAAGGCATTTCTTTTAATACAGGAGCTGATTTCCTGTGTATCTCAACATCAGGTGCTGCACAGCCCACATCAGGCACTTGGTCTTTATCCTCCAAATAAAGGCCACCTTCTGCTGTTCACACCTCTGCAAAGCCTCCTGTAGCACCTTCACCTTGCACGCACCCTGGCTGCAATTGAGAAGCACTATTTCTTTTAACCACCTCTCTTCAATTCACCGTGGCTCACAAACTTTGCTCGAAACAACTCTTAAATGCAGCTTTCAACCCATTTTAAATGAAAACCAGGTTTCAGAGGCCTTCAGGTAGCACACAGGAGGTGATTCACAACCCCAGCCTGACCTCAGAGCAGGGGCTGTCACTCATACGGTCCTTAACTTCCTTACCTCCTGCTTTCTGGTTCTTCTTGTCCCTCGCTTCCTTTGAGGTGTCCCTCTACTGGGACAGCAGCTGCACCAGGAACAGACAAGGAGAAAACATCACCAGCCCCTCCCTTTTAATTGCTGCCTGTTAATTGGATGCCCAGCCCGTGCAGCACAGGTGACAAGGATGGGGCCCTGCTGCTACAACAGAGGAGCTCAGGGCTGAAACTGCGGTTGGGAGAACAAATGAAGTGGGATGGAAGGAGGGTTGGGTCCGGTGCTGAGGACCCGTGCACGGCCCTGGCGTTCTCCTATCTGGCCAGGAAGCAAACTTGTGTTTAAATATTGACTCTCCAGCACAGAAAATGGGATGGGTGGAGTTTGCAACCGCCCTGTGCCTGCAGTTTATCGTTCCCCAGTGGAAAGCGGAGATCATCGGGACTTTGGCCTCATCTGCTCCCAGCTGCCGAGGGGACAAAGGAGACAGAGATTGAAGCTGGGAGAGGGAAACTCAGGTCGAGGCAGCCCTGAGCCCCCCTGGGGCCCTTTTCCCCTGCAGAGCTCTGCTGCTAAAAGCCCTTCAGCTAAGACAAAGACCTGAGCACACCTTTCCCGGTGCTGTCACTGCAGTGTTAGGCTTACGGGCAGCGAGGCAATGCCCTGCAGCAGTGCTGCCCTCTGAGTCTCTTTGTGCAGCTCTCCTGCAGCAGGGAGCTCCATAGAGGCAAATAGTTCCTTAATAATAAAAATAACCCCTGGAGAGGCGACTGGTGCAGCCCAGTCCTGCTGGGAAGGGTTCAGGGTGGGGAATTGGGACTGGGGCACGGTGATCACAGAGCTGTCCCCTCTCACGGCAGGCAGGAGTGAGGTGGGAGGTGATGGAGAGCATCGAGCGGGACCTGCTGGGGGCACAGAGCGAGAGGCAGAGGGAGGGATCAGAGGGAAATCCAGCCGGAGATGAGGACGAGAGGCAGCGATGGGTGCAGCCTCTCTCCATGCAGCCGCGTGTCCCCACGCACAGCCGCAGTCTGCGGGCAGCTCCGAGGAGGTGTCGAGCAGCATTTCACACCCCCTGCTTTGCACAGAGCCATTCGGAGGAAACTCTGCCCGCGCCCCCCGCCGACCGCCGCGGCCTTAACTACCCCCTCCCATCCAGCAGCACGGGGCCCCGCAGCCTTGCTTCCTCCCTGCGACGAGACCCCGTCGGGCCTTCCTCCCACCCTGCTCGCATGGCCCCCCCGCCCCGGGGGGAGGAGAGAGCCGAGGCCACGACATTAAGTCTCCCCGGTTCGCAGCGCAGCTCCTCTCCCCACAGCACAGCCCCACACGGGGCCACGGCATCGCCGTCCTCACGGCCGCTCACCCCGCTGCCGTCCCTCCCGGCCGCCCGCTGGCAGCCCCACGCTGTCCCTTGATTAAAACATCCCTAATTCTCTAATCTGGGCGAATTGAGTTTCTTCCTTAAAAGCCGCCTGCGCTCTCCGATCCCGGCAGCGCGGTTCTTGTCACTCTGCCAAAGGAGGTTGGGAGCAGCGTCACATGCAGCAAAGTTTTACAAGCCGAGAGAGAGCCGGCTCGGGAGAGGAACGGCAGCGAGACGGACGCAGGGACACGCTGAGCGCAGAACCTCCTCCGGGTTCCCTCCGGCTTGACCTGAATGTTTATTTTTTTCCTTCTTCTTTTTTTTTTTTTCCTTTTTAATTGTTTGGAAGAACAAAGACTTCGGGCCGGGGTTGGTGTTTGTTTTGCAGGGCCGCTGCTGGGGAGGGGGGATGGATGGATGGATGGATGGATGGAGGCCGGAGCCGTCGGCTCGAAGCCCCCGCGTCGCCCTGGCCGCGTTGCCGAGACCTCGCCTTGCAACTTGGAAGGAGGAAAGACGGGGGGAAAAGGAAAAAATAGAAAAGATATATAAAAAAATAAAATATGATGACGTCACTTCGAGCTGGGGTGCCTTCCCCGCTGCCTGTCAGATGTGCCTGAAAAGAACAGGGCAATAAAACAACAGCCGCCTCTGTCTCCCTCGTTAAACACGGCGCTAATTGGATGTTAATTTCTCCTTGCTCTTCTCGCTGCTCGATTGTGAGGACTCTGCCTCGCTCTCCCTCTCGCTCTTTCTTTCTTTCCTGTTGCGATGCTCTTGGCAGCTCGGAGGGACTCCGGACTGCGGACTGGAATCATTCAGGAGCACCGCATGGATGAGGCGTGGGGTTCCGAAATGGGGCAGGAGAGATGGATCCCGAGAGCTGTGCAAATCTCCTGTCCCCCATGCATTGTCTTGCTGGCTTGGAGCTGTTCTCTTCCCATTTTTCTTCCTTTCGTGTTGGGTCCAGCAAAAAAAAAAAAAAAAAATTATAGAGATATATATATATACAGTCAAAAAAAAAAAGAAAAAAAAAGAAAGCATGATTCAATGACGACAAACCCCCAAACCTCCTCCCAGCTCCCCCCGTCTCGCCGCACACCGCGTGGAAACAGGCGTTGGAGGGAGCCGGAGCAGGAAGTTGTTGTTCTCGGTGTTGCCCAGGTCATCCTTCACGGGTACGTGTGCAAGAGCGGCAACGCGTGGGGCAGCCCCATGGGCAACAGCGTGGGGCAACGCCGGGCCTGGGGGCAGAGCCGGGTGGGGAGAGGAGGGAGGGAGCAGCGGCGGCGGCGGCGGCTGCTGGGGGGAGCCATGTGGGAGTCGAGTCCTACCTGGGAGCCGTGCCAACTTCCTGCAAAGGGTTACAGCCCCGCGGCTCCCAGAGCCCACCAGAGGCGAGTTGGCTCTTGTCACGCATCCAAGGCGAGAGGAAGACAGCGGGAACGGAGCAGGTACCGCCGACGCCGAGCGGCCTCGTTCGCCCCCCGAAGCTCGGCCGCTTGTTTTGATTTAAACCCGCCCAAAGGAAAGGCCCCGCACGAGGCCGACGGATGCCAAGGGTGGGGTGGACGGGGCCGGGGGTCCGCGTGCATGTGGGGAAAGGGGGGTGTGGGGAGAAGGGGGGGGGGGGGGGGGAGGATGCTGGCACCGCTCGCTCCTCGTCATTTGGATTAACATGCGGGAGATGCGCCTGTCACTTTGCTTACTGTCAGCGCCTGCTCGGGGATGGGTGACGGCTTTGTTTGGGGAGCCGTGCCAAGGCGGGCTTGGCAGCCGCTCCCCGGGAGGCTGCGGGGTGCACGGCCGCCCCTCGGCCCCTGGTGCGGGCGAGATGAAAACGTGTTTTGTTCCGTGCTCTTGGCATCTCCCCAGCAGCGCTCTCAGCCCCTCGGCCCCCCTCCTGAGCCCGCCGGGACTCCCTTTTTATCATCGGCGAACCCATGTGCTCGCGGCAGCGACAAAAAGGCCCCAAATACGCCCTAAAACACACAAACCGCCCTCGATCTGCCCCGTCGGAGGCGGTTGCTGCCATGCTGCCCTCATGGCGGACGCGTCGCTTTCGGCTTTTTTCCCTTTTTCTTTTATTTTTTTGCCCTTTTTTTGCACCGAGCGCGAGGCGGGATGAGGGGGCGTGCGGGCGGGAAAGAGCACACGGCTCTTGGGGGGGGGCACAGCGCCCTATCCACGTCCCCAGGCCTTTTGTTTAACGTGGGTCGAGGCACAGGAAGGTCCCAGCTTTATTTCTGCCCCATTCTTTATTATTATTATTATTATTATTCGCCCCCCATTCCCCCCGCCCCGTGCTCGTGCCCTTCGGGGCCAAATGGGGCAGAACTCTTCAGAGTGGATTTTCGGAGCGCCGGAGTGCAGGAATTCCTGCCAGCTCGCCTTTGTGCCAGCCTGCCCCGGCCTTCAGCGTCTCGTTCGGATGGAGCCTGGCATCCAGGCACCGCCCATTTCTTGGCGTTGAGCTGAGAGGAGAAGGAAAGGGGAGAGAGAGCAAGCGAGAGAAGGGAAAAAAAAAAGAAAGAAAGAAAAAAAAAAAAGCTGTCTCACTCCAACTGGCCTTTCTCGGAAAAGGATCCTTCCCTGGTGACTGTCCGGATAAGCGGAGCTGAAAGCAGCCACTGCTCCACAACACAACCACTCTGCCGGCGGTGCGTCCCTCTCGCTGCCTCGGTACGGAATCGAACCTCGCTCTTCGTTTTTTTGGTTGGTTGGTTGGTTGGTTGGTTGGGGTGCTTTTTGCCTTTGATTTGAAATACCGTTTCGTTCCGCCCGGCGCTTTGTTGTTGCTGCAATCCGCCTTCTCCCCAAAAGCCCCTTCCCCGCAGCCCGCGGTGCTGAGACTCGAATCGCTCCATGTGGAGGGATGCGCCCTCGCGTCCCACCTCGCAGCACCGCTCCAGGTGCTTTTTTCCTCTCGCCCCGCTCACCGCCGTCCCCCCACGCGGGTGCTTTGTGCTTCCACCACGGAGGGGGAGAAAAAAAGATGTCGACTCATGTCGGATTTGCAATTCAACATGGCAGCCGCGGCGAGCATGGTGGGAGCCCACAGCCCCCCGAGCCTCGCGCTGGTCGTGGGCATGGGATGGGTGCCAGGAGGCGACCCAGGTGGGTGGAGGAGAGAATAAGAGGATCGTTTCTTTTCTTTTTTGGAGGGATAAGCGGACGAGGGAACCGCTGCGGTCTGGTTCTGGTGGTGTTAACTGTTTAGAAGCTGGCACAACACGCCGGGATGGGCGCAGGGCCGTGGCCAAACCCCGTAGCTGGGCACAGGGCTGCGCTGGGCAAAGATGGGCAAGGGAGCAGCAGGGAGGGCTGCCGTGGAGCTGCGGTGGCCTCCAGGCTCTGGAGATGGCTGCAGCTGGGAAGGGGCTGCCTGGCCAAGGCATGGGGCGTTGCAGAGGGCGATTCGTGGAGCTTCACACCTCTCCCCACTGTGCCGAAGCTCTCCAGGTCTTGCTGAGCTCGGGGGTTTTGTCCGCGCTGTGTGGGACTCTGCCCTCTTTCTGTCAGATGTAATCGAGGCCCGTTTGGGATGCAACAAAAGCAGCCTGTCTGCAGGGCAGGGTCTCCCTGCCTCCTTCCTGCCACGCACTATGCAGGTGCTCAGGAGCCATGCGAACTGCCCCTCCTCCTTCACCAAATTTTTCCTCCTCCTTCCCCACTGCTGGCTTCCCCCTCCTCCTCCCTTCTCCAAAAACAATATTCTCTCTCTCAGCAAGTGACGCACAGCCCTACAGCAGAGCCTTTGAACTGGCTGCAGAGCACCCAAACGCCCCAGCTCAGCTTCACCTCCATCTCCCACCCATTCTCCAGGGGACATCCCTGAGTTTGTCTCGCACCCCACTCACCTCCTAGAGATGCTTTCTCAGGTGCTGGGTGCCTTGTGGGCCCGGTGGCAACCTGCGTTGCTTTGTGCACTGCATTTTTGGATGCTGGGGTGCTTTGGTTCTGCTCTGAACCTTCCCACTCGCTTGCTCTTCAGCTCTAAGGCAAAGCAGTGGTTGTAGTGGGCCGAGCAGAAGCAGGAAGATGCTGAAACGGATTGTGAATGGGGGGAGTGCAGCTCAGGGCCGTGGACTTTGCTGGCAGTTCCCGTTTTTGAGGCTGCTTGCTGTGGTCCCTGGCTCTCGTGCTGCACAGTGGTTGGCTGGGGAGCTGAATGCCCACGTTGCTGTTAGCAGGAAATGGGGCCGGTCAGATCTGGCCCCAAAATGTGGCAGGATACCCTCTGCAGCAGAGCCCATTTACATCTGGTTTACATCCAGACCTTTAATACTAATGAGAAGGGAACATGAGCATTTTACTCATTGCTGTAGCTTTTCCCTTGCAGATTTTTGACATAAACAGGGGCTGGGGCGGATGCAGGTTTGCCCCCAATTTCTTTTGCTTCCCTGGGAGAAGTTGGCAGAGGGCTGCTACCAAAAAAACCCACTGAAGCTGCTGGCATCGCTCCGCTGGGCTCTGCAGTGGGCAGCCCCTTGAGCAGAGGAAGTCTGAACTGGAGGAAGCACTTCGGACATGCCCTAAGCAAAACATGTGGCCCCTCTGTAGCAGCCATCCAGCCAAGGGACGCGGCTGTTTTATCGCACGCAGCTCGCAGCAAAACAGGGTTGGGGCTTCCAGATCGTGGCTCAGCAAAAAGGACAAATTCAGACCATTCCGATGCTGACTGCATTTCAACCTGGAGTTTGCTCCCTGGCTGTTGCAGTGCAAGCTCTGCACTGGGGAGAGAGCAGGGGGAGAGCAGGAGCTTCCCTGCAGGGCTGGATGCACTCACAGCTGCCATAACCCCCCCAGTGGCCGGCAGAGCTGTTCTAGATTTGCACTGGCATTCCTGAGAGCAGGACTGGGCCTCTAGGTTTGTCGAGGGTGGCTCTGGGAAATTTCCTTTCCTTAAAAGGGCCAGGTTTGGCCAAGGCAGAGCCTGGATTGTGTTTTCCTTTTTTTTTCCTTTTTTTTTTTTTCTCCTCTCTCTCTCTTTTTTTTTTTCCTTTCTCTTTTTAACTTGAAGCTCTGGTGAAAGTCGCCTGATTTGCAGTTGCAGTGCTGCTGTGCTGTGTTTGTGTGCAGGCTGAGCCCATGAGGACCATCATTCACCATGCTGCACGGTCCATACAATCAGCTTTATACTCCAGCAATCGCTTCTGCTGGAGAAATGGGATGTTGAAGGCAGGCAGAGCAAATCAGGCCTTTGTGGGCTTCCTTCTCATAGTTGCCAGCTTGTTGCAGTGGATCTGGGGGCACAAGTTG
This sequence comes from Lagopus leucura, assembly GCF_019238085.1. NCBI lineage: Eukaryota > Metazoa > Chordata > Aves > Galliformes > Phasianidae > Lagopus > Lagopus leucura. The sequence continues at coordinate 3,658,992 of NW_024962290.1, forward strand.
AATGAGATCCCAGTAGAAACCCATCCAAGGGATGCTCACAACTCCATGCAGCATGGGGAACATGGGGTACCCAGTGCCAGCTCACCACTGAACCACTCCACAGCTCATCTTTAGAAGAACCAGTATTATTGACCTTTCCTGCTGCAGTTTTTATTCCCTATAAATCACCTCTTTCATGCTCTGATTTCCGTCCACTTCTTCCATCATCCTGGCTTGCTGTTGTGAGGTTGCTCTTGGCTCCTCTTTATCTTTGATGTTACCTGGCTGCTGTGAAAAGTGAGCTGGGGGAGGACAAAGTGAGGTTTGTTTTTGCAGGGCTCCCTGTGGGCACTGAGCAGTGCCTGCTTCCCCCACTGAAGCCCGTCAGGTTTGCACTTTGTGTGCTGGATTTGGCATGCTATGTTTACTCAGGAGTTAGTCCTGTCTGCAGAAAACATAGAAGGTGCAGCCCGACAAGGGGCTGCACAGGGTGAGGAAGCCTAAGAGGTAGGTATGGCATTATTCTGATGATGACAACGCAGTATAACCCTGCGTTCACCACCTCGTGCTTTGGAGAGGTCTGTACCCAGGTGCTGCTGTGCCATATGGCTGCTGCCAGCACATCAGTGTCACTGTTTTACTGGGACAGAGGAGCTGCCCAGGAGGTTGGACAGGGCAGGAGGCTTCTCCTCACCTGCAAGACCATGCAAAGTGCTGTGCTTCCTCCTCTTCCTCCTGCCTGGAGGGGTCTGCAGAGCGGCCACGGCTCTGTTCAGCGTGGTTGACTGCCCAGTCAGCATCCTGGGGTTTGATTTGAACTCACAGGATGGCTGTGCTGATGTTTCAGCGCCAGGCATGGGGACCTGAAGCAGCTTTGGCTGAGCAGGAAGGTTCTGGGAATTACACCAAGAATGCAGGGAGTGGTTCTCCTCTCCTTTGGCCTTGGCTTGCTCAGATCCGTGCACCAGCTCGCAGGGGCAGCACGTGGCATCCCATGGCATCCAGGGATGGTGTGGGAGCTGGCACACACCGAGTCTGACAACACAAGCCTAGGGCTAGGAACAGAGGCACCCTCAGCACGTAAGGAGAAAGGGTCCCCCAGAGCCCCACGTGGAGCACCAGCTTGAGCTGTAGCCTTTTTCAAGCTTACTCCTCACGTGGAGACTCCATCAGAAGTGAGTGCAGTGCTGCTACCAGCATGACCACAGTAAGCTGCTCCCAGGGCTCATGTCTGTGGATGAGGATGGGGCTCAGACCCCCCCATAAGGGGTCACCTCAGGCCATCCCTGCAGCCATGCTGCTTTGGGAGCAGCTTACTGTGGCTGAAGAGAGCTGGGGTGGATGCAGGCAGATGCAGATAAGGGAGGGTGGGAGGTTTCTGCTCCTTTCTTCAAGCTGGCACTGCTGACCTAAGCGGGCTATGAAACCTGACTGCTCAAGATGTTTCACTCTCCCAGAAGCAAGAATGCAGTTAAGTTCTCCAACATCACCTCCCAGTTCAGCCCAGTGAATCATCGTGCAGCCTGCTGGAGGGTTGCTTCTGATGTTTTAAGCCTGCAAAATCCTTCTTAATTCCCTGGCTTCGTTGGATGTGTACCAAAGGCGTACTGGACATTATCTCAGAAGTGTTTGCACCTCAGTGCAGGACATGGTAGCACACAATGCTTTGATCCCCAGTGCAGTCTTTGGTGCACAACATGCTCTCATTTGCCCCAAATTCTTCCCCACTCTTCAGAGAGGCCATGGAAGGCAAGAGGAGCCTTGCAGTGGGTTCCCCAAGCAGGAAAACATGAGGCAGGCTGTGCCAGAGCTGAAAGACAGGATAGGCCCCTGCTGCATGCAGCCATGCTGGAGTGCTGTGGGAGTTCCCTCTGGATGTGAGCTCTGCGGTCTGGGCGCAGGGAATTAGCCCAGACGTGGTTCCCAGGGTGGGGGAAGGGCCTAATGAACAGAGACAGGATAAAGAAGCAGGTAAGGGCTTCCTGTCCTTCAGGGCTCAGGAGGAAATCCTGCAGCTGGTGAATCTGGATACGATTAGTGTCCATTTCTCCCTGTGTAATCAACCCATCTGTTCATCCCTGCGCATTAGCGGTGCACACCCCACTGCAGGCAGATGCCTCTCGGGCTCTGCTTTTATCTGCGTCTGCCATGGCTGCTCCATGCAGCCCGACAACACGACAACATGGATGCCACAACCATGCCTACATTTTGCCCTATAGACTCAGCCAAAGCCCTGGGAGAGCTGTGGCCACCAAAGCCACCACGATCACGGTGACTGGCAGTGCCAAGCCCAGGAAGGCGCTCCCCAAAGGGACAGTGGGTGGGGATATTCTCCAAAGGGCTTTGCACTTTCTGCAGAGATCTTTGCACTGTGCTGATAAGCTCAGCCTTCCGGACCCTGCCTGTTTCCTTGAGCTCAGCTCTGCTCTAAGTAGGTAAAGGTGGATTGGTTTCGGCTGCCACAGTGAGGCTGTAGAGCTGTGCTGATCCTGAGTACAGGTTCTGCTGTCTCACTTGGACACGGGAGGGACCAAGCTTTCAGCCTCGCTCTGTAGAAACGCTGGTTAAAGTTGATAGGTGCCGATGCCACTTCCCAAGGAGTCATTCCACCTTCTTTCCCTTGGCAGTCTTGCTCAACTATGCAAAAGCTTGTGTCAGCCCTGCAGTGGCTTGAAAACACAGGGCCAGATGTCAGCCTGGGCTGAAATGAGGTCAAAGAAGGAGCTAGCATGGGGATCAATCTGTTGTTGTAATGCAGTGGTGTGAGCCTGCCTGGTCCTTTAGGGCCTTTGGAAGGGTCAGGCTTGGTGGAGAGTCAAGACATAATCTAACAGTGCCCATTCCCAGCCCTGGCATCCTGTATACTCAAACCATGTGAACAAGCTCTTGCTTGTGTCACATTTTGTCACTGGAACATCTCGAGGGATCCATTGTACTCAGTGCTGCTCACACACAGAAGATAAAGATGGTCCCTACCCGAATCAGAGTAAAACTCAGCCCAGATCTCTTGTGTGTGCTAAGCAGTCCAGGCACAAAGCTTCTGCCTTGTTCAAAGAGAGCCAAAACCCAGCCAGAAACAATCTGAGGCAAGCATCAGAGACGAAACATCTTTGCTTTCAAGGGCCATTTGTTGCTTAGCTTCTCAGTGCAACCTGTCTTCATCCCCTGTTGTACGGCTCAAGTCAGCACTTTGGGTCCTGGATCTTCTGAGTTTTGTTTGCTTTCGAGTGCTGTGATTTACCACTAAAGAATAAATGGCAAGCGAAAGAAAACAGCAGCACATGTTTGCATAGGGCCTCCGTTGTTCTGTGCTCTGCCACTACTTAAACAGAAGCAGTAAATCCTGCTCCCTGGACAGAGAGGGGCTTTTGGGCGATGGCTGCACACAAGGCTGGGGAAGATAAACAACCAGAAAAATACTGCTTTTAGGAAATGGCAGTGGAGGATGGCCAATCCACGGACTGCTCAAAGCCAAAACAATGCCATCAGTCAGCAAAGACTTACTGCTATTATCTCTCCGAGGCATTTTTGCATCAACAAAGAGGAAAGAGATTGATTTGTGTTATGGTATCTGTGGTCAAACTTGGCTGCAATTAGGAATCTGTATGGTTTCTGAGTTGGAACAGGGAAGTTTTGTAACGAACTATAGAAAATGTGAGCAAACAACCTCCATAAGCACCAATGGTTCCATCTTTGTTAGGATTTGTCAGAACCAGGTTACAGCCTTCGCTGTGGGCTGTGACTTCACCTCAGCAGACACGGAAGGTGCATGAAGATGCATTCAGTGGTCTTTGGATGAGCTCAGGATGGCCAACATCTAAAATAATTCGGCTTATGGGATCGCTCGCAGCAACAGCTTCAAATTCAGTATCTAATAAGTCCCAGAGATGTGGAAAACGAAGCTGCCTCTCACCCTAGCAGGCAGGATGATGCTCCCTACCATCCACCTCCTAGAAGAAAGGGGAAACTGACTTTGGAGTATGCAGTCCTCCAGCATAAGGTGGACACGGGTTTCAGATGGCTGTGGCACACAGCAGACTGGCAAAGCTGTCCAAAAAGCTATCTTGGATTTCTGCTTCCTTGGGCTGGAGCCCCAGAGCTGTGCTGGTGAGAGAAAAAGGCAGGGAAGACCTGGGACTCTGCTGATCTGTGCTTCAGAAGAGCTGTAGCAGCAGTTTGAGCAATGCAGGTAAGTCCAGCTCTCTTCTCTCTGGCAGAGGGCGAGGTGTCCTGGCTGATAAGAACCAGGAGCCCATCCATCCAAAGCCAGTGTTAGACCTTCATGAAATCTATTGCCTCAAGCAAATGCATTGTTCAAAACATGTTCAGTTAATTAGCAGATTAACTAATTAACCTTCCCACCATCCCAGGTAGGGAGTATTTATCTCCCAGAGGAGAAAACAAAGGCAAAGTGACTCAATAAGACTAGCTGCAGGAACTCAGCAATGCAGTTGTGTTAAGTCTGCTGTTTTCCTGCCCAAATCATTTTGTTGTTGTACATCATCCCCGATAGACAGAAACAGAGGAGGAGTCCTAAAGACTTCTGAGAAGGGGAAATGAGGAGAAGGGCCTCTGGACAAGCCTGAAGAAGAAAAGAATCAGCCCACAGATACACAGAGGAAGCATTTTGGTTCACCCATGCTCTTGCACCAACTAAGGAAAAAAGCTGACACGCTTCCTCCCCATTCAAAAGGAAAGTTTTTCTCATCATCAAAGGAATAAAATTCCTTTGCTTCTTACTCGCATTTTCATCCCCTCTAAAATTTATGAGCCAGAAGCCAAACGGTCAGCATGGGGAGGAGGAGCATCTGCAATAAGGCAGTGGGGCTGCATTCGAATGGGCTCACATTGAGGGAATAACCAGGAGGAGACCTGAAGAGGCTCCAGTAAACAGCCAGAGGGAATGCTTTGATGCTGAGGAAGTCCAAAGACACAGACACATGATGATGAGCAGCTGACTGCCACAGCTGTACAACATGGTAAGAAAAAACAGAGCTAAAGCACAAAAAAACAGAGCTGAAGGACTTTGGCTTGCAAGACCCCTGGCAGCATCGCAGACCCCGTCTGAAGAGCCCTGGTCTCAAACAGAATTTGGCAGTCTTTTTCTCTTCCCATCCATCTTTGATCCAAAGCCAAACAGCATTCTTTGTTCTATCTACTATCAAACAATGATCCTTGGCAGAAAGTAGACTCGCATTGAAGGATGACCACCAACTCCTGCGTTCAGTAATTATTTTCCTAAGAGAGCCTCCTGGGGATGGAGGAGGGGCCCACGTGCCTTACCAATGCCATGCTCCTGGTTTTCGACTAGCTTTCATCCAGACAGTGAACCCCTCACAACTCTGAGAGATTGAACAGCCAACATCAAGGGTGAGCCTTGAATGAGAGCTCTGGTGAGGCCACAGCAGCAATATCTGAGACAGAGAGCATTGAGAGCAAGAGTCCTGTCCTCTGGGAGAGATGTGGCCGTGAAAGCAGCCTTGGTCTACCACCAGTGCAGCTCAGAGGCTGCAGACTGCAGGCCATGAGGACATCCCCTCACCAGTGGGCTCTGCTGTCCCAAACCCTACAAACAAACAAGGCTTGGATCTCTCAAATACCTTCAAAGTTCCCAAGCTTTGTTGGCACAAATAACACAAGCCTACCTATGAAGGAGTTCTCACAGCTGCCCACCAACCCTGCATGAAGAGTTGGGACAAATGCTGACAGTTTGCTACAGGTGATGCTCATCTTCAAATAAAGAAAATCAAGCACACCAATGTAAGAAGTAATATATTCACAACCATTTTCACCTGAAGATCTTTGGATCACCTGCAGGAAAGTGGGAATATAGTGAGAAACAGCAGTTATTAGAAGTCAGAGCATCCTTGGTTTCTTCACAGCGGTGCTGGCATTGCAATTCTGCTCCTTCAGGAAAACTGTCCTCCCCACTGACTCAATAGCTCCCCAGGTTTGTCCTCTGGTGCTTCAATTTATCCATATGGAAATGTGCACAGAGTGCCAATTAACACCCCTCCTTACAGGGCTTTCCCACAAGATCTGTGCTGTGCTTGCTCGTGGCATTTACAGTTCCCTTCATCCATAGGGATGGGGTTTGTAACCAGGACTTCTCACTTATCCTAAGGCTTGGGTACATCTGTGACTCTCACAGCTTCGTCTTGCTCTGTGTTGGGTGCTCTCCCATGAGCTGTGTCCCGCTCTGACCACCTGCTCTGGGATGGTTGTAGTCAAAAAGAGACCTCACCTACGTTGTGGACGATGGGCAGAATAAGGGTGATGCCCTCACGCTGCTCCGGAATATCAAAGATGGCTTTTGTGGAATGGCTTAGGTTGGAAAGGAGAGCAGATGGTTCGTTCTTCATATCCAACCATTTGGGAACCTCTGTCCCAAAGGCCTTGCTGACTGCCCCGGGTTCCTCTCCCCCTCCCCGCGCTCTCCTGTGGGTGTTATTTACACCGTTTCCTTCCCGGGGAAGTACAGGAGTTGGACGTTACCCTGTTGGTTTCCGTTCTCCTGCCCTGCTCCCATCGGGAGCTCTCAACAGAGAACAACCCCACAGAGCTGGTTGTGGTGAGGCCAGAGGTGCTGCCAAGACCTAGCAAAGACTCGTAACCCCTACCAGGACCTCAACCAGCTCACGTGTGCTGGAAACCCTGACCCACAGCCCCATACAGCTATGGGGCTGGAGAGGTCCACTCAGCAGGAGGCAGGGAGGACAGAACTGGGCATCTCAGCCACGCTGTTCAGTTCCTATTGCATCCTACCCTCCCATTTCCCCTCCCTTCCCTTCTTCCCTCCCATCTCCAGCGAACAAAATGGCTGCATGGCCATTTTGTTTCCTGCCTGGAAGGGGGAAGCGAGGACGCTGGGACTTGGCTCTTTCTTGGAGGCTGCGGCCATCTTCGAGCCCAACTCTCCCGTCTCGACGTGGCACCGGCTGTAGCAGGGAGGGGAAAAATAAATAAATAAATAAATAAATAAAAGGGCCTTTTGGAAGGAGACCAAAGTCAGAGACAGAGAGTGGGCAGTTTTGGCGTATGTTGAGCACTGAAAATGCCTGGAATTGCCAAACCGAGCTTTTGTGTTAGCAGGGTAAGGCTGCCGGGTGCACGCAGAGCCGCGGGGCTGCACGGTACAGCCGGACGGAAGGGTTTGTTGGCTGCATTCAATAAAACAGCCCTCCTTCCTTGTGCATTTATAAAGTACCAGCGAGCACTGTTGTCTAATTTGTTTTTGGACGGGCGGATGGTTTTACACATCGGCTTGGTATGATTAGAGCCGGTCAGCGCCGGACGGTAGCAGTTTAACCTGTTGTGTGTCCTTTTGTTTTTGGTGCATATGTGACCTTTCTGCAGATTTGGCTTTAGTTAATGAGATCCGGAGCATTTTTGTTTGTTTGTTTTTTAATCATTATTATTTTTTTTAGGGATTTTGGTTTTGTTTCGTTTTGTTTATTGCCTGAAAAGTTTTCCGTCTCGGGAATAAAAAAAAATCTTCATTTAAATATTAAAAGATTGAGCTGCTCCTGGCTTTTTAAGCACTCGCTTTCCTTGCCGGGACGGTGCAGTGCTGGGATAGCAAAGCTGTTTACTGCAAGGCTGCATATCCTGCGACACAACAAGCCACGGGGAAGCAACGTGCCTTAAAAGTTGAAGGGAACTTGGTGGCGTTACCATACAACGTTGCGCAGAAGCATGGCAAAAAAAAAAACCCCCCAAAAAAAACAGCCCACCAGAACATGCGCCAAATAAAAGCCTTTTTTTTTTTTTTTTTTTTTTTTTTTAAGTGATTCTGCATTTCCCTCAGTTGCTGGGATGGCTTCGCAGTTCGCAGTCGTGGCTCTTTGCTCCCAGGCGGCAGAGGGGAATGGATTTCTGGTGACAGAATGGGGATCGGCTCTGCTGTGGGTCAGCTTTGGGGTGGTCTCACCTCTCCTGGAGGGATTGCTGGACATCTGCAGAGATGCTGGGAGCAAAAGCAGGAGCGGGGGGATCGCTGTCCTTGCATAGAAAGGTATTTGCCTCCGTATCTGCTTGGCTTTCTTACAGAAGGACAATTGTGGTGGAAATGGTGGTCTTGGAGTTGGGGTGCATAGGTGGGCGCCGGGACCGCGTCGCAAATTCCGTGTTTTGGTCCAAATATATGTTAGGGGTGAACATGAGCCTTTTGCAAGCAGGTTTGGAACTGAAGGAGAGCAGAATTAATGGAAGAGTCCTACAGAATATAGCAGGGTGTTCTCTGAGCAGATCTTTGTGTTGTCCTATAGCATTGCGTCATCCTATAGCATTGCGTTGTCCTATAGAATTCCGCTGTCCTATAGAATTCCATCATACTGTAGCACTCCATTCTCCTATAGAATTCCCATAGAATTCCATTATCCTATAGCATTGCGTTTTCCTATACAATCCCGTTATCCTATAGCATTCAGTTATCCTATAGAATTCCATTATCCTACAGCATTGCATTTTCCTGTACAATTCTGTTATCCTGTAGCATCGTGTTATCTTACAGAATTGCATTATCCTATAGAATTGAACACAGAGCACTTAAAAGTTTTTGTTTTTTTCCTTTTATCTCTTTGATTTTTACTCTTCCGAAGGAATTATGAAACATCAGTAGCACTTGTTTTTAATTTTGTGACCAAAAAAAAATCTGGGATTTTTATTTTTCCTTCGGGAAAGTGTGATATGCTGATTGAGCAGGATTTGTTCCAACCTTGAATAATGGGTTTATGAAGGGTTAATCAAAGACAAATAGCATTAGGAGCGTGTTACTGATGCACATCTTGTAGATAAAAACACCAAATTGATTAATGAGGACCGAGAGGTTGACAAACATCTGACAGAACTCAAGACAACCCCTATCAGATGAGCAGGAATTCGTTAGGATGCCTGTTAATTGTTTCACACAACAGTAAGTGTTTAATATAAACAAGCAAAGTACTGCCGACAACATTACAGCACACAGGGGAAAGCACTGCTGAGATGTGGGGCTGTTTTTGGGGTGAACTTCCCCAGTTTTGGTGTCCGTCCCCCTTTGCCTCCTTGCACTGCCTCCAATTAACTCTTTCGCATCTTCACGCTCGGCCCCAGGGTCAGCTCCATTTTGCTTCCCCACAACGCGGCATCACTGCTCGCATCGGGAGCTCCCGAAAACTTTCCTGCCTCCTTTCTTTCTTTCTTTCTTTCTTTTTTTTCTCCTTTTCCTTTTCTTTTTGTCCATTTGCTTTTCATTTCCCCATTCCGTTCTCACTACGGCCTTCCCCACCGGCAAAGCCACGGCGACAAAATGGCCGTCAGGCAGCCATTTTGTGGGAGCCAGCAGTGGCTGCGGGCAGCTCCGCGTTTCCCCTCTGCCTGCTCCTGCCGGGGCTCCATGGGGCTGAAAGGACTCTCAGAGGCTCAGCATTTCCCTCTGGGAAGTCCTGCCCGTGCCCGGCACATTTTGGCACCGAGCTCAGCGCTGCTGCTATACAAAGGCTGAAAGCTGCGCCTGCTTTGAACGGAGCGACCTTGTTGTTGCATGGTTTCCTCCCCCCCTCCTCCTCCATTTCATTCAGTTCTCCTTAATAAGCCAGATCAGCTCCTCAAAGCTGTTCCAGCTCTTTTCCGAAGCTCCGTAACACCACAATTTGAAAGGCAGAGGCTCTGCAGGGCCTCTTTGGCCTTCAGACCCACAGACAGTTGTGGGTCCACATTGAGGCATCTCCCGGGGTTCCAGTGTTGGCTGCAGTCACTTTTCCATCTCAAAATACAAGCAGGAAAGCCAGGGTGGAATGGACATTTTGCCTACATGAGGGATCTTGCTGGGAAGAAACCTAGCCGTCGTTCACCTGCCAATTCCTATCCCACCTTTGGCTCATTTTTATGTCCCCGTATGGATCTGGAATGGGAGAACAGCAGTGCTGCCCCCCAAAAATCTGTGCTCAGAAAATGGCGTTTTCCTGATCCGTAGAGTGTCTAAAAATCTTCCAAAATTTCAGGTTTTATGGGCTCAGAAGGCAGTGGATGGCTTTGGGGTATGGGCTCCTGACCCCTGCGGACCCTTCTGGCTGTTTTATGCCGATTTTTGCAGTGCAGTATTGCATTCAGGCACTTGTAAATGGAGTGGCTCAGTGGCAGTGTGCTGGAAGGGAAGGTTGGACGCCTGGAAACTGGGAAGCCATGGTGGTGGGAAGGTGCCTGGAGACAGGAGCAGGACCTGCTCAGGGTGCTCCACTGCCAGCTTTCCTATGGACCCATCTTGTGACCTTCGGCAGATTTGGTCACATCGCTGCTTCTTTCCTCATCTTTAGACCATAATCCATCGTGGAGAGGGGCCATCCGTACAGCACCAGCTGTGACAGTGGCGCAGGGGCCACGAGAGTCACACTGATCCTTACAGCATTTCTAAATTGTCCTATTTGACTGCTTTCTTCGTAGGTCCTGGCAGGACCAGGATTGCAGTGTCAGCAGCTCGGTATTCCTGAAACCTACACTCATTAAGACAATTATCGTAATTAAATCTCCTGTTTTCAGGATTACTTGTAGAAGTCAGAAGGGATTTTTTTTTTCTTCTCCTCCCCACGTATAATTAGATTGATGTAAATGAGGGGCTATGTAATGTAATTTCCCATCCACAGTTTGGTATTAACCCAAACTCCTATTCTCTGCAATGGTATCAAAAGTGAGCTTGTAAAGTCCTGCTCCTCTGGTTGGTGCCTGTGGCACCAGGTTAAGCTTTGGGAAGCTAAAACACTTTCAGATAGAAAACCTGGAGTCAGAAGGAACCCACAAGGATCACAGAGCCTAACTCCTAAACTTCTGACTAAATGAATCCCTCTGTTCCTGATGGTAACTGCTGCAAAGCTCTGGATGCTGTTGCATTAAGCATTAAGGAGGGAGGTTTAACCGCTGTGCATCGTTTGCTGAGCCAATAAAGCAGGGAGAATATTATTTCCCATCATAAGGCTGTTTGGGATTCAAAGCGCTTGGCACCATGGACGGGTCGGGTAATTTAATGCTACAGGAATCAGTCCTGCAATGCTGATTTTCTGACACTGTTTGTATGTTATCACACAGGGAGAGGCCTGGGCCAGATGGCCTGGCACAGTGGGTCACCCCAAGGCTGAGTTTGTCAAAGGAAATTAAAAGAATTAACTGGGTTGTGCTGACTGTTAGTTGAGAAGCATTTCTGGACAGCTTGGCGAAGGAATGTGGGCACTTTCCAAGCCTCGCTGCACAGATATCCTTTTTCCCATCTTAAACTCTCACCTTGGGGAACCCAGCTACAACAGCTGACCAGAGCTTTGGGTATCTCACTCATGCACTCTGCTGCCTGTTAGCTGTGGAAACGCAATTCGTTAGGCATCCTCTGTTCCTTTGGTGATGTATGCCTTAGCCCCTGCATCTCCCATCCAGCCGTGGGCAGATGGGACCCCTCCTGCTTCACAGCACTGAGTTCTTTTGGGAAGTCCTTTGGGTCTTTGCTGCGTTGCACATGCAGCCCCTTCATGTGCTGCTGGTGACTCCCTTTTCCTTAGATCCTCCTTTAATCTTGAAGGGAAAATCTTTCTCACTGCAAGAGAACCACACACATCTTCTAAACTGCCAGCATAATACCTTGCATCTGCAGTTAGGTGTACAGAGAATGAAAAAGGCTCAGAAGGTGAGCCAAGGGCTTGGGGGGAAGCCAGCCTGTCTCTGCTCCCCGCCAATAGTGCCTGGCTGTGCTGTAGCATTAAAGGACCTGCATGTTGCTCTCATTTGTTTGGGAAATGAGATCTGCCTTGATGTACTCAATACCATTACATGCACGGCCTAAAAGCTTCCTTGTACTCAGTTATTTCTAATCTGCTCAGTTCCCTGGAGTGCATAACAGCTAAATTGATAGATTATTTTATCTAGTCTGGCAGGTTTGTTCTAGATATGCTGTGTGTTCAAGAGGTGAGGTCAGCTTGCCTGCATATTATTTGGTGCTGCTGCAGCTTCGGGCAGGCTGTGCTTGCTGTGTGCATGGTCCTGGGCTCAATCTGCTGCTTCCATGAGCTCTTGGGTGCATAAAGTTTGCCACCAGAAAGATTTGCAAGGATATATTATAGTCCAAGTGGACTGAAGGAGCTATAAGGAGGAAAGGGAGCTCCACAACAAGGCTGAGTGTGAGACTTGCTTCTTTCAGCAGCACAAAGTCTGATGAATTCTTATGCATTTCTCTTCACAGGAACCACTGAGCAGTCAGTACCTGGATGAGGATCATCTCACTGCCCTGGATGGCAATGGTCCCAAGCTGTCCTTGAGGCTGAGGTAGTAGATTGAATAGTTGTGGAGTCTTATCCTCCCTTTGAGCTAACTATACAATCTACTGTCTTTCCTAAGGAGACAGTCAGATCTTCAGCTCGTCTGCTTCGACACAAAGCGTGGAGACAGGTGGTGCAAAGAATCCTGCTCCTCCACAAAGCAGGGAATCACAGCAGACCTCTGTACTGCTCTGTGGAGGTGAGGTAGTAGGTTGTATAGTTTGGTGGGAGGGATTCTATCCCATTTCAGGTGATAACTATACAGTCTATTGCCTTCCTTAAAGAGCAGCAATACCACCAGAGGAGATGCTCAGAGGTCCTGGAGCAAAAACAGCACATGGCACTATTGAACAACACAGTGGCTCTTCTCCTGCAGCATCCAGGATTGTGTCATTCCAGGGAATAACTACCAAATATCCACATAAAGAAAAATGTACCTCTCATTTTTAATGGCTGCAAGAGAAACAATGAAATGAGCTGTCTTAGCCAAGAACTCAAAGCCCCGTGAGCTGATCAGATTTTGGCTGGTTGGCCCCTGAAAGTCCATTCTGGTTTTGGACAAGTTCCCAGCTGTCCCATGGGACAGAGTTACAGGGTGGTTCTTTCTGATTTGGTAATCTCTATCAACCCAACTCACACGCAAACCCTGCTGGAGACATTTGGGCTCCTATGTATTTACGTAAAATAAGCCAACAATTCAGACCAGTGCCCCGTCCTCCTCAGGAAACAGGTGAGAAAGAGAGATGAGCCAAAGGCAGCAAGTCCTGATCCCTCTTGTTCCTGCCAGGTAGGTGGCACTGACATCTGACAGCAGATGCAGGAGATGACAGCCTGCTTCAGAGCTCTGGCACTTGACAAGGGACAGAGAATGGTTATTTCTTCCCTTGGTGAGAAGCAGATGGGACAACCCCTCCACCACATTCCAGAGTAAATAGAATCCAGATCACAGGAGGGACTGTAACTCGATGAGGGCTGCACCAGTTTCTCAAGACTGAAGGATGTCTCGGGACATTATCACCAGCATCTCACTGCCAGGGAAACGCGTGAGATCTGAGACACTGAGGAGCAAGGGCAAACCGAGGGCACCTTCTCAGATGAATCGGGAGGAAGAGAGCTGCAATAAGAAATTGGAGCCCTCAAATTTCACCCTGGAAGTGAAACACGGGGCGACTCAGAGCTGGCTGCTCGGGCTGTGGGACTGCCATCAGTGAAGCAGCTCATTTAAGGCTCCTCTGCTGCTTGGGATAGGGCGTAGCTTCAGCAAGGCTGGGATGGGACTTCCTCAGGCAGGGCAACAGCTGGAGGGTGGGGATGCTGGAGTATCTAGCAGCAGAGGAATGCAGCCCTCTGCTCCATACATCTGGCTTTCCAGGAGTCATGGGAACCTGTCACACAAAGCTACAGCTCGCTTCTCTTCTACACATTCTTACCCCCTATGTACCTCCTCAGGGGCAGGGCTTCTACCCCCAGCATTGCTCGGAAGGTACCAAAGCAGCAGCACGACTATGGGAACAGGGCAGCGCATCAGCTTCGTGTTTAAGGGGTGTCTCCTGGAAAAGGATTAATCCTGTGGGTCCCGAACGAAATCGGTTCACTCCCCATCCACTGCACTGATGTTAACGCAAAGAATTTTAAGCAGCAAAACAGTATGAGATGAAAACCATGAGTAAAATGCCACTAGAGATACTCTTCTGTGAAAATAAACTTGCTTTGATTATTGTATTATATATATATTTTAATAGTGTCTTTTACTGCCTTGAAGCAAGCATGGCTGATGAGCTGGGGCCAGGGTTGGCTGGTGCTCCTGACTGTGTGTCACCCAGCAAACCCTGCACGTGACCAAAGCCCTGAGCCCAAAGGGGAAACCAGGACATGACAAGGGGAGGTGGGGTTGGCTGAGCAGCCGAGGCTGTAGGTCCTGCTGTCAACAGGCACCGTCCTGGGCCCAGAATGGGAAATGTGACAGAACTCCACAGAGGCAGCAAGGCCCCGTCCAGCAGGGATCCTCCATGCCAGGGAAGGAGTGGCCACATGGAAACCTCCTCCTCTTTGGGTCCCCAGACTCTTGCAGCAGCTTCGCCAGGCTCCTTTCCTTCCAGGAATCTCCCACCAACTCACTTCAGTGGCTGAGCATCCTTCAGGCCGTCCCCAGAAACAGAGCTGGAAATGCTTCACAAGTTTCCCTTGGATGTTCCATGCCCTTCCCTGCTTACCAACCACACTCTCAATCCACGTTTGCCACGCAGCTGCCTTCCCTCCATCCCTAAATCCTCCTGATTTGGGACTAAACCAAACCACTCCAAATCCCCACCTTGGCAGCGCTCAGCCCCGCTGTCCCAGGGCACAGGGGGAAGAGGAAGGAGAATCTGCCTTCTAGTTTTGAATTTGCTGCTGCAAGGAACTCTACAAATAGTGCTCGCACCATTCTGTGACTGCAAGTGTCAAAGCTTTTGGGAAAAGAAAACTCAACCATAAAATAAAGATGAAATACTTAAAAAAAAACCACCTCTGGAATGCTTTGCATGGGCTCATGCAAACTCTGTTACTGCTGCTCTGAGCCCCACGGTGGTTATTGAGGTAGGAGAGGGGGAAGCACCCAACACTGCAAAACAAATCCGATGCTGACCAAGTGCTCTCATTTCACTGGGAGGAGAAACACTTTTCTGCTCTTTTAATCATTGGTAGGGGATTAATGATACGCTCTCCTTCACCCGGGTGGGCAAACAGTTGCAGCCCTGAAGTGCCATCCCAGCTCTGTCCCTGCTTTACCCCTGGTAGGGCTGCAGGCCCTTGCAACAGGTGAACAACAGCCGCTCTGGCTGGACTTCTGTCACTTGTCAGCAGCTCCATGCTGGGTGCTTTTCCCCTTGCAGCTTGCAGGAGCTCAGCCATGCAACAACCCTTAGGAGAAATTATTTTAAAATCTGATTCTTAACTACACCTGATGCTTGTGATTAAATAGAGCGCTGTACAGTGAGGTCAGTGCTGCTCACTGCTCCGCAGTGACTGTCCCACTGCCATCTGCTGGTCACCATTCAGCAGGGTTAGCAGTGACCGTGACCTAAAAACACCCCACGGGCAGCTGCTTCCTATCAGGGAGCCGTGCTGCTGTGCTCCTGCAGCAGAACCACAGGGAGAGGGGAAGCACAGAGCAGCCTCAAAGCAACAAGCAAAGGTCCAACGTCAGCATCATTCCCATGCTGTGGGTTCACCCCTTGCAGTGCGGGTGCTGTGATGTTCAGTGGGGAAGGGACAGGGGAGGACATTGCATTTAGCTTCTTTCATTGCCACGCAGATGAAGACGTGCTGGGGTGGGAGGAGGCTGCTCGGCCTCGTAGCAGGGAACCAGAAGCACTCCAGCATTAATTTCATCTTGGTTTCTTTTTGCTCTGAGCTCCCTTCATCTTGCTTTCCTTGCCCACAAATTCCTGCTGGAGACACATTTTTGCTCAGCACTCAGCTGATGCAATATTCCCTACAAATAATAGGGAATAGGGATTCTCTATTCCCTATCGTGCTGAACGTCCTCCTCCTCCTGCTTTTAATTGGGCTAAAAACATAAATCACATAATCATGGTTTAGGTTGGAGGGGACCTTAAAGATCATTGAGTTCCAGAAGATCAAAAAGCTGCAATCCTGCAGAACCCAGCACCCATTGCTGTCGAGAAGCCAAAAAACAATAACAACATTGAGCACTTGGAAGGAGCCAGGGTGATTTGCAGCAATTCTACTTAAATGCACAACCAGGATTGTTTTTCAGATACAAGCCGACTTCTGGAGATCCCCAAAAGAAACCATGTGCCCCACAGCAGGCTTTCAGAACAGGATTTATTCAGTGCATGCTCTGGAGATGCACAGCACACAGCATCAGGAGGAGGACTCAGACATTGGACTTATCTCCACCTCATCTATGTAATAAACCAAAGAATGCAGCAACCAGAGAAGAACTGGATCTCCTCGTCCCTTCTGCTGGGCTGCAAAACTTGCCCCACATTTAACACCCCCCGCTGGGAATCTTCAGGTGAACAGAGCAGAAACATGGAGGAATACAACACACAGTGCTCCAGAGAATGAAAGCCATCCTGCAACAAGTCCTGGAAGCACCGGTACCCTCTAACGTCATTCACTTGGCTCTCTCAAGCTGAAACTGCACCAGCAGACCTGATTATTTTTCCTCCTGGACCCACATATATACATCAACCAGGATCTGGATCTAACTGCAAATACGTCGTACACTTAAGATCTGCAAAGAGGGAAGCCGTGCAGAAGAAAGGAGCAGTAACTCCTCTCCTGTGCTGGAGGTTTTTCTTCTGTGCAGGCACACACGTGCAGGCACACGCGTACAATAAGGGCATGACAACGGAGTAACTGTTGGAGCAGAAGTGAGGAAGGGGGTAAAGACTGCAAAGGGATGGCAGGAGAAGGAGCACGTCTAGACACTGGCCATAGCTCTACCCAGAAGTAGGAAACACAAACCTCTTCTGTGGACAAAAATGCCATTTTTGGACAAGGAAGGAAGAGGTGACACTTCTCCAAAATTGAGACAAACAGACACACGAGGAGAGAAAGAGAGCATTTCTGGTAGAAATCCATCCTGATACACAGACATCAGACGCAACGATCGTGTCTTGCCTCCAAACAAATACCAAAGCCAACCTCCATGTCCCATTGCCATTTGGGTTTCCAGGGCATTCTGGTTTCCCTGGGACGTGGTGCAGCAGGACCTGCCGGCCACACAGGGCAACGAGAGCTTATCGTCTCCTATTGGAAACAGAGCAGAAGCCCAGGCTGGCTGGGAAGAAGGGAGAAGTATTGGTACCCAAGTTCACTAGCATGATGGCAGACACCCTTCTGCCCCTGGGCTGTCTCAGGAAGGGCACTGAGTGCCCATGTGATGGCCAGTAGCCCTTGGCACAGCAGGGCTGGAGCGGGTGAGCCAGAGGAAGAAGAGAGTGTGTCAACCTGAACTGCCCGTGGTGTCTCCCAAGCCTACCAGGGTGGTGGGACAACCATGCTGAAGAAAGCCTTGGCGACGGGTGCAGGGACAGCTGAGAAAGTCTGTTCAAAGCAGAAGGCCCACCAGGATGACACAGGGCAGGAGGAAGAGCAAAAGGCCCTTGTGGGTGCTGGGAGCTCCAGCTGTGGGCTGCTGCTTGCCTTCATGGTCTGAGTTTGTCTCCAGCTCTTCAGCATTCGAGGCATCTGCTGGCAGAAAAGAAAAAAACAGCACAGAGTTAAAGGGGAAGATGTGAGCAAAAGAGAAACTCCCATTCATGCAGGGATCTGTCAGGGATGTGCACGACGACACCACGAGGTGCAAGGCAGCAGCACACAGATCCAACGGAGACACGGCACAGCCGGTGGGTGTTAGTGAGGAGCAGGCTGTAAACAAATCCATGCTTCACAAACCAGGCATCCAAACAGACCCTTTAAGCGTTAGGGGAAAGAGTGAGGAAAAGGGTTGTTGCCACATCAAAGACGAGGATCCAAAGGACCAGTCTGATACTGGCTCCTCCCAAGTGTGCTCCATGCTTGGGGATCACTCAACGTCTGCATGTCCATGCCAGGTCAGACTCCACAATTACCTTACCTGAGAAGGAGGTCTGGAAAGCAGGGCTCTGCCCCTTTTCTTTGGAAGATGACGTTAAACGCATGAAGATGGGTTCTTCAGGGCTGGAGACCACTGACTTTGAGGAGGTTATGAGCTCAGCTTTATTGAAACCTAACTTGATCTCTGGAATAATCTGGCTGGGGGATGGAGTTGGACTGGAAAAGAAGGCTGATTTCTCTCTCTCATCCTCTTTCACACCGTTATTTGTTTCTGGGACTGATTTGGGACTGATGGCTGTGCCCATACTTTCTAATAAGTCTGGATTTTCTGTAGCTAAGGAGGCAACAGGCTCTTCAGTATCTAACTCTGCTTCTGGAGATGCTCTATAATCCGAGTCTAAAGTGGGCTCAAAGGAAAGTGTTAACCCAGTTGTTGCAATATAATCGGGACTTTCAGTTTTGGCGTGTTCTGTCTTTGTTGTGGTGGTGGATTCTGGCTTTGCTGATGTTATAGCAGTGGATGTTGGCTTGGCTGTAGTGGTGGTAAATGTTGGTGTGGTGGATGTTGGCTTGGCTGTAACAGGTTTTGGCTTTACTGTAGTGGTGGCTGTGAGCTTTGGCATAGTGGGTGTTGGCTTGGTTGTAGAGGTGGTGATGGGTTTTGGCATGGCTGTAGTGGTGGTGGTGGGTTTTGGCATGGTTGGTGTTGGTTTGGTTGTAGTGGTGGTTGGTTTTGGCGTGGTTGGTGTTGGCTTGGTTGTAGTGGTGGTTGGTTTTGGCGTGGTTGGTGTTGGCTTGGTTGTAGTGGTGGTTGGTTTTGGCGTGGTTGGTGTTGGCTTGGCTGTAGTGGTGGTGGTTGGTTTTGGCGTGGTGATTGCAGGCGTTGTTGTGGTGGGTGCTGGCTTGATTGTAGTGGTTGTTGTGGGTTCTGGCACAGTGGTGGTGGGTTCTGGTGTGGTGGGTGCTGGCTTGGCTGCAGTGGTGGTTGTAGGTTTTGGCATAGTAGGTGCTGACTTGGTTGTAGTGGTTGTTGTGGGTTTTGGTGTAGTGGATGCTGGCTTGGCCATAGTGGTGGTTGTGGTGGTGGTTGTTGTGGGTTCTGGTGTGGTGGTTGTTGGT
>NW_024962290.1:3677924-3713495 GCF_019238085.1 Lagopus leucura
TTGGTTTTGGTGTGGTGGGTGCTGGCTTGGCTGTAGTGGTGGTTGTTAGCATGGTGGGTTTTGGCTTGGATGTAGCAGTAGTGAGTACCGGTGTGGTGTATGATGGCTTGGTTGTAGCAGGTTTTGGCTCTGCCTTGGCTGTGCTGGCTACTGTTGTGGTGGTTGAGGGCATGGCTGTGGGTTCTGGCTTGGCTGTGACTGTGGTGGGTGCTGATGTAGTGTGTTCTGGTGTGACTGGGGTGGATGGGCTTGCCTTTGTTGTCACAGAGGGTGGAGTGGTCTCTTCTATAGTGGGTTCTGGTAAGAGATGAAAAGTGCCATGGGTTAGCACAGGGGTCAGCTGGCCTCAACTGATCAGGGCCAGCAAAAGTCAACAGCGCGTAGAAGGAGCAGCCAGAGGCTGCTTAGGTCACCCTGGGCCATCTCCCACTTTAGAATTCTTAACACTGAGAAATCTCATCTCCTTTACACAACCTCCTTCCCCTTAAGAACGGGGCATCCTCATGGAGCAATAACCACTGGCTATGGGAGGTCTGAGGTCCTTGTTCGATCCTCCTCATCTTTTGGCAGTTGACCTTTCTCAGGGGCTGCCATCACACATGACATCTCTTAGTCCAGACCTGAAGCTGCTGGTCCAGGTTCAGAACGTGGACCTCAACCCAGGGGTCTCAGTCCCAACAGCCTGACAAGGCACATGCATGGCTTTGCTTCACTTACCACACAAGGAGTTGACACAGACTCTGTCCTCGGGACACTGTGAACAAGAGGGTCCTTCCCTGTATGGCTTCCGGCCTTTCATGTTACCCCTGGAAGCAGAAGACACCAAGAAAAAGAAAACGTGAGGACAGGGCAGAAAACACCCATCCCCAAAAGGGAGTCTGATTCAACTGGAATATCCCAGCCAAAACAAAACTGAGAATTTAAGCATGTCTTCTGCCACACACTTGGATCAGCACAGCTTGATCCATGTCCTGAACCCAAGACTGCTAAAACCAAGGGAAACAGTTCCGTGGACCTGGTCTTTCACTGCCCCTTACAAAAGAGCAGTCAGTGGGCATTTGGAAATGCCTTTGTCTCCCTTTTGCTGAATGCTCCTAAGAAGGTCTGCTGTTGCTCTCCATCTCAGAGTCAGTGATCCCCAAGGTTAATCCCAGGGCTTCACAGCCACCCTTCCTCCCACATCTTACCGTTCTGCTGGTAGAAAACATGTTCCCCCCTCACCAGGCTATCACTGCTCTATTGGGAAGCACCAGGCACAGAGCAAGCAGGTGATGTTTGTACTTTCAGCTGCTGCAGCACCAGCCTTGGGCAGTTTCCTGGGGGACCTCCCTCCCTGGTCTGTGCCAGGAGCTGAACCAGACAGCAGGAATCACAATCATGGCTAAGGATCACCAAACAACCCTTCCTTCCTTTACGACCAACCCAAGATAACAAAGACCTTTTTCAAAACTGCTTTGCCTTTATTTTTGAGCAAGTCCAAAGGCTTTTCCTGCCATTTTATAGGGACTATAGCAGGGCATTTCCAGCACAGATGCCCCACCAAGATGAACCAAATCATGTGAGGCATGGGACTTACGGGGGATAATAGTTGCAGACAAGCAGGTACATGTCCTCTGTTTCAATTCCTTCAATCTTCTCACAAAACTTTGACCCACAGCCAATGCGGTGCGTGCTTGCCCAGACCACCTAGGACAAAGACCAGGGGTGAAGGTGAGGTGATGATGAAGGCAGAAGCCTTGTCGACAGGCCATACTGTGGCCTTGGAAGCTGCATCTGTCTGGAGCACCTCCCCAGCCTAGGGCCACAGCTTTTTACTCCATAGCATCACCACCTCTGTTTCGATCCAGAGCTCCTTCATAGATCCATCCTGACACTCACCACCACTGACTACGCTCCTCTCCACTCCCACCACTCACTCACACTGCAAAGACACACTCAGATTTCATCTCTGCCTGAGGCAAGCTGGCACCCAGCTCTGCTGCACTGCCAAAAAACAGCTGCAGAGCTATTTTCAAACAGGTCTTATCCAAAAGGCACCGTGCCCAGGTCCCCCTGTATCAGTGATTCCCGGCTGGTGCCCAGCACAGATTCCCCATCTCTTTGCAAAGACTCCGGGAGGACCCAGGGCTCTGATACAGATCCTTCCCCACCAAGCTTCCCCTCTGCCCCAGCAGGTCGGTACCTGGGTGTAGTGGCCACACATCTGCCCAGAGACACACGTGGAAGTCGTCAGGTTGTAGAATTTCTCCTCCGCATTCCAGTCCTCCACAGCGAATTCCAGATCCAGCATCGGGGCCATAGCAAAGAGGTTTTCCCCCCGTCGGCCCCTCTCCTTGTTGTGGTCCCAGATGCACTTCTCTGCATAGGCCTGGGCAAAGGCCTCCAGCTCCGTGTCCCAGCTCTGCAAGGAGCTCAGTGTCAGTAAATGGAGAGGGACACGGGGCTCTCTGACACACACAAGAAGGACTCCTGAGCTGCCTGGTCATGATTCTCCCATTCAGAAGTCATATTCAAATCCTTACTCAATATGAGGGTGCCCTGAGTGCCTTCTGAGGAGTGCATGGGGGAAGGGATCTCCTCAGTCCATCCCAGCACAAACCAAACGTATCAAACAGGGGTAGATCAGAGCAGCAGCACAATTCTCAGCCTTGCCTGGAGCACCTGAAATGTCCATGCTCAGCACGGAGAGCTGTAAGTCTGATAGAGGACAAGAGGACCCTGGGTCACACAGGAGCGGGGATGAGGACAGGAGTGGAGCAGGACAAATCTCCCCTGACAGACACACAGAGCTCCCTCCAGCAGTGGCCCCCCATCAGCTGAGGCCCCAGAGGCTTTCGTGCAGGGAGATGAGTGGGAAGCCCTGTGCTGCAGCTGCTTTGACCATCCTTGCTCCATTTGATGGAGCTTTGCTTCTGCAGCAGGCTGGAAGGCAGCCCAGCAAACAGAGGGTCCTAAGGGGGCTTTCCTGACTAAAGCCAGCACTGGGCACAAAGTGGCACAGAACACAGCTCTGCTGCAGGGCATTTGGCCATCAGGGTGTGGAGGGGACAAGGACAGCCCCTGAGCAGCAGCACTGTGGGGGAAGCACCAAAATATCTGGGTGGGGGACAGAGAGCCAGCTGAGCTCCCACCGTGGCCCCAAGCCAGAGCAATGGGCTGGAAACTCTGCTTGGGAAACGCACACCGTTTCCCTCTGGCACAGAGCTGGGCTCCATAAACAGTGGGCTTGCACCTGCAGCATTTGCCTCAGTTTAAAATAAATGGCTTTAGGCTCTGAATCCCCCCATCATCTAACTATTTCCACAGCAACCAGACCCAAACAGAAACGTGGTGCAGCTGCAGGTGAGGTCAGAGACGGGGAAGGCACAAGCAGTACTGTGTCCTGGGGAGGAAAGTTAGAATGGGGCTTTCATGGAACTCCTCTAACAAGAAACTGTCAGGGCTGCTCGACACTGAACATCTGTGGTGCTCCTGATCTGCAGCGTCAGGAGGTCCCATGTGTTCAAGGAGATTGGATTAAATGAAGAAAACAATGCAGCCCTGCAGAGGGGAACATCTCCAAGCAAGCGATCTGCCACCGCTGCTACAGCACTCCCTGCTTCAAATCGCCACCAACCTAAGGATCCTGACCCACATTTTAGACATGTGGGAAATTGTTTCCTTCATTCTTTCCCTAAGAGCTTGGCTCCAAATTCCCTGACTTTTCTGCATCTTGTTACACCTGTGGGAATCGTGGTGCTCAGGAACATGACAGAAAGCCCCAACCGAACAACCTGGAGGTCACCCTTGAATTTTGGATCCCAATCACCTGCAAAGGTAAATGAAGCACACAGAGCAGTGCTTCACCAGCTGCTGGCATAGGATTCCCCCTCTGCTGTGTAGCCCTGCTCAGCACCACAGCTCAGGGCAACACCTGCCTTTCTGAATGAGCTTCATGTGAGCGAAAGCTGCTCTGCTCTCACAGAGCATCAGGAGACACAGACTGTGCTCAGGAACTTCCAAAGCTGATCAGTCAACTCTACGCATGAAAAGAGACTCATCCTTGTAGAGGCAATCTGGGGAACCCCTCCATTGATATCAATAGCTCTAAGCAATTATTGCCCTGCCTCCCCCAGACAAAACCCCGATTCCTGCAGGCATTAAGGTTAAACCTTGCACCATTCCACTCTGGGATTCCCTGCCATAAAAGCCACTTACCATCTTCAGCATATCCACAGCAGGAGGAGAGACCTGCGAGCGGTATTTATTGTGCTCATCCAAGATGATCCTCTTTTCTTCATCAGTCAGGGACCAGCTCAGCTCCAGTGCTGTGAGCAACAGGAAAAGAGGAGAAAGACCTGAGCTCAGCATCGTGCAGACAGCTTCTGCTCTTAGCAGCCCACAGCTCTGGCAGTCAGATTTAAAGCACCTCCCAAAAGCAAGGAACACCCAACAGCTTGAAGATCGGGGAGGAAACATAGTTCTTTATTAGAGGAGTTTCAGAGCCACATGGAACACACCCATCTCACATATCAGACTTGATGGAGAAGCAGAAGTGGATACAGTGCCAAAGAACTCCCTTGGTCCTCTCCCCAAGGCAGACCCTGTGCATCAATCCTAATTCCCTGCACTGGCATTTTCACGCAAGTCTCTGCCGTTCCAAACGTCAGACATCACCTCAACCATCTGTTATGTGGTCCCTTTTCCACCTTTTGTCCTGAACTACAATAATAATAAAACCCAAACAACTGACAAATAAATGCAGAGCTCTGTTTTACACAAGGGTGTTCCTTGGTCACTGAGGTGCTTCTAGAAATAAAGGCAACTCCAACTGCTAAGAACAGCTTGCAGTGTTGTAAGGGCTGCCCTTGTCCATCTCCTATCTCTGTATACTGGTTGAAAGCAGCAGGCAGTGGGGAGCAGCCTCCTGCCACCTCCATCCCTCTTAGAAGAGGTAGCAGAGGGTTGATGTCTCTTCCCTCTGTCAACAAGGGTGAGGAAGAACGAGATCAAGAGCTGAAATTGCCCCCCAAAGGGGAGTTAGCAGTCAAGAGCTGCCTTTGAGTCTGTCTGGAGTAGCAGACCATGAGCTCTGCAAGGACAGACTGTGCTGCAGCCACAGCCAGACACCTGGAGGGCTCAGGATCAGCGTCCCCAGTCACACGCTGCCCTACTTGTGCTGGAGACAGTCCTGTGGAGACCCCCCTCACCTCCTCCTTCCAGCTCCACTCCAGGAGCTGCCTCTGGGGGTCACAGACTGTTCTGAAGGGTCAGCTGGGGGGCAGCTCTGGCTAGCAGAGCTAAGTTCATCACACACAGTCAGTGCTGCCTTCCCCCCTCCCTTCCCAGCTCTCCAGGCCCTGCTTTACTGTTGTCCTTCTGCTTCAGACCACTCTCATCAGCTCTCTTGCCTCCACTGCTCTCCTACATCCCCACCAGATCTTACCTCCACATATTAACTACTCCTTTATTAGGTCCTTAGGTTATTAGAGTCTAAAATGCTTTCAGTAGCTCAATAACTTCTGCAAGCAGGATCTGGAGCTAACATCTCACCACAGTTCACGTTTATTGCTAAGGTCAACATCAGGCCTGGAGTGTGGGTCAAGGCAAACCCACCTCCTTCACAAGACACTCCAGTAGCTCTGCTGCATCTCTGGAGACCTGGAGAAAGAACTAGAAAGGAACAATATCAGGACCCAAGTCCTACCAGCTCACCGCAGCTTGGCAGATGATGAACGAGGCAGTGATGAGAAGACCTCAGCGAACCTACTGGTATTTCCAAAGCGATGCAGAAATGAAGAGCTAAGCCTTAAGCAGCCCCTGGCACCACAGCATCCTCACCAGACCTTAGTGAAGCAACGAGGATTAAGAAAAATTGGGACACACAGTGCTTTCGGAGAAAACAGGTCTGGAAGAGTCACAACCAGGGCACGTGGCTCATGGAGAGACGTGAGTAACAGCCAGTGCATCTGGCAAGGTCAGGCACGGCTGCTGGTGAAGGGGGGTGCAGCACAATTTCCCAACCTCCCAACCTACCCTAATGGCTCCTTCTGGAGCCAGTGTCTGAAGCGTGGAGATTAACAGCACGAGGTCCAAGCCCCACCCTGGAGCTGACAAACTCATGTCCAGCCGGCATTAGTAAGTGTGTGAGGAATGCAGCTTTCCTGCTGCTCACTGCAGTCTGCTGCACCCCTGGGAGCCAGCAGCCTCAGCATGAGATAGGAGTTCCATGCTGGTACCTGATGAGGGTGTAAAGGCTTCAGCTCAACACTGGCGGGCTCCAAAAAGGCCCAAGTCTGCACTGCAGAAGCAGCAAAGCCTCATTTTCTACTGACTCACGTCTTGAAGGTCTTCAACGTGGCTTCTTGGGTGCCTACCAAAGGCTTGCACTTTATCCTGGTAACAGCGGGAGCTTTCTCTCCTTTGCCTGCCTTATTCAGCTCTGGAAATTACCAACTTCTGTCCCTTCTGTCAGTGCTTGGCTGAAATAAGCTGAATTGTGAAGGAAGGACAGACACTGTTAGTAGGAAGAAAGGAGAGACAGACGGTGTCCATTGCAGCACCTTTGCTTTGGGAACCAGCTTCAAACTGGCAAAACATTTTCCAAAGCATTCCAACTTTGCACAGTGTCCTAAAAGGTTTAAATGACCCCTCAGTGGCTGAGACACGACATGAAAATAAGAATCAGGAAAGGGGGAGAGGTGCAGTAACATTTGCATTTCATTGCAAAAAGTAAAAACTTTTCTTTTTATTCTTCTTTACATACAAATCTCATTTATTTACACACTTTACAGACTTTTTTTTTTTCCCCAAGTATTTACAGAGTTCTCAATATATTAAATTATGACCATCCATAAAATTCTGCATTAATTGCATATTTACATTCTTTCTCTTTTAATCCACCACTGAATTTATAGTGTTCAGCACTGAAACAGTCTTTATGCATGTATAGCTTTACTTCCCTGCACCCCTGAGCCTTTATATTGCCTCCCCCTCCCTACAGACAAAGCGACAGCACAAAAAATAAATCACCTACCATTGGTTTGAATCTTCAAAGCCAAGGGGAAGACCAGCATCTCCCTTATTTAACTCAGCAGGACATGAAACCTGTGCTTTATGAGATTCAGTTTCCTGAAGGGGAAAACACATGGCTCTACAAACACAATTTGCAAAGAGGACACCTCTTCTCACTTAGGGAGTTCCCACGCCGTGAGCTGGGCTTGCTGCTACAAAACCAGGGAGAGAAGGGAGGTGCTCTGAGCCAGCCCAGCTCCTTGCAGTAAAACCAGCTTCCCTGCCAGATCCTTGCAGCAGGAGAAGCCAAAGGCCCAGGAAACCTGAGCCTAGAAAGTTCTCCAGGGTACTGCAAAGGCAGCTGGATGCTGGGATCAGCAGAGAGAGACAGAAAACAATCAACAGAAACTGTCAGCTTGGCCCCTAGAAGTGATGCTGATTTCCTGGTACCGAAGGAAACAACACTCCTTGAGTTCAGCACTCAGAGCAATGGTCAATGAGCCTGCTTTTGGAAACCAGCTTTAAAGCACAACCATCCTGAGGTCCAGCATCCCACCTCTCCAGCTCGAGGAGCAGAGAAACGACCCTTCCACACTTCTGCCCACAAGGTTCCCAGTGACTGGCGTGACTTCAGAGAAGCTTTGCAACCTCTGGGATGTCAGGTGAATGCAAGTCCCTTCTCTCCCAGCTCACAGGCAAAGAGCATGGAAATGTTAAGAATAAAGATGCACACATTTACTGAGCACCCCGCCAGGCTGGCCAGGATGGGAAGCAGGCTGTTACCCAAAACAGGGTGCATAAGTGCCAAAACAAAGCTATAGGCAAGAGAGACCACGACAGACACACCGTGACTCATCCAACCACATTTGTTGTTGCAATCTCTTGACAGCTGAGAAAGCAGATGCATTCCCCTCACTTCTGCACCAGGCTCAGCAGCTCGCTAGGAGCTGCCTGCTCTATAGGTGAGGTGAGGTTCTGTGAAGCCAGAGCCCCAGATATGGAAGATATGGGCTCAGTTGCAGCCACATAGCCAAGGTATCCAAACCTCTTTTTGGCCATCTGGATTTTGCCACTTTGGCCTCACCTCCGACTTGTTGGTACCCGGCTCCCTGCCTGTGCTGCAATGTGGAAGGTGTTAGCACTGCTCCTCTGGCAGCTGACAACAGCAGCTACTCGAGAAGCTGCACTACAGATTGAGGCTCTGCACTCAGCAGCAGCCGTGGCCAAAATCAGCTCTTTATCAGCAAGAGAATTGCCCTCCTGTTTCTGCTTAGCAGCTAATTCCTTACACAGCTCTTGGAAAAGGAAGAGAAAATATACTGGAAGTTTAAAAACAAATGATGTAAACTCCAAAGGGAGTAAGGTTGGGACATATGCAATGTATCACCTAGACACAGATCTGGAAACTTTATGCAGAGACCATAAAATGCACTTGGAAAGCTAATCTGCCAACAAGTCCAGATCCACCATCTCCTGGCCAACCAGCTGTAACACTGAGCAGTGGGGAAGCAACACGTGAGAGCACTTTTGCTAAGTAGGCACAAACTTACCCTAGGGTCCCCCCTTCCCCCAGTGTAAACAGCAACATAAATAGATCCATTTTCTCTGCTTTTTCCCAAAGGATCCAGACAGCCACAAGTGTGACACTCCAAATGCAGGCACCTCACAGACGCTCATTGTCTCTGCAGCTCTTTTAGAAGTTTCATTCAAGGGTGCTTAGAAGCAACAGCATCACCGAATCGCCCTCCATCCCAGCAGCAATGGGCCCAGCAGCTCCTTCCCACGGGCACCTCCAACCCATGTGTTACAGAAATGGACCAGGTACAAAAACAGGGAGAGGTGAGGGAACCTTGTCAGTCTCTGAATTTGACTTGAGAAGCTGCCCAAAGCGTAAATAGCAACAGTCACTCCATGGGCCCTCATTCCAGCATCACTGAGCTCCTGAATTTCCATTAACTAAGATCCAGGCTTTAAGAAGAGGGAGAGGGGTGGTGTGTGTGTGTGTGTGTGTGTGTGTGCTGGCATGTACAAGATTGCATGTTGTGTCACAAGGATAAAACACACCCCAAGCATCAACAATATTAACAGAAGTCTGGTTAATCCAATTCCCTTTAATGTTTTACTACAAATTAAATTAGTCTTTTTCTGTTCAGAGTCAGCCTCCTTCAGTTCTATTGGACCTGGAGCACATTGGTCCAGTGTGAAAGGCCAAACATTCCGACTAACACAAGTGCTGGGGTTGTTCTCGTTAGCTTACAGGAGGAAAAACAAGGGTTATGCCCAGAAATGTTTGTGATGCAGACTAAATTCTCTCAGGCTAAATTCTTTGGAGCAGGAACCGTCCTCTGCCTTGTCCTTGTGCAGGAGCCAGACATGGTCATCCCACTTGGCAGCTGCCGTCAGCCCTTAATGAGATTAGTAAGACATTTGCTCCCATGTGCCTGCTCTTGTTCAAAAACAAAGGCTGGGTAGACATTTTTCCAATCTATCACTTTAAGTATATCTAAAATATTTACAGAGGAAAAGGTTCTTGCTCCTGAGAACGGAGTTAACTTGCTTTCAAACAAAACCCCTCCCAGTTCCATATTAACAAGTGTGAGAGTATGTCCTGAACCCCAGCCCTGGCCTATGAGTTCAGCCTGACACATCTGTAAATGATCTTCAGCAGCAGGAACAGACCCAAAGGATCAAACTTGGAAGGGACAGCAGCATCCGCAGCCTGCAAACACTGAAACCAAGCCTCTCTCAGGGCACTGGATAAAGCAGTTGCTCAAGCAACAGGAAGCATGCGAAGGCAGCTTGGAACAGACTCAGGAAAAACCAACATTCATTCTGAAGACAAAGTTTCAGGTCTGGAAGAAATTGATGCCAAAACAAAACAAAACAAAAAAAAGCTAGGGACAT
The DNA here is from genome assembly GCF_019238085.1 of Lagopus leucura. Taxonomy (NCBI): domain Eukaryota; kingdom Metazoa; phylum Chordata; class Aves; order Galliformes; family Phasianidae; genus Lagopus; species Lagopus leucura. The sequence continues at coordinate 3,687,822 of NW_024962290.1, forward strand.
GGAAAATTTCTGGTGCTCCCACAGGTAGCCGGGGCTGGGAACACAGGCAGTGCCTCAAAGCAAGGGATATATGAAGGCAATCACACAACCCCCACGTCTCAGGTGCACAATCAGAAGATGATCTTGCAGAGAGCTGCTCTGCATCCAGGCCCGTCTCCAAACAGAACCACTGCTGCACTCTCAGCACCTCACAGAAACCTGCATTTTTGTCGTAGGAAAAGAAGCGGGGGAAGAAAGCAGAGTCACAGTTTGACTCACCTCCAGCCTGCTGAGAGAGAACTGCAGGAGAGTGATCACAGAGGTCTGAACTGATCCATTTGGTACAAGAATGGTGCGGTGAGGGAGGCTCTCTGCACTGAGGCTGCAGTGCTTGTGGCAGCCCAGAAGCACAGAGCTGAGGCTGGCGATGCAGGGCGCGCTGCTGAGGCACGCAGCCACACGTGTGAGAGATGGGGTGGAGGTGGGATCTGTCAATTCATTCCCTTTATAGAGATGGCCTGACATGGCAGGCTTCAAGCCTCCTCCCCAGGAGGAATGTATACAGAAATGTCACACACACAGCCTTCACTCCCAGTGTTCCCTCTTCCCCCCCCTCGAAGTTTCAGAAGTGCCATAAATCCAGAAAGGACACAAGATTAATCTCATCCTGAGAAACCCTTCTGTTGCTCCTGGAAAAAAACCCTTGCTGCCAGCCCACAGCTTACCTGAGGGGACAGGAAAGGTCATAAATAGCTTGAGCTTCTCCAAAAATACATCTGAGAATAGGCAAAGAATTACCTCAAGGGTCAGGACAACAGTCATTTTTTAACACTGTAAACATGCAGGGTGGCAAAGCTGCCTGTCACAGTTGCCCCACTCTATTGTTTTCAAGATGTTGCCTTGGCTTCAAAGCTGAAAGTCTTCTTGCCCTGGAAGTAGCTCTGTTTTCCTATGCCACAGTCCTTAGCTAGCAGCTCCATAACAAACAACAGCTGGCTCTGTCCCTTTGGCCACGAAGCTCATCGTCCAGTAATCCGTGCTGGCATAACCTTTGGGAGATGCAATGAAGAAGCACCATTAGTTCAATTCATGCCTAACGACTGCTTGCCTTTCCCACGAAGGGAAGAAGACACGCAGAAGCTCTTTGAGCCCCTGCCCTCAGTTTGTAACACCCAGCAGAGCACTGTGTCTTGTGCAGCCCCTGCAGCTCAGTTCTAGCAATCTTTACACTCAGCATCTCATGGCATGCAGTTGTGGTCCAGGCCATGAATTCCAGCCCCAAATCACCATGCTTCTGTCTTTCTACAAACACTCACTGCAGGCACACACTACATCCTTAGGTGTCAGCTATGAAAAACCCAGCTCCCAGAGCCTGCAGATTACAGCACAGCTACTCACCCAAATCTCCAGCTTCCAGATCCACTTTGAACATCTCGCAGTGTCCTCTGCACTTGTCCAGAGGTACAACAGTCAGGGTGAGCTGTCCACTTCCAACAACAAAGAGGCTGTGCAAACTGTAGCTCTAGGAAGAGAGAAGAATATTTCACAAGCCTTGCCAGCTTTTCTTGAATCTGATTAAACAAGGGCAAGTTACTGCCCTGCAACGAGGTGAGGCAGCACAAACTACAGGTTTGCTGCTCCCTCAGATACCAAAGCAGAGCCTCCCAAGGCAGTTCCTCCACAAAACTCACATGGAAACAAAGATCAGGCTGGAAACACTCATTTCTGTGACGTGCCCCCATTGCAGGTATCCCAAAACAGGTAGAACTTACTACCAGGAACAACTCCCAGAAGGGGCCTTCAAGTGAATTGTGCCCAACTGTGCACACAGACCAGGACGTAAATGTGAGGAGCTGGGACACCCCATAGGCATTTCTTATTGCTGAGGGAGGTCTGGGACACGGTGTCCCAGCAGCACATAAGTAGACACAACATGCTTTCTCTTCAGTTCTGGGGGGTACAGCAACCTTGAGATGCCACACTGCACAGCAGTGGGAAGAACTGAAGACATGCAAATCCCCAAAAGGCCTAGAGCTTCTGAAGGACAACTCACAGTCAGGGAGACAATGGCTCCAGGATGAATTTCTCACCTTATTCCCCAAATCTGGATGGCGGATGAGAAAGCAGTTCTCCAGGGAGACTGTCCTGGGGAAAGACAGCAAAGAGGAAGTAGGGAAAAATTCCTGCAGAATCTGAGTTCTGTTCACAGACCTGTTCCTAAAAAATAAGTGAAAAAAGCCCAACAAGAAGAACATTGTATTACAGAAAGATCACATTATGACAATACTTCCAAGAACAAAACTGTTCACTAACACTGATCCTTGATAAACACAGATGCTGGCAGACCAGTCTGTTTTCGGATGGGGATGTGGGGGCAGACCAGAGAAGCTAAGAGCACAAACATCACTTAGGAGTAAAATTTGTCTTCCCAGATTCTTGACCTAAGCTCTTTTAGTACGTGCAGCAGGACAATATAAACAGGGAACAAACACACTGTGGATATCTAAACAACTTCCTTCCCCTCTTCCCTTCAAATTATCCAATTATCCTGCAGGCTTCCCTGGCGCTTTGCAAAAGCCATGGTACCTCTTGTCAGCCAATAGAGACAGTGGAGGACTTTCCAGAGGTTATTAAACATGCAAATCAGTTGCCACAGGTGATCAGACCACAGCCCAACTGATTAACACGTGGCCTGAAGAACAGGACCAAGCAGTCACTGGGATATTTTTATCATGCATGAAGCCACAGCACGCAGAGCTTCATTTTAGTGCATAAATACTCTGCTTGGATCAAGTCAGAGTCAGCAGGCAGACACCAGTCTGTCACCCACACCTCTTCCCCTTCCCTCCTGTTAAAGTGCAACTAGCAAGCTCCTGAGAGCTCACACAGACAAAGCCTGTGCAGCCCTGCAGCACAGATGGACACATCTATCACCTGCATGGTTTCATCTTTGACCCACCAAGGAAGGAAAAATGGGAAGCTCTGTCTTGGGAGGCAGCTCCACAATTCAGATGAATTTTCTTCTATGATAATCTCTGCCAGTTCAGGATCCTGGGACTGAAAGTGCTTTAGTTCTTCGTATGAGAGAGATTGTCCTGTCTTAAACAACACAGAAACAAAATAAAAAGCCTTGCACTGAGGGTTTCTCCCCTCTCCCATTTCCATCCACTGAAGAACATCCAAGAGTGACAGCCACCAAGTTTGCTATGTGTCCAACCACAGTGGTAATTAATCAGAGGAACAACTTGCTAGGGATGCAGACAGCTCTTCGCCCTCCTCACATATTTAAATTGGGGCTAAATGTATTCTTAGGTGTACATTCCACCTCAATTAATTATGAATTACGAATCCAGGTATTACCTTGGTTAGAAAAGGCTGAGACCCCTGGAGTTTTTCTGATAGCTCCCCAATGTCTGTCACAATCTGAAGGCTTTTCACAGTAGAACATGCTGTGCAGTTTGCAGGAAGTGTAGAAGTGTTTTGTCTGCAACCTGCTGCCCACCAGTCCTGGCATTCTTGAGAGGAAACAAGAGAAATGAGCTTAATTAGACCAAAAACGGGACGGAAAGGAGATAAAACTCCATGATAAACTCATTATTCCTAACATGAAACATGGAGAGTTTCCAATGCCTGTAAGTTGTTCAAAACAATCCAAACATTTATCAAAAAGACACCTAGAAGACAGAAATAGAACTCCACATTGAGAACATAACAGTCAGTGTTGGTGCCACAGACCCTGTTAACACATCCTTGAAACCACAACCCTCCCCTTTCCACCTGCATTAGCTCAGAAGGACTCTGTCCTGGGCAAAGTTTGCCATCTGTGATGTGCAGATGCTGCTGGGAAATGTGGGATTTCAGCAAGACGTGGTGCTGATGTGTTCCTTCCTCTCATGCACTGACTTGAAGATAAAATGGGGAGAAAAGTCCCAGTATCAGGAAAATCTTGGCAATATATGCAACAACTCACCTATTTCCCCCTGCACTACTGCCATGTCCATTTTAAGCTTCAGAAACTAGCTGAACTGGCCTGCAGTGAACACTGCACATATTTATATCTTCAAAACTACAGGTTTTAAGTGAAACCATTACTTAACATCCACAGCTCACCTCCCTCCTTCAACTTGCAGCCCAGCCCAGAAGAGCAAGTCAATCTTCACAGAAGTGACTTGTTGCAGTACTGAACAAACAGGACGAGGGGAAACACTGCTGAACATCCCATGTATTTCTGTGTTAAGGGATCCACAGCTGCAGCCAGCACGCCAGGAAGGCACAGCTCTGATTCAGTGGCAGCGACAGCCGTGGCGTTACAACCTCAGTCCTACAGGGAGATGTGAAGTTGGGCAGATGCAGCAAATCCACCCAAACACCTGATCTGTCAGGGTGGCTCAGGGCAACCCGAGGCCCTGGACATGCCTCAGATGAGGAGTCCAGAGATCTGTCTTCACAGCAGGCCCAGCCCTCCCTGCAGTGCCAGCACATGTCAAAACAGCTCCTGCCTCCTGGACATTGCTGCAGAACGCCCAGGGAAACGGAGTGGATGAGACAGGAGAGAGAAAGAGGAGACAGCAAAGCCTGCCTGCAAAATGGTTGAGAAGTGATGCACAGCAGCTCCTCAGGCCTGCAGCCTGCCTGGTGCTATGACTGTGGCATCCAGCCACGCTCACACTCCTGCTTACAGCTCAGAATTGATGAATACCATTTAATAGCAAAGCGTTTGCTTCGTTTTTCCCTCTGACGTCTGCAGCAGACAAAGAGCAATGTCACGGGGGGCTGCAGGCTCATGGGGGTGTTGCAAGGAGGAGACGATTCATTTTGGATCGTCTGGATTCATTTTGGATTCATTTTGGGATTCATTTTGCTTTTTTCCTCTGAATATCTCCAATCAAACCACACATGCTGCAATTTCCCACCCTACTGCTGCGATATGGATGGGAAGGGATCACGATGCAATCTGCAGTCCTGCTGGAGGAAGCATCCACGGTGGTTTTGGGGAAAGGAGTAAAAAGGAAAAACAGAGTGTAAAAACCTGATTGCAAGCAGAAGTCCTGCTCCCATGAGAAACTGTTCCAAAGCATTTTCCCTCCCCTGCTCACAAGAGAAAAAAGAAAATCTTTGTTCCACTGGCTGTAGAAAGCTTCGGTTTTACTACAAAAAACTCAACTCACAAAAAACAGCTGGTCAGCAATGAGAAACAAAAGGCTGAAAGATCTCTCCAGAGGAAGGGCAGTCACCAGAAGAGAACAAGAAAACATATCTTATAGTCTGTCATGATGCAGAGAGCAACACCACTATCATCTGTTTCTCTGCAAAACTCAGAGCTCATCCCAAAGCTTTAAGCTCAGACGTCCCAAAATTCTCTCCCAGGTCTCAAGGCAGCACCCCACATAGCTGGATGCTAATCAGCTTTGACAGTACAGAGCTTGATTCCTCCTTTGAGCCAGGCTGGGATATTTGCATTCTCAATTGCTTGATTCAGGAGGTTATTTCTTTTCCCCATGAATAACCCTAGCGGAGCACAGTTGAGACGCATTTCAAATGCTGCAAGTGGGACTGTGGGACTCTTTTTTTTTTTTTTGGTTTTTTTTTTTGGTAATTAATCTTTTAGATTGATTGTTGAGGGTGTTAGTCTGTGCACCAGCACGCGTGTGACTGGCATGACAAGTATGGACAGCATGGAGGGCCTGCCCTTCCAAAGGAGGGAGGGAGATGGGACCTCACATAGAGGAGAGGGCACGCAACTGCACACTGGGGACCAGAGCAGGAGGTTTCCCAAGGCTGCTTATTCTTCCCTTTCGATTACACTCCCTGCATTCCTTTTACATTATCACCCTGCCCAGACACCCTGGGGGATTGTTTTGGTTTAAGCCAAGCAAACTGCCTGTGCACACACAGCCTGAAAGATGCACTCTCCATCTCCACGCAGCCGTCACGCCACGGTCCCATCCACTCACATGCAAACACTGAAGTGCTGGGTGTGTGCAGCTATCCCTATGGAGTCTGGCTGCAGGGAAGCAGCTGTAGCAGTGACACACTCCACTACCCATTACGTGACACGAGTGTGGGCCAGCCCCAGCAAACCTCTCCTCTGCACTTGTGCTTTCTCATCGCCCTCGGAGGAGCAGCTTTCGGTTTGTCACACAGGACCTCAGCTCCCCATTGATCACACTCACCCAATATCTGCTTTTGTTCTTCGTTAGCTCTGCAGGACAAGGGCTGTCTTCTCCCCTGTGCCTGGATAGGTCCTAGCAGCACCAGGGCTGTGGACTTCCAGCTGCCAGCATAGCACAGATGAAGAGATAACATCCCTTAAAACGCGTCTATGATTAATGCTGCCAGGAGTTCGTGGCTGTACTTTCCACTATGCAGAGAAATAATTTTCAATTTACAATCAGTTTAACATGTGCACCCCGCCCTACTTGGCCGTTTCCAGAGGATCTCCCAAGCTTTTTGGCTGTCCCTAGATCTACAGAGGGGTGTGTGTGAGCAGCCCCAGAGATGCAGGGTGGGGACGATCACATTGGATCTCCTGAGGTTACTGAGAAGACCTGGCCTTGCTTCTGCCCACCGCACTGAAGCAACAAAACTCATGGAAACGTGCCCACGTAGATATGAGAGCAGCAGCAAGGCCTCAGCAACAGCCCTGCTTTCTTAAGGGTCCACACAGGAGGCCAGTATCAGTCTGCTAGTGCAGTGGGTCAGAGGGAAACCATCTGGCAGAGAAAGCTTTTGCTCCAGGAAGACACGTGGAGCCAAGGGCAGCTTCGGACCCTAACAAAGTGCTGCAAACATAAACCTTTCTGCATGCAGAGCTGCAGGTGTGGACACGGCTTGCTGGCCCCCCACCAGGTTGTGGTCAGGTTGTCCTTGGTTCTGAGACAAGAATGGCCTCCAGCTGTGTTGGGATCTCTGCAGACTTACACATACACACTCCTCAAGTAAACAGCTCGTATCTCCTTCAGCAGCAAGCTTATCACTGTCTTCCCCAGACTTTATGGGAAGTTAAAATTATATTTTAAACAACTGAAGGAGTTCACAGACGTCAATTCATTATTATATATCAATCATATATCAATCTGAAGTCAGGCTAAACTGGTAGGTTCCCAAATAAGTCATAAACAATACTTGCTAGTTGTAGTGTAGAAGTCCTGATCAAGGAAAGCATCACGGTGAGGTTTTAAATGTACACTACACAACGAGGGCCCCTGTTCAGCACAAGATCCTCACCTCCTTCTCACATTGAACACTTCTGTAGCTCCATTTTGAACATATTTATGCCTGGAGGAGAAAGTAACTCCCAGCTTGCTTTGTAGCATTTTCAGGAAAAGCTAGCAACAAAATAACAGCTACAAGTGAATGCATTAATAAACCCTTATTTTTGAACTGAGTGAAAAATCAACAGCTCGAAGAACTGCTCCCTCATGTCACTAATGGGTAACGGCTGGTCAAACAACCCAAGGGTGATTAGTCAACCTCCAATCAAGCACAAAAATTATTTTGATCCAACAAGCCATTGTGAAATCAAGTCTGCTCAGCCCAGCCCAAGAGGAACTCACAGTCCTGTGGGACAAAAGAGCATCACTTCCAGGAAAAATCTTCACCTGCCAATATACAAAACTGAAGGCAGGGATGAAGCTGTCAGGAAAGCCCTCCACAACTTGCACCTCTGGTTCTGTGCCCTGTGCTGCTCTGGCAGTGTCTGGCCTGGAGGAACAGAATGTTTTTGAAGCAGATCCCTCTCAGCTGCTTCCAGCTGCCTGACACTTGACTCTGCAGAAGGTCTGACATGCCCAAGGCATCAGCACAGAGCTCTGCCCCTGCAACAGGTTGTACATGGCACAATCCCTCTTTGCTGGGATGTAAACCAAAATGAGAATTCACTTGGCAAACAAGGAGACAAGAACTTCTGAAGACACCAAAATACAAAAGCAACAGGAAGAGTTCCTCACGTTCCAGACTGCCAGTTAGCTGGGAGTTAGTTTACTACCAGCAAATCCAAATAAACATTCCACTGGCTGAACTGAGGCCAAAGTAAGGCAGCATTTGAAAACAGCTTGGCATCTCACTGCACTGCAACATCAGCCTTTTCTTAATCCTCCTTTGAATGAGCCAACACAGGTGTCTGCTGGTCTGCTTCAGGTTGTGTCATAAAAGGATGCTGACATACACACAGATCAGATAAATGGGCAGCTGAAAGGGGATGGAGGCAAGCCCTGTCTGCAACCCAGGCCATGCTCACATAGACCTCAACATGCACAAGCTCCTGAAGTGGAAACATGAGTGTTTGCACAGATAGAAGAGCAGAAGAGCTTGAACAGACAAAATGCACCTTCTTTAGGGAGGAAAAAAAAAAAGATCCGTTGTAAGCAAGATGAGAGGGCTGTGCTGAAGGCAGGAAAGAAAGGCAGTATGGTGATTAGACTGTTACGATGAGCAAGTTAGAAATCAGACCCTACTTTATGTCCCAAGCAGCTTTCTTGTTCAAAGCTTCCATTCAAAGCAGATCCACGCTCCTTGGGCTCACAGATCAGTGAACCCAGCAGGTCAGATGCAGTGTGGGCTGCAAAACCTCCTGAGAAAGGCAGACTGAATGCTTAGATTCTATGCCCACGCTGAGCTCAGGAAGCAGAACCTCTCCCTCAGGTAAAACAGGCATGCTGGATGCTCCCTTTTTGCATGGAGCTGAGCCAAGGATAAACACGCTGCAGGGCTACAATAGGAGGGAAGGCAACAACCTTGGAACAGAGAGAAATCTGGTAGTGGCTGGCCCATCACAGGCTGCCTGCAAAGGGTTAAGTCCAGAAAGAAGCCAGAGCCTGGCCAGGCGCCAAGGCAAGCCTGGAGCCAAACTGAAGGTAGCCAGCCAAGAGGCAGAGGCTGCTGTCTTCTCCCAGCTGAGCAGCCCCAGTAACCCAGCTTGCTGTGACCCATCCCCACAAAGAGCTCTCAGAGGCACCTGACAGCCCCCCAGTGTGATACATGCCATTTACAAGGTGTTGCTTAAACACAGCTCCTCTAGCAGGGTCCATTTCTCTGAAACAGATTATGAATAAAGCCAACAAACATGTTTTCTAGCCCTTCTGGTCTATGCAAAAGGGAGTTTTTAAACACAAGGAGTCATCTCTCAGCTGGGGATAACTGCACAGGATCACTTTTCCAACCCTGAGCTACATGTATGCTTGCATCTGACTTCTGAGGCAATGAGCAGCTACTTATGCAGCTGATTTTGAACTGTGTCGGATATATTTGGTCAGGACAGGGTCTTGTTATTAGAAGCAAAGCTGGCTATTCCTTTAGGTCACCACATGCTGGAAACAACTCCTGTAAATGGTCACACTGTTGGATGAGAGCCTATTCACCACTGACCAAGGTTTCTGAGCTGCAAGGACTTAGCACACTGGCAGATACATGAGATAATGTAAGAACAATTCATGCTCTGCTCATCCACATCCTTGTTCTGTGTGGTTGGCAGGGAACAGTTACCAATATGACACCTAAATTCATATTTAGATATCAAAAGAACTATAAAGATGTCACACTGCATCACAAAGGGAAGGAGCACGGCTAAACATGTAGTGTCTCACCTGGCACCTATTACTACACACTCAAGGAGTTCATTGCATTTCCTCCCAACACTTGCAAGGGAAAAGGAAGCACTCATAGCCCAACTTGGAAGGGAGAGAACTGAAACACAGGTAGAGCGACTTCTCCATCCCAGAATATTCAGAAAAAAGAAATGAATCCATGTTACACAGGCCCTGCTTTCTCTGGGAATCCTGTGTTAACCCAAATGCCTGCTCAAAATTCAGTGTTCCTTACAAAACACAGACCCCAAAGGTCAGCAAATCTCCCACCTCCCTGGGGATAGGCGCAATGTGAGGCACTCAGATGTCCAGCAGAAAGCAAAATGCTCACATGATGAGAGGCACTCACCCTGCCCAGAGCAGGCAGTGTGACCCAGCACTGGGGTTTCCACAAGCTCTGCACGAACATGAGCTCAGGAAGAGTAAATGCAAACCACATTTGGGTACAACCTTACCCCAACCAAAGGGACCTCGGTTCCTAACCTTGGGAAAACAGCTGAAACAGAGGCACAGGGGCCAAACCCAAAGATACAGAGTTGGCTTTGAAGACGCAAAGGGTGGGAGCATTAGTTTTTATATGGGAATTGATCTGAGGGATAAAGAAGGCAAGGAGCAGAAGAGAAAGAGAGTCAAAGAGGAAATTTACTTTGGACCCAATCCTACAAACCTAATGCAACAGACACAGCTTTGCACACACTGCACTCTTCGCTTTGGCTGTGAGGTGGAGGCTCAAAGGTCTTCCCACAGCCACTGGCACAGGCAGCCCTTGTCATCCACAGCATGGCTCCTGGGGTGGAAGGGACTAGGATGGAGGTTAGGAGGAATGTGGGTTACCCTGAGCTGGAGGGAGGGGGAGCAGCCATCCCACAGCCATGCTCACCTCTAAGTGCTGTCATCACACTGATTTAGGGCTCTTGGGGAAACCTGCCTGCCCAGCCCACATCTACCAAGGGAACAGGCTCCAACCTGCAAACCTGCAAACAGGAAAACTGCTTCCAGAGCAGGCACAGGACGGACAGCACAGCCCCAGACCTCAGCCCCACGGCAGCCAGGCTGCCCCCACCGGCCCCAGAGGAAGTGAAATGAGCCACCCACACAAGCCTGGCTGCATCCAGGCTTTGTCCACACCACTTTGGGCTGTGTGGCCAAGGGAAGGCCGCCAGCACCGCCGGTGGGCCAGGGCGGCCTCCAAACTGCTAAGGGGTGGCTTTCAGCATGAACAGCCCAAGCTGGACTTGTACTGGTGCCTGAGCACAAGAGGTTTCAGCCTCAGCTCCTTCTAAAAATTAATCTAGCAACTCAGAGAACAGAAGAAGAGTCCCTGGGCTGTGTTTTTCCTTTGCAGTGCAGACTCCTTGCATGGTGTCTTCTATACAAATGGAAAGTGCTAGGCCTGCTTACAAGATCCCCTACTCTTGTAAGATTCCCAGAACTCGTGGAGGCACGGGGGATTTTATGTGCATTTAAACAACCACCTCACATCCTGATTCCCAGAACCTCACGTTCCCTTTGGATGTTTTCTGATCAGCTGGTTTTCACATCAGCAGCCCAGGCCTGGGCACAAAAGTCTCCATTTGTTTCCTTCTGCATACAGAAGCAGAGGGGTGTTCACAGACCCACGTAAACACACCAACACATAACAGGCCATCAAATATAGAGTTGGCTTTGAAGACACAAAGGGTGGGAGCATTAGTTTTTATATGGGAATTGATCTGAGGGATAAAGAAGTGTCAAACGGCCATCAGAGCCATCACTTCACCTTTGTTTTTTCCTCTCTATGAGAGATCCCAATGAGTAAGGAAGGAAGCAAACAATGGGAATATCCCAGCCCACCCATACAAATCCAAATGAACAGCCAGCCACACGTCAGGGGAACACAGGGAGACACAGAGAGAATGCAGAATGGTGCTGGCATTTCAGGGAGGCATTTTTAGCTACAGCAGGAAGGTCAGACCCAAACAGAGAGCTCCAACACAATGAGCTGCTCATGCTAAATATAAACCACCCGAGGGCACAGACATTAGTTTGTTTTTACAGTGAGCCAACAGACAATCAGCACTGTGCCACAGCCCTGCTGAAAATAACTCACAGAGCCCATGCTTTTGCCAGGTGCTAGCCTAAGTCAGTGGAAATGATAAGTGGGAATGAGAAATACTCACACTTTCCCATTTCTGTTATGACCATCTCCCACGACAGCACCATCTCGTGACAGATCCATCCAGCTTCCTCACACACACCGTACCTAATGTTACTTTAGCTGCTGTGAACACTGTAGGCACTCAAGCCCACAGTCCTTTCCCAATATGCAACTTGGCTAAAGCTACTTTTTCTTAAGCCCAGGTCACATCTGGAGGTTTCCACACTTTGTACACAACTATGAAAACAAATTGGTTTTGTATGCCTAAAGGTGACGTTTACCCAGCATAGCTATCCCACCGTGGCTCCAAGAACTGCAAGAAGGAAATCATGAAGTGAAGAGATAAAATATGTTTCAGCCCCAGTGAATAGAAGGGAAAGTGCCCTGGCTAGAAGCCAGGATGCTATTTTTAAATGCAGTGGAAGGAAAAGGGGAAACCATGGTGTCAATCCAATATCGCATTTGGTGCCCAAGGAGACACTCAAGTGATTTGTGTGGATGGTATTTAAGTCGGTATTTCTTTCTAGGCTTCTGTTACAGAAGAAAAATGATTTCCTTACTCTCAAGCATGTACTTCTTGGCAATAGGGAGAGAGAGCAGCCGGATGTGGCCGATGAGGGAGCCCCAGGCATGGGCTCTGGAGAGTGGAGTTTCGGGTGGCAGCGGGCTGTATGGCTGGATCACAAAGTACACAGTTAGCAAGACCAGTCCCAGCGTGAGCAGGCCCTGCAAGAACAAACAGGCACGTAATTAATTACACTGCAGTGAGCTGATGTGTCCTCAGCACAGGACACACCTGAATGCTGAGGATGGGCGCTGCAGGATGAACCTCCAACTTTCCACTGTGGGTCCTCACTTATCTGCAGTGCTTTTTACATACACAGAGACGTCACTCGGTTTCACTGCTATCCAAAACCAAAATTAAGCAGCCTTCAAAACAGAGCCGCACAGCTCTGTCCATTTATTTCAGTGCTGCTGTTCACCCAGCACCAAAGCAAAGAGGATCATCCACAGATGGCTCAGATTCCTCCCACCTCACCAAATGAAAGCCTGCACTTCCTCCATACCTCTTACAACAGGTTTTCAAAGCTTTTTGCAAACATCTGTCAAGCCTTGAAACGTTTTGGCAGAGGTGGTGCCAGCTCCCTCCCCCACACAATCCCAAAGAAGCCTTTGAGAGATGACACCATGCATTTCTCCCCAACAGACAAAGTCAGAGTGAACCAACAGCAAAATCCAGAAGAGAAGATGGAAGTTCAGGTCCCCGGTTTCCCATTCTGCAGCCTCATTTTACAGCTTTTATAGGAAGGGAAGATAACAGCATGATTACTTTTTCTAAGTGGAAACCACTGTGATGATTCTGCAAAGACAACACTAAAGCACCCCTGATCATTATGCCACTGAGAAGTTCTTTATACTTGTAACATCTCCTACCTACTTATCAGAATAGCATCTTTTCCCCTACTTGGGAATGCTTTTTACAGCTTCTTAGTTAAGTTTCTCCAAGCATTTTTCTCTCATCGAGCACCATGGCAGCAGGTTCATTTTGTAGACTAGGAGGAGAATAAAGATGGGTGGAAGCTCAGGACAGAATCAGAAACAGAACTTGGATGCCTTCATTATACAACCCTGAACTTTGAGAATCTCCTTCCTTCCTCACATTTCCACTGAGTGCTGGCATTTGGAATCACTGCCTGAAAAATCAATCCAAAGACTTTGTTCTTTAATAATTTAAGGAGAGGGAGGTGTTGACATGTTCAACTTTCAATTCACACCAGTAATTCCAAATCTTAGTCGGTTGCCTTCTATTTTCAAACCAGCTTATGGGAGGAAAGAAGAAAGCTATGCTTAACATCTTCTTCAGCAAAGAACTTGGAAAATGCAATGGGAAACAAATGGCTCAGATGCAAAGGGAAAAATTCACAGAATCACAGAATTGTAGGGGTTGGAAGGGACCTCCAGAGATCATCAAGTCCAACCCCCCTGCCAAAGCAGGTTCCCTACAGCAGGTAAGAGCATTCAGAGCCTCAAATGTGCTGTGCATGCACAGAGATGCCTTACCTTGTAGATGGCCACTAAGACAGGGTAGCGGGGAGGGCCCCTTTGGGGTTCATTCCTTTCCAAGAGCTGCTTGATGAATTTCTCGATGGCTTTTTCTGACATCCCACACTGGTGCCCAGTCTGTCTCACCAGATCAATTGTCTCTGATAGCTTGTCATAGATGCTGAGCTCGTTGGCTGAAAGCTCCATGGCCTCTGATGAGAAATCCCTGTGGAGAGAGACTCAATGCATTACAGAAAGCACACTGCAGTCACCCATCTCAACACCAGCAGGCGCAGAAAGATCCCAGGAACACAAAGAAACAAGGCAGCTGCAGTCCTGATCTCTGCTGGGCCGGTATGAAGATAGTGCCCTGAAGGGCATTGAAAGAAGCAGCAAAATTTCCTAACAGCAAAAGAAGCAGCAGAGATTTGCAGATTGTGTAAATGAACAGAACTTCCCAGAAACCAGTGAAACTCTATTTATTCATCTGTTCCAAACGATCCATGCCATAAAGCGACTGCTTACCGACTACGAGAGCCAGCACTAAAAGCTGATCACCACAGACAGCAGCCAAGCCAAGCTCTCCTGCTCTATAATTGTAGCTGCTTATTTTAACATAGATTTGTTTTCATTAAATACCCTGTCAGCAATAAGAGGAGGGCAGGGAAACAAGCTGTATGCGCAGGGTAAAGTTCAACAGTTTGCAATTGGTTCAAATTTTCGCAACCTCACGTCCAGGCCAACTGATTATTAAGTAACAGTAATAAGATAGCAGCGTGCTCTGCAGGCAGGAGAACCCTTGTGTCCCACGGAGGGGTTGCCTCCAGGTCACCCACATGCAGAAAGGCAGGACAAACTGCGTTGTGAGCTACAGACAGACACTAAATGGCACCTGATGGCAACTGACTTCCCAAAGAGATTTCAAAGGGAAGCTTGTAGGAACGCACCCTCTGAGGGGTGAATGTTAAGACACCAGAAGAAGAAATCTGTTCCTCTGCTGCTCTCCTTGTCTGCCACAAAGGCAGAGCTCTGCAATACCCAGAGGAGCAGATTTGTCTGCACAGAACAGGCTGAGCGCCCTCACCCCAAACTGTGGGTTTCTACAAACCAGAACTCAAACCACAGCACTTGTAATATTTTTCTGCAATGCTAGGATGTTGTTTCAGAGAAAAACAGATCAAAACCAGCAGGATTACCAGCTTCTGCAACTGCTTCACTCATCCCAAGAACATCCACGTTCTGCTCTTGCACATTTACGTGGCCACACAGTGAATCAGATCAGGAAAACCATCTTGCTGAAGAACAGTCCTACCTTGTTTAGTCAGCAGCTGCCTGTACACCTTACTCAGACACTTCACATCATGTTACAGCAACAGCAGTGTCAAATATTTAACTACAGCTTTAGAAACACCAAAAGAATACAAAGAAAACTGAACTCAAAGCACACAAGGAGAACATATTGCACTGCACTGCCTGGTTAATTAGCTCCCAGCCCTGTTCTGCCACCATTCCCTCCATTTCAGGCAAACATTTGTCCCAGATCTCACTACCTGAGCAGCCTCACGGGCTGGCAAAGCTGCCCAAAAGCAGGTTTGGATCAATACATCGTTATGGACTGTAAGCTCCCCAAGGCAGGGACCTTTTCCTCTGGTCAGCAGAGTAGGTGGAGTGCACTCAAGCTCTATAAAAACAATGCACTGCTTCACTAACTCTTTCATTTACGTAATAAAGAGCCAGCACATCTGCATGATATTAAGTGCCTTTTTTCCCCCTCAGCTTTTAGGTTGCCTTGACAATGCAACCAGTGTGTGACAGGTTATCTTTCTTCCTCTTGTTCCTACGTGCCAAAACTTTTGCCTGTGAAGCTCCCAGTACTGAATTCCTCTGCTTGCTGGATCTGCCTGGAGCTGCTTCCACATTTATCCCTACAGAAATGCTGTCAAACACAGCAGCATCCTCCTTTCCAAACAGCAGAAGCATCCTGCTCTAATAAACTGCTGAGACACATCTTGATGCACTGGAACAGGTTGCACAAGGAGGCTGTGGATGCCCCATCCCCAGAGGCATTCAAGGCCAGGCTGGATGTGCCTCTGGGCAGCCTGGGCTGCTGGTTGGTGACCTTGCACATGGCACAGGGGTTGAAAATAGATGATCAGCGTGGTTCTTTTCAATCCAGGCCATTCTGTGATCTTAGTTCTCTCCACCCCAACCTTTGTATTCAGCTCTGAGCAAGCACATTTGCTGACAACCCCTGCGAGTTAGAAGGCACTGAAAAGCCCTGCATATCTCCTTGGCAAACCCAACAGCAATCTGCATCCTCAGCCGGGACACGAGACACTGCTGAAGGCACCACTCTGAGAACAGACGAAGCCTTAAATATATATATATATAAATAACAATCCATTATGTTCCTTCCTACACAACCAGGCTGAGAAAATAACAACAAGAGGCCACTGTATGCAACACGCATATGGAGCAGGCCTTATTCACAGGGCAGGCCTCCCCAGCACAACGTCCAGACGTTCTGTGCCATGTTCGATGAACTCTGCCAGCCCTCGAGGTTCCGTTTGGTGACGGGCAGCAGCCACGCGTCCCAGCAAACAACCAAAGCCAGCTCTGCGCCCACAGGGCTGGGAACGAGGGCCTTACGAAGAGAAATACTGAGCAAGGAGCGCTGCGGGAGAAACCTCGAGAAGGGAAAGGCTGCTTCTATGGGGAAAACCAGACAGAGAGCCGCAAGGGGAAGATTTCCACGCTGGGCTCTGGATGCGCCGTGCCCACAACGAGGCCCTGCATCCCACCGCCACAGCGCGGCCACCGCCGACTGTGAGCCAACGTCCAAGCTTTAAGATAAATAAAAATCGTTATAATTAAATAAACACACATAGAAAATGCCTTCATGGCCCCGCGCGGCCCACGGAGGCCCTCAGGCCCAGGCCGCCCCCCCCCCCTCCGCCCGACTCCCGCCCGCCCCGCCGCCCCCGGCCTCACCCCGCTCCGCCGCCCGGCTCCGGGCTCCTCCCGCCCGCGGTGGAGGCGGGCCCGGCCGCTTCCTGCTTCCGGCGGAGGGAGAGGAGGGAGGCGGTGAGGGGAGGATTTTCTTTCTGAGGCAGTTTTAGTCCTTTTTCTGCCTTATTTCTCAATTGATTTTGATTTTCAATTCCTCCTTCCCTCCGGCTGACCTCCCCTCAGCCTCCTGTCCTCCAGCCAAACAGAATCACAGAATCTCAGAAACACCCAAGGTTGGAAAAGACTTATGAGATCATCCAGTCACACCGCCCACCAGACAAACCCTCACCTGTCCCACCCTCCAGACCCTCCCCCACCTTCACAGCCCTCCTCTGGATGCTCTTCTATATGTTATGTCTTTCTGATGTTGTGTCCCCTCCATCGAGGCACCCCTGCACCCCTCAATCTGCTCCCTGACCCCCGCGCCATTCCCAGCTATGATGATCACAGGCTGGTTTTTGGTGTCTGCTGCTCTCAGGTCCCCATTTCAGCCTCATTCAAGCTCTCAGCCTCGGCACCATCCTGCAGCAATGAGTTCTGCAGCTCGATCAGACACCATGAGGATTCCCTAGGGGTTTCCTGCCTTCCCAACCCCAGCTGATGATGTAGGGAAGTCTCCACTCCACTTTAGCACGATGCCAGAGGACTGGAGGGAAATCCTCCAGGATCACTACTGGGCATTCACAAGCAAACGCTGGCTTTGCTGGAAGCTGGCACCTGGCACTCCTAACACAATTTGTCCCAACGTGTCAGGATCCCTCCCAGTTTGCCGGCTCTCAAGGTGCACAAACAAAGCAAATTGGAAGCGGACACCTGATGACTTGGGGCTGGAAATGAGGTTTGCATTCCTGATGCAACTCAGGCAGCTCCTTTCTTTCATGTGGGGCGCCTTAAAGAGCTCAAAGGGAAAGAACCTCATTAAAAAAAGTTCCTGTAGTCCAAACGTGAATTTCCCTATTGCTGTTCATATCTTAGACCTCGATCCTCCTTGAAATACTCATGAATGTGTTTGCAAGTGAGCAGTCTTTATGGTTCAGTAATCATAGAATAGAATCGCAGACATTTAGGTTGGAAAACACCTTTGAGATCAGAGTCCAACCAACGCTACAAGTCCTATGCAAAGCTGTGTCCCCAAGTGCCACATCCACGTGTTTCCTATATATCTCCAGGGATGTCAGCTCCACCACCTCCCTGGGCAGCCCCTTCAGTCCCTGCCCACCTCCCCTGTGAAGAAATCCTTCCTGACACCCAATTGGAACCTGCCCTGCCACAGCTCCAGCTCATTTCCTTGCATCCTCTCACTGAGAATAGAGACCAACACCACCTCTGTGTTTTCCAACCTGCTTTACTGCCTTGCAACGCATCCGGGCACAGATTCAATCCTCTTCTATAGACACGATTTCCAAGAGAACAGAAATTTCTTTCTGTCTGCTGCTCTGCGAAGCTTTTTCTTTTGCAGATCAGTTTCAGGCCCTGCTGTTCTTTGCTTGCAGCAGCAATGAAGGTTCAGCCGCATTTGCTGCCATCTAATGGGGGAATTCAGGCTCAGCTCCTTACACTTTTGCGAGCAAATGAATTGCTCGTGGAGCAGCAGTGGGATTGCCCAGGACGGGCAGCATCTGCTGCACATAATCCCAGCAAATTTAGGGAAGGGACAGAGCAGATCTGCTGAAAGGCTTCGGTGCATGGGCAGCTCTGCAGGGGGGTCACACAGAGCCAGTGAGAGGTGCCCATTTGAGCTGGTCAGGCTGGAATGGTGCTCCTCTCCTCATCGACCAGACTTGCAAAGGGTTCTTGGGATTATATTGCTTTAAGATAAGACAACAAAGCAGAAATAGGGAAGATGGGCACAAAAAAATCCTGTTGTGGGTAACCTGAACACCGAGTCCAGCCTCAGCCCCGAGCTGAGCCATGGAAGTTCTTCCTGAGTCACTCCATTCTTCAAGCCAGCCCCATAACACACCCAGTAATAAAATCATTTTATAACGAAATGTGGCAGAAGGGGATTGCCAGGGAGTGCATGGGAGCATATATTGCATCAAGCAAAAAAGGTCCTTCAAGGATTAGGGCCAAGGGAGGACAGGAGGTGGCAGAGGGATGGGGTGGGAGCAGCCAGGTAGGGGATGGAGGCTCTGGTGATACAGAGGTGCTGGGGCACTGAGCTGCAGAGGAGATGCACGTGTCTAAGAGAGCTGCTGGAGCTGTGTTGCTTCTTCAGCTGCTGTCACTGCAATATCACACCCTCCCTGGTGGAGTTCATAACCCTGATTTCTCTGAGCAGTCGTCCTGTGGTCTCTCCTCATCTCCAGTTGCTTTTCTGGCTGCCGTTGCAGTTTCAGACCACAGCAAGGACTCTCTCCATCACCAACAGCATCCTTTTTTCTTCTGAGGCAGCTTTGGTACCTCTTCTGCCTTATTTCTCAATTGATCTTCACAAACTTTGAGTGCCCTGGGCAAAAAGGAAGCAAACGAGCCATGCATTTCCCCTCATATTTTATATTGCTCTTCTATTCATTGAGCGAAAGGGGCCAGGGGCCTTTCCAGCTCAGTGTGCTTTGAGAACTGCTGAAAACCCCAGCCTAAATCCAATCACAGACAGAACTGATTTAAGCAACCCAGGGAGAAAGCAGCAGCATCCTGAGAAGTCTCATTTTTTCCACCTCTTTGCCATGCAGAGCACCCAGAAGATGTCTCCCAGCACATCCCCACTTCATCCCAGTGCTGCTCTGCGAGCTCTCCACGTAGCAGCTCCGGTGGCAGCGACACACTAACATTTCCCATAGGAAATGCAGGTGGGAGCCCATTAAAACCTTGGCAAAACCCAAGCATGCTCCTCACCTGACCAGGCTGACGATGGACTCAGTGACGTTGTGGCCGGAGGCAGCGCTGCATTCGTAAAACAAGAGCTGATGCTCCTGGAAGACACAGAGCCCACAGAGAAATGTGCTTCCCCTGCTTTGCAATGGTTCAATACAACAGTGAATAGCCAGGGAGCATCACGGTCAAGCAGAAACAGAAGGACTTGGGAAACAAGTAACCCAACAACTGATGGACTCAGGACTGCTGCCTGAGGGTGCAATGCACCTTTTCTGGTGGCTGCAAGACCAACATTCAGTGCTGAGGAATGGGACCCCAGCTGGGCAAGACACTGCAGCAGGGCCATGCACCCACCTGAGCCAGGCGCTCCCCCTCCAGCGTAGGGACCTGCCTCTCTGCAGCACAGTCTGTTTTGTTCCCCAGAAGCAGAACCGTGACTCCATCTTCTGCTCCCTCCTGGGCAGTGAAAGAGGGGAGGATCAGAAGTGCAAGCATCACCTCCTTGAATCACAGCTGGACACACAGCCCAGACACATCCTGAAGGGTGCACATGGATTTGGGCCGATAGCTGTGAGTTACCCCCATTTCCCAGGACTGAAAGGGGGATGTTCTAGATGTCAGATGTTACCAAAGCCTCTTTCATGGGGCCGGGTTTCCCTGCTTTGCCCACCTGGATGCAGCTGAGCCAGTAGTGCACATCAGCAAAGGAGTACTGCGATGTGACGTCGTACATCAGCACCACCCCGTCTGCCTTCCGGAAGAACTGCTTGGTGACACTGTGATACCTGCAGGCAGTGCAAAGCATCACCAGGAGGGAGGGAGGGAGGAGGGATTGCCTACAGCCAACCTGAAATCCCAGTGGAAAAGCTGGGAACACAGATCAACCAAGAAGGCAAAACCCTATTTTTGCTCCTATCACTCAAACTGCAGAGAGTTTGAGCGTTTATTTTTATCCAAATGACTTCCTCTAGTATTATTATTCTCAGACCACACGCTATATAGAGTCCCTCCCCAAACAACCCCCTTTGCAAAGCAAGAACATCCATTTTCTATAAGCTGCCCCAGGTTTCTCTCCCCAGGCACCCAGCCCAGCACCTCACCTTTCCTGCCCAGCTGAGTCCCACAGGCGGAGAGCGAAGCGCTTGTTGTCCACCACGAGGTTTTTGACCTGATAATCCAGCCCTGGGATACAGAAAGGGATATTTGGATATTGTGGAGTTTCCCTCTTGTAAAACAGATGGAGGAACCACATGGTGGAGGCTGCAGCTCAAGCTGGCTGCTCCCAAGGAAGCCCACAACCCTTGGATATTTGACAGTTGGATCGGTGCCCCAGAGAGGTCAAGGAGGGCTGGCATTGCCTACTTGCAAGCATCGCCTACTTGCAAGCATCCAGGTGTGCGTGGCTCTGTTTGGACCTTGGTGACAGGACGGTGTGAGCAGCGATGTGTGTGCAATGACCTCCAGCAACCTATGGGGTTGGAAGGAAGGGAACCGTGATGGTCACCCACGTGGGTGCAGAGCTGACCTACCTACGGTGGCAGCAAGGTGCGGGTTGAAGGTGTCAGCATGCAGTCGGTACAGAAAGGAGGTTTTGCCCACATGGGAGTCCCCAACAAACAGCACGTTGTAGAGGTGGTCTGGCTCCAGAGAGCCCTTTGGGGCAGCTCCTGCTCCATTCACAGTCACAGCTTCTGGCTCTCCATGGCTGGGCTCCCCTCCTGGGCTCTTCTCCATCTCTTGTTTCTTCTCCACATCGAGCTCTTCTCTCTGCTCTCCTGAGAGCTGTGCCCCGCTGCTGACTGCCTCCACCAGTGGGCTGTCCCCGAGGGCCATCCCTGAGAGATCCTTCACAGCATCTTCCCCTTGTAGGATCCCTGTGTGAAGGGCTGATGCTGGTGGCACTTCTTGTTTTGGAGTCTCAGCAGGTCCAGCAGCTGCTTGTTCTGCTTCCATCACGCCTGGTGGCTTCTGTGGCTGCTGGGGAGCAGTGCGAAGCCTCCCCTTGTCTGCCTGTGCTGAGACCTGCTCCTGGAGCTGCCTCTGGGCTGCCTGTCCCGAACCACCTAGCAGCTGCACATCTGGAATGAGAACATCCTCCTGCATCATCACACCCGGATTTAGCGCGCTGATTTGTAACGGTACCTCGGAGACAGGAGAAGCAAGTGTGGCTGCATCGGCATCATGGCCCTGCTTTAGTTCCAAATGCTGAGCTTCAACTAAAATCCTTCCCTCTGCCTCCAGCCTCGCTCCCTGCACCACTTCCAGACCTCGAGCTCCATCCAGAGGCCTCCCCTCTGCATCAGCACTCTCTCTCTGTGTTTCCTCCAAGATCTGCTCATCTGGACCACTGACTGCTACCAGCCCTGGATGAGCATGCTCAGCAGCAGCATACTGAGTATACTCAGGATGCAGGGCAGGCTTAACATTCCTGTCCCAAATGTCTGTGTTGTCAGCCATGCACGGAGCTGCTTCTAGAGCCACAGCTGGGCTCTCTGCCCCTTCCCACAGCCCTGATGCACACAGCGGTTTCCCATCAGCTCCAGTGCTCTCTCCATGGGCTTCTGCCTCCTTCCCTTCCAGCTCCTGAGCACTGACCTGTACCAGCCCACCTGGAGCTGGACTCCCAGCAGGGATTTCTGCTGGGGAAAGCCCCTCACCAAGCACTGCAGCAGCCCCAGCTCCCCCCTCCAGCCCTGGCTCTGCTCTATCAGCCTCCTCCAGCAGTTGCACATCTGGCCCCACGCTCTCTGCCTGCTCTGTACCCAGATCATCACCCAAACTCAGGAGCTGCAGCTCTGCCTCCAGGCTCCCTTTGATCTCCCTCAGCTCTGCAAACAGCTTCACATGGGAATCACCACTCAGGGCCTCCAGCAGATCCAGGCTTCCAAACTCCTCCTGGGGTGGCAGCTCTACAGCAGCCCCCTCTGCCTGCCTGGCTCCTTCTGGACTGGGAATCCCATGCAGCAGAGTGCTTGCTGGAGAGTCCTCTGCCTCCTCTAGTTCCAGTTCCTGAGCACTGATCAGGACCAGCTCATCCTCATCAGTGTCCTCTTCCTGCACCACTTCCATCTCCCTCTCTTCTTTCAAGTGCTGTACATCTTGTCTCTCATGCTCAACCTCCTGTGTGAGCTGCACAGCTGTATGCCCCCCCCCTTCCAATGGGGCTTCTTGACTGGGACCCCACTGCAGCTGCGTGTCCACCTGAGAGTCCTCTTCCCCCTCCATTTCTACTAACTCTGGCTTACTGACCTCAGCCACCAGTTGCACTTCTGGCCCCATGCTCTCTGCCTGCTCCGAGTGTGGCTGGTGACCTGGGTACAGAGGTTGCAGCTCTGCCTCCAGGCTCCCTTTGATCTCCCTCAGCTCTGCAAACAGCTTCACATGGGAATCACCACTCAGGGCCTCCAGCAGATCCAGGTTTCCAGACTCCTCCTGGGGTGGCAGCTCTACAGCAGCCCCCTCTGCCTGCCTGGCTCCTGCTCCCTGCAGTTCACACACAGGCTGATTGGGCAGCCCAGGCTCAGTCAGTTCTTGTCCTCCATCCTCAGCATCCTCCCTGAGATGCACAGCTGTGTCATCCAATCCACCCCTCAAGGCTTCTGGGCTGGGAATCCCATGCAGCAGAGTGCTTGCTGGAGAGTCCTCTGCCTCTTCCATTTCCAGTCCCTGAGCACTGACCTGTACCAGCCCATCAGCTGGGCTCCTTGCAGGGATTTCTGCTGGGGAAAGCCCCTCACCAAGCACCGCAGCCCCAGCTCCCCCCTCCAGCCCTGGCTCTGCTCTATCAGCCTCCTCCAGCAGTTGCTCCTCTGGCCCCACGCTCTCTGCCTGCTCTGTACCCAGGTCATCAGCCACACTCAGGGGCTGCAGCTCAGTCTCAGTCCTTTCCATCTCTCCCCAGCAGTGCCCCGCTGCACCACTATCCTCTCCATCCACTTTTTCAGGGTTGGGAGCTTCTCTCACCTCCTGCACTGCTGCCATTTGCACCTCAACCCATCCTGGCACCTGAAGCACATCGGTGGCAAAGCTGCCTGCTGGGAGCTCCACCTCCCGAGCTTTGAGGACTGCCTCCAAATTTTCTCCTTCTCTTGGGAGCTGCACCTTTTCCCACTTCATCTTTTCCCATCCTTCTCCCTCCAACCCCACTTGTGCCTGCTCGCCCATCTCTGTGCTCTCTCCCAGTGCCTCTTGTGGCCTCTCAACCTCTTTTAGCACCTGCTGCTCCCCACCAGCACCCCTTCCCTGCACAGACAACACCCTTTCCATCCGCTCCGGGCTCTGCCCTGCTCTCTCCACGCTGTCTCCCTGAGCTGCCCCCTCCTCCTGAGCTCCTGCAGACGCACCAGCCTGTGTCCCGTCCCCAGCACGAAGCTCAGCTGCAGCTCGTCCCTCTCTCGGGTCTTCTTCCAACACCTTGTGACTGATGTGGGTCCCTCGTGGGGCTGAGCCGCTTGGTCCTGTTTGGGGCTCAGCATCATCGTGTGGGCAGTGAGCAGCATCTCCCAGTGGTTGCAGCTTCTGCCTGCTCAGAGCTGCTATTGCATCATTCATCTCTCTTAGCAAAGAGCCTTGG
Source organism: Lagopus leucura (assembly GCF_019238085.1). Lineage (NCBI taxonomy): Eukaryota > Metazoa > Chordata > Aves > Galliformes > Phasianidae > Lagopus > Lagopus leucura. The sequence goes on from NW_024962290.1 coordinate 3,711,964, forward strand.
CCAGAAAACCGTTCCTCTTTCAGAAATTCGGGGAAGGGATCCTCTTCTACAGAGAGCAGCCGTGACGTGTTTGTGTCTGCTGCTGGCTTTTCCCACACCCTGGGAAGAGCAGAAAATGGGGTGAGCACAACACTGGGACAGAACGCTGAAGAGGAAGGAATTTTTGGCCAGGGGAGGATGCGAGTGCAGTTCTTGGGGCCCAGGACCCTTACACGTGGTGGGTGCTCCTGAGCTTGGGCTCGCTGCCCTGGGAGCCCAACTTGACGTGCATCTCCGACAACTGCTGCCCTGGGTTCATCTGTGGCAAAGGGAGGAAAAGAGAAAACAAAAAGCTTGGCAGAGTGTGTATCCATTTGAAATGGTGCTCAGCTTTCCAGCTTCAGTTTCCAGATATTCCCCACCCAAAATGTGGGGGCAGCAGCCCTGTATGCTGCTGCTCACCCCTTCCCAAGCACCCAAACCCCTGTGTGACATCCCACCACATCCCCACTCTGCACACCTGCTGTACCTGCAGGGATGGCAGCGTCTCACTGGGCAGCTCTGCCTCCTCTTCATCCCTGTAAGCACAGAGCACGGGGTCATGATGGAAACTGCCTCCCTTCACCTCCTCCATCCCCTCCCCAGGGTCCTCTGCAGCCCTGGAAGCAGTGATGTGCTCTGTTCTGCTCAGGACTGGGACAGCAGAGCCCACCTGTGGCCTTTGCACCAGTGCTGGAAGGGCCCTGTCAGCACAACGCTGATAACACAATGCTGACAATCCTGACTTCTCTTCCTAGTACCTTTTGTACCCAATCACACCACATCCCCACACTTTTCACATCATCCCAAAGCAAAACGGTGGCTGAGTCCCATCCAGTTTCCTCCCCATCCACTGCAACTCCCAGGAAGGAGCCAGGTATGAGCAGAAGCCACTCACCGCGGTTTCTCTGCCCGCTGCTGAGCCATGGCAGCCCTCAGGCACTCGTGGCTCTGCTGCAGCTGTGTGTGGATGTGCTGCAGCTGCTCCTCCAGCGCCCGCTTGTTCTCCTCCAGCTGTCGGTTCTCAGCACTGGCAGCTCGCTGTGTGCTGCTGAGACTGCGGCACTGTGCTTCCAGCTGCAGGGAGACAGCAGGATCACCTCCTGCTCCAAGGCTGGGGCTGGATTTTCCCCAGGGTATTGAGTGGGAAACTCAGTTTGTGCGCCCCCAGGGAAGGGAAGCCCATGGGGATGGAGGCAGAGCGTGAGCGATGGAGGTGCTATGCGATGAACTGCAGAGAGCATCCAGGTTCAGGTGTACAACACCAGGCCAAAGCCATGAGCGCAACCTAAAGAACTGTACCACCAAGTGTCAGGGTTTGGGGTCAGCATTTGGGGTCAGCTCACCTCCTCCTGCGCTGCAAGCAAGCGTTGCACCTCCCTGCCTCTGGCATCCAGCGCTCGCTGCAGCACCGCGCAGTGCAGGCGGCTCCGGGCTGTGCTCTGCGGTGTCAATGGGAACATCAGCACCCAGATGGGTTTGGGGTGCTGGGTACCTTTGGGGGGATGGGGGGG
>NW_024962290.1:3713595-3951350 GCF_019238085.1 Lagopus leucura
GGATCCCTCACCTCCTGCTCCATTCGCTGCCGCTCCTCTTGGATCTGCTGCTCCAGGACTTCGCAGAGCTGCTGCACCTCCTGTTTGTGCTCAGCCACGCGTCTGGGGGGGGTGGGAGGTCAGGAGGGTCAGAACTGTGCCATGTAGATGTGGGTGTGGGGACACTGCATGGCCCACCAGACCCACAGAGAGCACGGAGGTTCCTTCCCCCAGCAGGAATGTGGCCGGCACTTTGGCCATGGGGTGCATGACTGCAGATGGAGCCCAACCCCAAACATGGGCACAGCGTGAATCCTCTGCGCCCACGTTTCTCCCTCCTTGGGTGCCCCTCCCTGGCAGGGACTCACTTGTTGAGGGCCTCCTCCAAGGCCTCCTTCTTGCTCCGGGCTTCTTGGATGCGGTGCCTCATCTTGGCCAGGAAATCCTCCAAGTTGCCCAGGAGTTGGGGCTCATCCTCCCTCAGCTTGGCCCAGAGCTGCCAGATCTCCTGCCTGCCGGGAGAGAGCAGCAGGGCAGCAAGAACAGATGGATCATTTGGGGGTCCCTATCACTGGGGCTGTGTGGTCGTGGGGGTGGCCGTGCTCCTGCCCCTGGGACAAAGGCAGCTCCGGCTCTGCCCACATGGGCACCAAACTGGGGAAAGCTCTGTCCTGTCCCATCCTGCGGGACGCCCGGGGGTGCTTTGCTCACTCTTCCCATCTGTCATCCACTCCCAGTTGCTCCATGAAGGCTGCAAAGTGTTTCTTCTCCTCGCTGTCCGTCTCTTCCCACGTGGGGCTGGTGAGGACCAGGCAGCTCCTCCGTGATGCTGCTTTCCGCCGCCGATGCTCCCTGCTGATTTTTTGGGAACTCAGGAACCGCCCTGTAGAAACACAGCCCTCAGCACCCGGATCCCAGTGCTTCCCACCCCAGTGATCCATGGGCTCAGAGCCACAGATGCTTCCGGGCAGCTGAATGCCACCCAGAACACTGAGCATCCCCATTGGAAAGCACTGGGTGCGTGGAGTCACCATGTTGGCACTTACGGAGCCCAGCAGTGAATTCCTCAACGCTCAGCTGCCCGGTGCCAGCAGCATCCAACCCATCAAAGAGCAGCTCCAGCTCCTCCGTGCTGCACGGGACAACCTCCTCCTGCAGTTTCTAACAACAAACCGCAGGACCATTGAACAGTTGTGTTGGAAGGAGCCCTACAACCCCCCAGCCCCATCCCTTACCTGCATATCTGCACGAGTGATGAACCCCTCCGTGCCCCCGCGCTGCTCCTGGATCACATCCTGGACTTTCTGCATCACAGCTGCTGCCCACGGTGGCTCTTCAGCTGCATCCCTGCGGAGCTGCCGCCGCCGGCTGGATCCCATGCGCCGACCCCTGGAGCCCACGTGCTGCTCAGCCATGGCTCACAGTGGGGTCCTGCAGAGGGGAACCCATTAAACGGCTCACAAGGGCCACGAGTTTGGCAATAAGAAAAGAGGCACTTCTCTCTGGTTGCACACAGCCCAGCGCCCAAGTGGGGGATGTGGTTTCTGCCCGCTGTGCTCCCACCCATCCTCAGCGCGGGGTCGTGGGGGTGATGCAGGCTCCAAGCAGCTCCAGGAGCTCCTCAGCATCTCTGAATATTCCTCCCCCAGCTTCCGCAGCCCTGAGTCACCTCCTGTGACCTCGGGGAGGTTTTCCATTCACACCCCTGCCTTCGCCCCCGGCTCAACCCTCTCATCCTCATTGCTCTGAAGCGTGCCCAAATTGGGACAAAGAGTGGGAGAGAGGGGAAACCCCCCACAGCCCCACCCCTCCTTTCGCAATGCTCAGCCCTAAGGTGTGCTGGCAATAAGGAATGGGCCCCAAAATGTCCCCATCCCCTTCCACTCCCGTGCAGCACCATCCCACAGCATCACACAGACACGGGGGGGGGGCCCTGTGAGGTCCGCAGAGCCCCAAGGAGGGAAGGGGGGAGGAGTCAGGATGTGGGTACCCCATTCTGTGGTCCCAGCCACTAAGAGAGCCAAAGCGGCAGCATTTTGGGGAGGGAATGGGGGGGGTTATGATGCAAGGAAATCCCCTCGGTGCCTCCCCCTGCCCCACAGAGCGAGCTGAGCCCGTTGCGTGCCATGAAATGGAGGCACCAAACACGGAAAAGCTGTAAAATAAATACCAAAGGGACTTAAAAACCGGCGGCTGTCTGAGATGCTTCCTGCTGAGGGGCGGCAGGAGGGTCACCGCTGCCAGAAGCCCCACGGGTGCAGGGCCAGGCACCAACCCTGCGTCCCTAACACCCAAACCCCCCTTCTTTTCCCCACTTCTCTATTAGCACGAGCAGCCACCCCTTGAGAGCAAGGCTCACCTCCTCCATGCGCCCTCAGTTTCGGGATGCCGCTGCCTGGCTGCACCGTGGGGCTCCCCAGGGCTGAGGGGACATCAGCCCCACACAGACTGCATTGCTGCTGCGCACCTCCCGGCCCCACACCGTCATTCTCTCTCTTACTCAAGGCTGCCTTCCGCTTTGGGGTTGCACTCAACTGCCGGTATGCACGCGTTTCCTGTTTGCAGCACCACAGAGGGCTCAGCCACGGACCCCAACCCACCCAGACCCCCCAGGAGAAGCCCCCATTCCTGTCCTCACCGGCAGCAGCCAGATTCAAAAGGCTCCATCCCACAGCTGGGCATCCCACATCCCAATCCATCACCCAGATATGTGACAGCTCCTTTCCCCACCAGACCCATAGAAACTGCAGCTCTGTGGGTGCTGCACCCCTAAAGCAACCCCCAACCCACATACAACACCCCCTCCCCTCCCCCCCAACTCCCAGTACACTCCACAGCAGTTATTCCCATCAACAGCCACCCATTCCCTTCCATGAGACAAGTGTTTATTCAGTTACACTCACAGACAAACAGGTATTTCCCCTTCCAAGAAGCCTCAATAGCGTTTTCATAAATAAACATTTAGTGCTGGGCAGCTGCCAGCATCTCTGACAGCAAAGTGCATCACGGTACGAGCTGGGAGCAGCGCCCACCTCCTCTGCCTGGGATCACCCTGCGCCCCTTCGAATCCCAGCACAGAGGGGCAGGAGGGGAACCCAGTGAAAGTGCTGAGATCCAACAGCACCGAGAGCCTCGGAGCAGGGCTGCATCCTCCAGGACATCCCTGGGTCACAGAGACAACAGCAGCTGCTCTGCAGTGCCAGGCCAGGGTCCTCTCCCCCAGCTCCAAAGTAGGAAATAGTCCAGGAGAAGGCCGTCACTTCTTCCAGCTGCTGCTGAGCAGCTCTCCGCCCCTCCAGCAGCCTGGCAGTGCCAAGCAGCAGCAGCTCTCCATCCAGCTTAGTGTCAGCATCGAACGAGGCGCAGCAAGCCAACAGCACGCCAGGAACAGCACCAGCCATGGGGCAGCAGAGCCTGGAGCAGCCCAGCACCTCCTGAGCAGCGCTGGCCCCACGGGGCACCTCCAGCACGTTTGTCACCACTCTGTGACAAATGCATCGCTGAGTCACTGGGAGCAGCTCCATGCAGGGCTCACACCCAGCCGTGATCCACACCAGTGAGACTGAGGGTTTTGGAGCTGCTCCATGCCAGGCAACAGGCAGTGCTGGGCACCAGGATGCCGCAAGGCACACGCCAACGCAGGGCAGGGGACACTCAGCCCCGCTTGTTGCATTCCAGTCCCCCTCAGTCCTTTCCATGGTCTCCAGCGTCAGCTCCTCCTATACATTGCACACAGTGTGGGCCCCTCAGGAGCCCAGAGCTACTCATAAATAGGGAACTACAGACTCAGCATCGCTTCATACAGACAGCTCAGACAGCACAGGGCAGGGAAAAGAGCCACGACACCCCCAGGGCACGTCAGCATCCGCATCCATCCCCAGCAGCGGCAGTCACAGCTTGGGCTTGTCGTGGACAACTCTTCTCTTGGAGCTGTAGAAGTCTGCAGGGCACGAAGAGAAATTGGGAGGCATCAGGGAGCAGAAGGAGAAGGCTGTTCCCAGGGCAGCACCCCAACCAGGTGCACTCACACCTCCAAAGGTCCACATTCACAGAGCCCTGCATCACTCGCTCTCACCACATCTCCATTGCTGAGCCTGAGGACTTCTGGCCAAAGGAGCTGAAGGTGGTGAATTGTTCTGGGGTATTTTTATTGATGGGACATCCGAGCCCAGTCCTGCTGCCCACCCCCCAGCCAGTCTGCAGCCTTTCCCCTCAAAAGATGGGATGCACTGAGGCTGGTCCACGGCTGTGAGTGCACCCAGTCCCTCCCACAACACCTCCAGCGGCGCCCAGAGGGACATCACACCCCCACCACTCACCTTTGACGGTGGTCTGCCCACGTTTCAAGCGCTGTGGAGAACCGACCCTGGCAAGCTCTGAGCTCTGCTGAGCTGCCCCATGATGAGCCCCACCGACACCATCCTTGGGGGGAACCCTGTGGGGTGCTGAGCTCCCGTGATCGCCCCCGCTGGTGGCCTTGGCCAAGCTGAAACACCCCTGCGAGGGCTGCTCTGCCAGCAGGACCCTCTCCCATTTGAAATGCCCTTCCAGGGGTGTCTCCGTTTCGAAGTTGAAGTTCCAGCGCCGCTGAGCTTCTTCCAGCTGCTGCCTCAGCAGTTCCTCAAAGTCGTTCTGGATCTGCTCGTGGTCCACGGGGCCAAAGAGGTTCCTGCACACTTTGCTGCTGCACGGCATCGGCCCGGCTCTGCTCTGCGACAGCGGCATTGCGGCTGTGGGGAGGGGGATACAGGAGGGATGTGAGGCCAGGGAGGCGAATGGGGCAGAGCTGTGCACAGCGTGGGACCTGCCAGCAATCCCGGGCTCACACTGAGGGGTGTGAATGGTCTCGGCCATAGGGCAGAGCAAAGCGGCACAGGGGCAGGTGAAGCAATGAGGATGTTGTTTTTCTGGTTGGTTTCTTCATCTGAAGAACCCAGCCCAGTGGCAAGGAAACTTTTCAAACAGGAGCAAGAACTCACCACAAGCCTGACAGCCCCACCGAGCACCTCCTGTCTGCAAGGAGCTGTTGGGTAACCGGGGGGGAAGGAGCCTGTTTGTTTTCTTTCAAATCAATGCCAACAGCTTTGACTTCCACGGGATGAGCTTGTGCTCCTTCCAAAGCGCACGAGGGGCAGAGAGACCCCCATAGGGTGAGCGGTTATCAGAGCAAAGCCGGGATGGGATGCTTTTGTACAGCGGGGGGGGGAGGGAAAATCATCAAATCCGGGCAGAAATGCATTAATGGGACAAAACCACACGGATCCCCGCGCGGTGTGAGGCCGGTGCTGCTAAGTGACACAGCAGCTTTTGTCACCTCCCACCCAAAGCTGGGGTCACACAGGTGCGCAGCCTCCATCCCCCCCCCCCCCCCCCCCCCCCCCCGCCCCGGCCGCGGCTGCCCCCACCTCCCCCCCCCCGGCCCCCAAGGGCGACGGATCGCCCGCCCCCCCCCATCAAAACAGCCGCTTCCTATCAGCGGGCCGAGCTCAGCGCCAGGCAAGTCTCAGCACGTCCCGGCGGCTCGGCAGGTGGGGGGGGGGGTCGGGGGGGGAATGGGGCGGACCCGGTTCGGTTCCGCACGGAGCGCTCAGCGCAGCCCCGCACACGGGAGGAACCGCCGCACCGCACCGCTGCCGCGCCCAAAGAGACCGCGCCGTGCTGAGCCCGGAACGGAGCGACTCCGAGGGACGCCGGCAAGGAACGCAACCGACACCCGAACCCGGCACCGCCTGCAGCTCCCGCAACGCCTCAAGCGGACGAGGCACCCCATCACCACCTCCCCAATCACCCCCTGTTGCTGTCGCTGTTCTTTTCCTCCCCCCCGCCCCGCACACCCGCACTCGCCCCGCACACCCGCACTCACCCCGCGCTCCGCGTCACTCTGCGGTTCCCGGAGCCGCACTCCGCCCTTTATAATGGGGCAGGGAGGGGCCTCACGGCGTCGCCCGGGATTTCCCCCCCCCCCCCCGCCCGCAGTGCTGCTGTTATCAGGGGGGGTTCGGCGATTCCCATCTCCCGGTGCGGGACCCCCCAGCTCCCCTCCCCTCATCGGGGCTGCGCGGACCCCTGTACGGAACGCGGGGCGTCGCCTCCAGCGCGATGCATTCCCCCCCCCTCCCCCGCCGCTCCAAGGGATGCGGTGACCTTCAAGACGGCTTTGCTGAGATTTGGGGATCCCGCATCCCTGGGTCACCGCAGCGCGGAATTTCCGCGGGACGCTGCAAATCACGGGGAGCCCCGGGGGAATCACGGGGGTTGGTGGGGGGGGGGGGGGGCTGGCTCCGGGTGATGCTCCCTGAGCTCAGCTCCGGCCCTGCAGGGTTCCAGGGCGCTCTTGTCGGAGTTTTGCCCCGGGGGTGGCCTCTGCTCTGCCAGCGGACCCCTCCAGCAGCGAGCCGGGCCGGGGAGCAGCATTTGGCTGAGCTCAGCAAGCAGCAGGAACAAGCCTGTGCATGTCCTGCATGCAGCGAGCTGCAGAGCGCCCACAGGGACGTTTGGCCCCATTGCAAAATGCCCCCCCCAGCCCGCAGCAGGGAAGGTCCGAGCACAGCACGGCTCCCCCGGGGTTCCAGCACGGGCTGGGATGCGTGGGGTTCAGGTGCTGCAGCACCATCAGCACGGTGCAAAGCGCCTCGATGCGACGGTTTGGGCAGTGAGGGTGCAAACACAGAGCTTGGGGTGCGAGGAGATGGCAGCGTGATGGCAGGCGATGCGCTGAGCTGGGTGAAAGCGCTTCTGCAGGGCGGTGGGCGCCTTTGCAGCAGGGGGGGATGCAGCTGAGCCGTGCTGGCAGTGAGACCCTCCTTGTGCAAAGCCTCTGTGCATCAGTTTCCAGGCTGGACCAGCAGCACAGCAGATTGAGGATATGTTTGGACATGTCTGGCTGCAGGCAGCTGCATCACACAGCGGCGTTTTCCAGCATCGGTTCCTCCTGCAGCGCTGGGCCAGGCCAGGCGGTTGCTTTGGGGTTGGGTCCCTCCGGATGGGCAGTGTGGGATGGGGAGGAAAGGGCCCTGCAGGCACTTGGGGGATGCAAAATCATCCGAAATTAATATTGCACGTTGCACAGAATCCATCCTGGCTGATGCTGCCAAATCTCCAGGCGCAACAGAGTCAACCTGTGCTCCTGATGTGAGGTGAATGTGTGTCAGTTTGGCTGCTGCCTGTCCTCCCAGCTGCATTTGGAGGGACACAGCCCAGGGTGAGCCAGCATGTGGCAGGCATCCTTTGTGGTGTCCATGGGGCTGGGATGGAGATGGAATGGGGTTGGGGATGGAGATGGAATGGGGTTGGGGATGAAGTTGGGATGGGGTTGAGATGGGGGTGGAATGGGGCAGGGATGGGATGGGGATGGGATGGGATGGGGATGGGGATGGGATGGGATGGGATGGGATGGGATGGGATGGGATGGGATGGGATGGGATGGGATGGGATGGGATGGGATGGATGGGGTGGAATGGATGGGATGGGATGGGATGCGATGGATGGGATGGGATGGGGATGGGATGGGATGGGATGGGATGGGATGGGATGGGATGGGATGGGATGGGATGGGATGGGATGGGATGGGGATGGGATGGGATGGGATGGGATGGGATGGGATGGATGGGGTGGGGATGGGATGGGGATGGGATGGGATGGGATGGGGATGGGATGGGATGGGATGGGATGGGATGGATGGGGTGGAATGGATGGGATGGGATGGGATGGATGGGGTGGGGTGGGATGGGATGGGATGCGATGGATGGGATGGGGTGGGATGGGATGGGATGGGATGGATGGGTTGGGGTGGGATGGGGTTGAGATGCTGGTGTGGAACCAACACACAGAGGAAATGGGAAGTGGAGAGAGGAATAGCATCGGGGCCTGGGTCAGGCGGTGCATGGTCAAGTCTGCAGTGGTATCATCAGCAAAAAAGGGAAAAAAAAGTGTGATGAATGAGGAAGGTGGTACAGGAACTAAGGAAAAGCCCAAAGGTGACTCATGACGTTCAGTCCCGACAACGCATGGTAGGAAGAGGTCGGATGGGGACCAGGCAGGATGGGAACTGGGAGCAGTGCTGGGGACAGTGCTTCCTTCTCCCCTCCAGGTGCAGCCCCACGTTAGAGCTGTCGCCCCCATCCCATCTTTACTCACTACAAAGGCTGTCCCAAACCCCCACGGCATCAATGTGAGAGAATCCCTCCTTGCAATCTGCTTGGAAAATAGATCCCAAGGGCTGATGGCCAAAGAGATAGACTAAATGAATGCAAACTTCAAAGTATCCTCCTTGTAAGGCACTTAAAACAGACAGGATGTTGCTATCAGGGCTGGGAAAATCCTTTGGGAGCATTTCCTCTCCCCAGGTAGGTCCCAGAGGACACCGAGGGCAGAGGAAGCGGCCTCAGACACGTATGCAAACATTATTCACAGCAGGCAGGGAGCTGTGAGTCAGTCCTTGCTCAGCAGCAGTGGAGGAGCATGCCTGGGCACAGTTCCTCTGACATCACTGCTGGGGATGCAGTGAGCAGCACCCCGGTGCTGGGAGGCGGATGGAGGCTGCAGGGGAGCAGGAATGGTCTGAGCTGGGGGGTGAAATGGGGCTTTGGGCACTTTGGTATCATGGAGTCACACAACCTGAGCCCATAGCAAAGAAGGTGCGCCAAGAAACCCCCTGTTGGGTTGGGTTGCTGAAGAGAAGTCTGTGCTCTGAACTGCTTTGAATGCACTCATATGGGAGAGTTTGGGAGACACGGATTGTTGGGAAACACAGTGTGCCATTGGATGGATCCACGTAGGGGGAAGCAGCAGAAGGGCTCAGGCAGATGGGCCCCTTTGTGCCATCTGATGATGGCACGATGACACACTGCTACTCTTCAAGGCACCAGGATCTCAAGCTCTACAAAAGCCTCAATTTCTGCCCACCCTGATAATGAGGGGACTGAGATCACCGCGTCCGTTCTTTGGCAGTGCTTCCATGCCTCAGCACAAAGCCCCTTTGACCAGTGCTCCCAGCAAAGGGCCCTTCGTGCCCCACAGCCCTCCTGCCCTGCAAAGCACAGCACCCCAAGGAGCAGCTGGGGCTGAGCCCAGCCCCCATGGGACACAAAAAGAATCGTCCCCCTCCTCAACGCCCCTCAACCTTGAGAACACCCCGAAGAGGTGTGAAATGGAGAAGCAGAGCTCCACGTTCTCTTAGTGCATCACTAAGGATAGGCGCAGGGTGCTCCAGCGGGGACCAAAGCACGAAACAACGCCGCGAGTATCCAGGCCCTCCTCAGCACGATTCAGATCTCCAGGATTTTTTGTTATCTCTGCTAACAAGCTTTTTTGTTTCAAGGGGGGGAACGTGAAGGCTCTTAATGAAACGCTCACGCTCCAGCAGAAGTCTAAATGAGCCCAGTGTTCGGCTGAATGGCGTTTATATTCCAGCGAAGGCTGTTTTCCCATCAGCTCTTTGAAGTGCCCAATTAAGTGATTTTATAACTAATAGGATTTTCCCAGGAAAGAAAGACAAGAATGACAAAACGCTGAATGCTTGATTAACTCTGCCCCTAAAAGAACTTGGATCGTGTTAATTGACTGTTTCCCTGCCATATACAGCCCTTGTTTGCTCCATTTATGAAGGCATTTTGATGAGACACCGGACCCAGCAGAGTGGAAATAGAGTCCCAGCGAGCACAAATTGCAGATCAGACAGGCCCTAAAACAAGGCTGCATACTGGAAATATTCCTGGAGCTATGAATTGTTTGCTTCATTCAGCCCCTCACTCATTTTCATCCAAGATTGTTTTTAGCCCCATTCATAGTCATTAACGTAATTGCTTCACTGACTTTCCATGAGCAGCTCGGCAGCTTTGTGCTGTTACTTTTTTTCAGCTGGCAGCAAAGGGGCTCATTGTTCCTCGTGGTTCTGTACCTGGCTGTGTGTTTGGGTGGTTATTTACTGGCTGCTCACGGGGTGCCAAATTCCCCTTAGATGAGGAGGACTCCAAGGACGGGGCCACTGCCACCAGCAGAGCCTGGTGCTGCCAGGAGGGCTGAAACACAGATCTGCAGGCACAGCTCTGGGCCTTTTTAGATCCTCTTTACCTTCTTGCAAACCTTCTTGCAAAGGGGAAGATCAATCCAGAAGGTCCAAAGCCTCCTGTCTCAGTCCAGCCCTTCCTCGCACACGGGAGAAGCTTCCCATTGGGGTGGCAGAGGAGGACAGGGATTGCTCCAACCTTCTGTGTGCCAGCATTCCTTATGGGCATCCAGAAGCATGCAGTGTGGGTTGGTGATGCACAGAGAAGCCGATGACCCTCGTCACCTCCTCCCAGCAGACAACACACACACACAGCACTGCTGATGGAGGCTGCCTTTCTGCACCAGCCGTGGGTTTGCCTGGAATCCACCAGGAGCACAGGCTGGTCCTTTACAGCCACGCGTGCTCCTACGGAGGGCAGCTGACTCACAGTGTCTGCTTTCAGAGCCCTGGCTCAGCACAGCACCAAAGCAACCAGCACAGCAGCAGTGGCTGCACTCATCATGCCCTGACGTGGAGCCCCAAAGCCCGGCTCTGCAGGACCAGCCCTCTTCAGCAGTGCCTCACCGTGTGCCAGCATCTCCTCACTCGTGCCACACGTTGCAGTGCAGGCAGGCAGGCTGCACGGTGACTCAGCTGCTGCAGAGCAGAGCAGTTGTGTGCACAACATCCTACAAAGCCGGCGTGACAGCTGTCAAGGAGAGGCTCGGTTACACTTTCCTTTTCACACGTCAGTCCCACCAGCAGCAGTTCACCCCTGGTCTGATATGAGCGTGAGCTGATACGAGTGTGGGTGCACCATGCTGAGGTGGAGCTCAGCCCAGCCCCACCGGAGGAGGACAAGAGCTGGGAGTTTGCTGGTATTCATATAAATCCTTTTCCTTTTGGTTTCCTGGCTAGTTTCTTCTCTATGAATCCATATGGAGCCCAGGAAAGGTGATTTGTTGAATTTGGAGGTGCTGCCAGTAGTGAAGCAGTGCCCCATGCTTCACCCGCCAGCAGTGACCCTGTGCAGAATCCTCCCTGTCCTCCTGTAACAAAAATGAGTTTTGTAGACAACCAACATGCATGAAAAGGAGCAGGAGAGAAAAGAGGTGATGAAATAGCATGAAAACCTGACAGCCTCCATAGAATTGGTCAAAAACCTCTCCACCAATTCATGTCCAACCACCACAGTGCAGCAGAACTCCTCACAGCAGTGCTGGTGAGCCTCAGCTCCAGAGCAGGACGTGTAGCCTGGATACCAGAAGAAGCACTGACAGGAGCAGCAGCACACCACACCTGAACCCCATCTTCAGCTGTGGCAACCTCCTCCCAGAGAGCTTATAGTAGTCACACATGAGAAGCCCATCAATTCCCCACTCGGCAGCACCAGGAAGCATTCAGGCCGGGCTGCAGCAGAGATAACGCTCCTCACTCACAGCTGGTGGCAGCGATCTCCCAGCCAGCAGGAACGTGGCACCCAGGGTGACAGAGTGACAGCGTGCTCCACCCTGATACTGCTGCTCCACCCTGATACTGCTGCTCACCAAGCTGGCACGGACAAGGATGGAGGTGCAATGCTGGGCAGCTCCTCTGCTGCTGGCAGTGCTCGCGTGCCCAGAGGAGGAACGTGGGTCTGGTTGTCGTGGGATGAATCCCAGGGCAGCACGTGGGGTAACGGCGCTGAAAGCAGAAGGTGGCTGTGGAGGATGGATGCTCTCCTTGAAGGATTTCCTCCCTAAAAGCAAGCAACCCAAACCAGACAGCTACAATCGCTTTAAGGACCAAACGGAATCGAGTCAGTGTGAAGATTTGTTCAACTAATAGTTATGTCAGCTTCTAAATTATTAAATAAGAGATGAATGAATCACTTGGGAACATAGCGTTCTTACCGCACAGACTATCTGATGTTTGCCTGGATCTGCTGTTTATTGCAGTCTGTGTTTGTTTGACCAGCAACAGAACATAACCAACAGCAGTGCCAGGGAACACAGAACAGCCTGGGTGAAACTTCATGACCGAAATACCCAAACGGCATTTCTAGGAAGTCAGGAGGGTTCCTACAAAGGCCACCACAGCTGGGATGCTCATGGGGTTCAACAAATCAAAGTGCAAAACGCACCCGGCTCACTGCAACACAACCCGTGTGAGCTGGGGTGTAAGGATGGAGCAGAGCCCCGCTGCGAGCAGCCAGGGGCAGCGCTGTGCAGCAGCTGGGCATGAGGCAGCCTGAGGAACCCCTCCAAGAGAGGAGCAGCTGAGAGCTGGGGCTGTGCAGCCCAGGGAACAGAAGGCTGTGGGGAGAGCTGAGAGCGGCCTTCAGTGCCCAAAGGAGAGGGTTGGTTCTACAGTCAGACCTGAGCTACCAGAATCGTGTTTCTCCCCTCGTTTGGTTTAGGAGGCTGTTGCTGCAGTTGTGTGTCCCAGCAGGACGCCTTGTGACAGCGAGCCTGCCTTGAGGACATGGCGTCTGCGGTGTGATGTGAGTGTGGGCACGGGGACACTGATCACAGCCAGCAGAAAGGGGAGGAAATGGGGCAAACTGGAAATGGACGTCATGGGGTGTCACACGAGGCGCTGTGGCAGCCTGTGGTCACACGGGGACAGCAGCGATCTGCTCAGGAATGGCAGGGAGAGGAGAGAAGCACTCCTGGCACCGGAAGGTCAACACAAAAACCTCCCGGTTAATTTAACATCAAAGCAGATTGATAGTGATGATGATTTTCAGTGCTCTCCACCACGCTGCTCCCAGTCCGGTTACCCTCTTACAGAAGGGAACTGGAAGGCTGAAATCCCAGAACACATCGTTGCATTAAAAATGACACTTGCCACTTAAGCCCTATGAGGAGGACTGCACACAGCTCTCACCCCTTTCTTATCTCTCTCTAGAAGCTGCTGATTTTGTTTCTAATCTAAACCCCTCCCATCAGTCCAAAGCAGTGGTATGCTCCATGGAAACCACCACTTCCATATATGTATGAAGCAGCAGTTCTGATCCAACTTCCTCATTCGAGTGCTCAGTAAGACATGAAGCCAACCACCTGAAACTGAGATATTTCCAGTTCTGCCATCTCTTGTGTGCAAAAACCACAACCTGCTGCTCCAGAGCATGCACTGTCTGCAGTGCTTCACAGTGCTTTCCCTCCTTTCCCCTCGGTTGTGGAAAATACTGAAGCAGGACACCAGCAGAGAGGCTAACTGCCAGGCAATGAGAGCTTCAACCCTTCCCCAAATGAAACCCTGGGAGAAGCACACATTAAACAAGGGAACCGAGCTGTGTGTGGCACAAGATGCCATCCCAGCCCTCGGCTGGACACGAACACAGATAACCCCACGGGAGATGGGCTGCCAACCTTCTGTGACCAAACCCAAAAACAGCGGCTGTTTGCCTTTAGGGTGTGAGCAGCACAACAGCGGGAGCAGCCCGACCTCTGCTGGGGGCAGGGAGCGCACAGCACTCAGCCGCAGCCCAGCGCCTGCTGCCCCCTGCGCGCTGCTGCTGCCCTGAAGGGAACCAACCAACCACACATCCCTGAACCGCAGGGCTGCAGGTCAGCCTTCAACTTCCACCTGAGACGCAGCAGTCGTTCTCCACCACCAGCGCAGCCCTGCGTAGTGGAACCATCACACCAAATTAAATTCCTCACAAAGCCAAACACGGACCCGTTTAATTCTGAAGGTCCCTACCATCCACGTGTAAAATGATTTCTGCATAACCCACAGCTTCTCTGCAGACACAACGCTGCTCCTTCAGCAAAACTCCCAGGTGAGAGAAACTGAACAGCGGCAAAAGAAACAAAAACACCTCACGTCAGCAGCCAAGGTCTCCCCTATGCCACTGACAGCCATCAGTTGTGCAGCACACAAATTACAGGACCTCCTTCTGTCACAGCCATGCACTCCAGCCTGCTGCCATCCTGCCCCCAGCCAGACATCAGGGCTGTTAGGTGTGATGGATTGAATCCAGGTGCACAGTGAGAACTGCTGGGTCCCACTTCAGCCACGCCATGGCTTTACGCTTCAACTGAAGTCTTCATGCAAAGCTTACAGATCAGCACTTTCAAAACTGCTACTACAAATACCTCAAGATCACCAACCCACATCCAGGCTGTGAAAATAAACTTCCAAACCTCCAGCTGTGCTTCTCTACAGCTCACCTTTTGCCTACAGGCCAACCTGGCATTTCCCACTAAGCTAACCCTGCTTTCATACACGTGTTGGAGACAAGAAGTCCTGCCCCAGAGGTGAGCCATAGGTAGGCAGCTTTGAGGTTAAAGATGGTCTGACAGTGGAACAGCATTTTAACACTTCTCTGTTACACTGACATGATGTAAGCTCTCTCCCCTGGAACCAAGTAACACCATAAGGTTAAACTGCGTTCTGTAGTGCTGATGTTTGCGGCAGGCACTGGAGTTAAACACTGAACAACAAGTTGTAACCAAAACTTTAATCCCAAGGATCTCACAAAAGACATTTTACAAGTGACATGAAAATTCTTGTACAGTAAAGAAATGTTTAATTCACAACTTTTACAATGTACCATTACACAGTCAACACATCCACTCCAGTTGTCAGTTCTGCTGTATATTTGGTCTATTCAGAGGTCCTGGAATAGATGGTCAAGCTATCAGCTATTTACGAAGCACTCTAGTCACATGAAGTATAAAATTAACTGACCCTACAAGCTAGAAAACTGTAGATCACAACACAAAGCAGCTCTGTTCCAGTAATGGAAGTCAGAACTAGAGCTGTGCTAACAGCAGCTCACAGTTCCCTTTAGCTCTGCTGGCTCAATGTGACTGCTGGTAACGAAGCACCTCCACACCTTGCTCTGCACCACCACCACCCTGCAACAAACAGCTCTGCTGCAGCTCCCCTCCACAAGCTGAACCCCAGCAATCACTGCAGAATGTCAAGACCAGAAACATCATCTACGCAAGACAAACTGGTATCCATTCAACACAGACAATTAAGTATAAGGGTACATTGTAAAAAGTGATTAATATTACAATTCATATGATCTGCTTAGAACCATATACAGATTCACATCTTTACATTTGCCACCTGTTACAAGATACAAGGAACAAAGCAAGTTCAACAGCTAAAACATTTTAAAAATGCACCAAGCTTTATGAAATTCCAAAACAAAACAATGTTCTGTACATACTCCCCCCGTACTCAGATCTGAGGACTTCCTGTACACAGCTCCTTCTCAAAGTCTTATTTCCTCTCATTTGACCTGGAGCGACTGGAAAAAGCAAACCAAGCACACATCAGTTTGAGCATTGAGGGCAGCACATCCTGCTTCAAACCTCCCACCCCAACCCAGCACGTGGTAGGCAAGCATTTCAAAATACTGTTCCAACCATTAAAACAGCATTTAATTCCAAGGTAAATGCCCTCAGAAGAGGCTGAAGATTGCCCTCCCCCACTGCACGTCTCAGTGTTACGAAGATGATTGTGAGCCACCTACCTGCGAGACCTGGAGAAGGAACGAGAAGGCTTATGGTTCCTCTCCCGTGAGAGTGATCTCTCTCTTCTTCTGTCTCTGGAGAGGGACCTGTTAGAGACGGCAGCACAAGAGGGTTGTAACACCAGAACGAAGCTGAACTCGTTAAGATGACATGGCTGCCTCAAGAGATTGCCTTTAGGACGTTCAGGTTTCAGCAAGGGAAAACCTTTCCAAGGCTACGAGAATAACCAGCTTGTGCCATCCAGTACAAACCAAGCTGATGTGAACAGGCTATGCTTTACTCCACAGCAGACAAAATCTGCCCAGTCAGTACCAACTAACAGTACCTCAGCTAGATCACTGCATCAGTATGTGCTTAAGCACCCTTTACTACACCTTATCTAATGCTACAGAAAAAAAAAACACATATAAACCCACTGTGCCTTCACTGCTTCACACACACAGCAGCATGTGAGAGCTCTGCTCCTCATCACCTGTGTTTGCAGCACAGCACCTGAAAGAACTGGAAGGGACTCCAGTAACATGAAGTATATTAAGAGTGAAAATACTAAGCTGTCAACTGATAACTGTGGAATCTCCTGTAGCTGAATAAGGTCAAGCAAACCCATTTCTCCTCCGTGCTGAGTTACAGTGATTATGTGGGCATCTCTGCCCAGATTCAACTCCAACGTGAAGCCGCCTGCTGATCTCTTCCCTCATCTCAGAGCAGCCCACAGCCAGTGTCAGATCCACACGTACCTGCTGCGGCTCCGAGAGAAGCTCCTCCTTCGCGGTGATCTAAAACCAGAAAGAGAATGTGAGGCTTTTTATCAATCCTTCCAGCATTAACGGGGTGAGGCATTTCCCAACTTGTCAAACTCACTGTTGGGCCCTGGGAACGTGCCAAGAATAACTGGCATCCATCATCCAGTAAAAGGCATGGAAAGATTAGGCAGTAAACAAAGCTCAGTGTCAACAGCACATTTCCAATCACCGTTTCACTTATAGCTAAGAATGCTTCATAGCAGAGTTGTCCAATGCAACACTTCCATTTCAACTAAATACACTGCCCAAAACACCACACCAAAGTCCCACAAGTGGTTCCAAAAAATAGCACAGACCAAATGTTTTGGAACCCATGCAAGCCAAAAAGGTCCATGACAAGACATAAAGAGATACCAAGTGGAAAAAAGTGAAAATGCGCTCAGTGTAAATATTGATAACGCCATTAAGTGCTACATTAGAACTGCATATCTGTGATTGTCATTCTTAATGCCATAGTGTGTTTAGACTACTTTTAAAAAGTAAATAACCTTAGCTCGGCCCAGTTCATCCCAAAAAGTAATTGTTTTAAGTTCTGAAAACTGTTAGTAAAACCGTTTAAAGGTGATAGGATTTTTATTTATTTTTTTTTTTGCAAGGAAAAGCTAAGTTTGTTAGAGCTTTATTAAAATTTAGCTTGGCATCTCACATGCAAATAGACTTGTTTGTATGTTATTTACAGTAAGACTTTCCATATCACCCTTAAAAGTTTCCTCAAGCAACATAGGTACGTTACCATTCAATTATGCACAGCCAGCCTTTGATTGAGAAAAGTAATTACTTATAAGCCGCTTACTCCTTATTTTAACCAGCAGTAAACTGTATAAGCAGGAAAAACTTACTAGTTTTTGGTTTCAACAAGCTAGAAATGGTGAGGTGAGGCTGCCGGACTGACTGCCAAGAAGAATTTGCTGAAAAGGTTTTGCCAGATGTTGCGTTGTATTTAGTTGGTTGGCGAAGGGGGTGTTGTGGATTTTTCCTGCTTTTTTGTTAGCCGAAGGCTGCTGCTGTAGTTGTTGTGAAGACATTTGGTAAATAAACAGCTGAGCTGATTGGCCGGGAATGTGTGGGCGGTCGAGGTGGCTGCTGCCGATTTGGTTAAGGTTGGAGAGAAGGCTGAGAGAAAACAGCATGCTCGGGAACCAAAGGGCGGTGCAACCTGACGACTGGCCATGCCTGGGTCATGTGAAACGACACCAGCCAAGCTGAATGGGGCGCGCTGGTCACATGACGCTGAAAGGGCTAGTTGGCTGGCTAATGCAGACTCAGAGGGTGGTGAGAAGAGACATGATGGTGACTCTGTAACGGGTTCATTTTTATTAATAGATGGACCAAAAAGCATAAAAAAAATGAAAAACAAGCCATCAGTACAACCGTCTATTAGCTAACAAATACTCCTAATGTGTTATTTTTCAACAGCAAAAGGGTAAGCTCGAAACCCTGACTCATGAGGACTTCACTCACCTGCAACAGGCAAATTCAGTCCTGCAAAAACCACGCTGCAGACTTAAGCACCAGACAGACTAGTCTGGGACCAAGAACGTCTCAGTTACCAAAAACGCTGCTACATTCTAGAGCTGGGTTTGCAAATCTCAAGGGACAGAATTGCCACACGATGCTTTAATTTCAAACCGACGCTAAGTGCAAAGGTTCTAGATGTTCAGAGCAACTGTTACTCCATCTATTATTAAACAGCTGCCTACTTATTAAGTATTTAAACTGCGCAAACAAAGCGGAGAAACACATCTGCATGAAAATGCTTAGCTGCTGTATGTCATGTTTTGCCATTATGGAATAAAGGAAAGGAACAACCTAAGTTGAAGTATGGGGAAGAAAGGGAAAATGTGACTAGAAGATGAGCAGATTTTAAGAGGAGCGAGGATAAATCCGGGACAGAGGGCGCTGACTACCAACTTGCATAGTGACCTAAGGACAAAAGCCAACATTCAACACAACTTATGTTCACCTCCATTTTTGTTCCCCCCCCTTTTTTTTTTTAAAAAAAAAAAAGCATTTGGCATCTCCAATCTGTGATCAAATAGATGAATGTTTTCAACATGCTTTTTAAAAGCCTGCTCCTATGATGCTAAGTGCCAAGAGCTCTACAAGTGTACTTCGACCCCGGGTACCTGCGGCGGGGAGGAGGACTCCTCCTGCGATAGTCATCTCGAGGGCGCCGGCCCCACGATGGAGGTGGGCCGCGGTTCCGACTCCGTTTTTCACCGTTGGAGAGTTCAACTCTGACACGACACCCACACAGGGTTCTGGGAAGAGAGGTTGACATTGGTTACATTTCCACCAACAACTATCTGCAAGAAACAAGAAAGACAAACTACAGAATCAGATGGAGAAAAAGGAATAGACAATAAGGGTTAACATTGCAGAGAAGGACTCTGGTGCCCCTGTGGCCAACGGTACCCTAGAGTGAGGGAGGTTCTCCTCCCCTCTGCTCAAACAAGCTGCCCACACAGGTGGCAAAGTCTCCATCTTTGGAGATATTCAAAACCCACCTCAGTGTTCTGCTGGGCAACCTGCTCTAAAGAACCTGCTGGGGAGCAGAACTGGACTGAGGGATCACCAAAGGTTCCCTCCAACCCCTATGGGTCTGGGATTCTGCAATAAGCAAAGTATGCAGAATTCAAAGGAGACTACAGCTTAACAGATAAGAAGTCTGACCACTTCTGAAAGGTCACCATGCTCTTCAAGCAGGCAGAGCAGGAACCAGGCAGCATCTCATTGAGTTCTGCCTCTTTAGTAAGAAACTGTCCCTGATTTTAACCAAGTTGAAGTTGCATCTAACTGCAGTTCCACTCTAAGACATAAAACTAACCATCCCAGTGCTATTTCTGGACCACTAAATAGGCCTATTATATATCGTTGCTCAAATAAATACTGCAGAATGGATATGCTGCCAGCTGAAGCTTTCCAACCATCACAGGCCACATTCTCATTTTCACCAGATAAGCCCAACACACAGTAAGCGCGTTTTACCTTCCATCAAGTTCTCTTACAGCATCAGCTGCATCACGTGGATCTTCAAATTCCACAAAGGCAAAACCGGGAGGATTCCTGGCCACCCACACACTGCGCAGTGGTCCATAGTAGCCAAACGCTCGCTCTAGTTCAGTTTTGTTGCCATTGTTCCCAAGGTTACCCACATAAACCTTGCAGTCCAGCGGACAAGAGTCACGATGCATGGCTAAGACAAGAAAAAGGGAAAAAACTCACAGTTAGCAACATAAAATGTCGTTAAGGAAGGAATAATTCAGTTAGTTGCTTTTCTCGGGAGCTTTAACAGCTATATGGTAAAAACGTCATCCTCTGAATGCGGTGAGGGAAAGCAGAGATAAAACAAAAAAAGCTGGCTGATATCACGATAACCGAAGCTTATTATTACAGGGGTATGGGTTTACTTCCGTGCTCCCTACTGCGGAAGAGGACGCGGCCCCGCTCCCAGCCCCGGAGCCGGGCCTGCAGGGGGAGCGCCGCGCGGGATAAGCGCTCCATTGTTCTCGGAGCGCGGAGAGCCGCCCGCGCCGCGGGGCCAGCAGCGCCGATCCCGGCCGCAGCCACGCGGAGCGCCCGGCCGATCCGTCCGCACCTTGGCTCAGCGCTCCGCGTGCGGCGGGGAGAAGCGCCGCGCACCCCGGGACTCCCGCCCGGCCACGCCTCGCCTCACCGGCCGCAGCCGTGGAGAGAAAGAGCTGAGCGGGCTCCAACGCCGACCCGCGGCCTACCCGCCCTCTCCCCGCCCGGCTTCTCTCAGCGCAGCGCCGGCCCAGCTTTACAAAATGGCGGCGGCTCTTTGTTTGCCGCCGCCGGGCCCCGCCGCTTCCATCCGCCCTCCTGGGGAAACGGACTGCGGGCGCCGCTCCCAGCCCGCCCTCCGAGGATGACGGTCCTCACCGATGCTAAAAGGGAGGGCGCGCGAAGGGAGCCCGCGCTAAATTCGCAGCCGACTCGACCCTCAACGAGGCTCCCGTTCCGTTTTTCCTCACTGGACAAAATGGCGGCTGGCGCCCGCCCCGCCCGCCATTATATACGGGCGGTCCCTCCCACATGACGCCGCGCTGAGGCGAATCAGAGGGCGCCGTTCTTCTGATTGACAAGTCGCCGTGCACCGCCCTCACTGAACGCTCTTGTTCCCGCCGTCCAGCCCAAAATGGCGGCAGGCGGGATTTTCCTCAGCGCTGGTGGCGCTGCCTGAGGAGCTTTCCCGCCGCTCACCCCAAAATTCAGTTTTGGGTGCTGGTTATTGAGGGAAGGCTGCAGACACAGAATTAGGAAAAAGGCAACACAGCCGGGAAGTCTATTTCATCAGCTAAAAGGGACAATTTTTATTTCCTGGTTTTCTCTCCATAAGATATATTCAGGTCGTGCTTTTTAGGATGTTCCCCTCATAATTTGGGTTTTGCACCTAGGAAGAGCCATCGCTTTACCAGGGCAGAGGCTCTAAACAAATGTACTGAGCAAACTGGTGTCTTTTTGGTATAGCTCTGTTATTAACTTCAGCACACAGTGTTTTATTTACTTCCTAAAACGTCACTTGGCAGCCATATCTGTAGGCTGTATTTAGTCCAGACTTGCTAAATGAGATAAATATATCTGGCACAAGTGCAATTAATAGCTTTCTGAGTAACGATGGGTGTAATAAAGCCTCCTGAACGCGTTAAAGCGTAAGCGGTGTGTTTCCAAGCGAGATTTACGCAATCCTCCTCCACCTGCTAGCACCGTACCAGCACGACAGAATTACGCGGGTTAAGGACAGACAGCACGTCCAATTCGCTTCAATGTTCGGAAGCCCGTTTGCAGCATCTCCTAAGAGCTTCTTGTCCGCAGAACGCCCCCAGGGCTCTGAAGCGCTCCCTGAGCCGACGCCAGCAGCAGAGGGCGGCATTCCCCGCTGCTGGGAACCTCCGCGCTGGGGGGCATTGGGCGATCCCCCTTCCTTTATGTTTTGTTTTTGCTTTGGGTGCAGGGCGAAGCTGAACAGATGTGGCAGAGGTGGCACAAGGGACTGGAGGCTTTGTTTGGGCTTTTGTTTGTTTTGCACGCAGAAAATACTCCATTTGGGGAAGTGGAATCAGCCCCCAGTGTGGCTCCAGGGGAGGCTGTGCAGGACACAACTGCCAGCTTTGCTGCTGTGTGTCTGATGCTTCTCCAGCTCTGGCTTGAAATCTCTAAATGGAAAGTTAACCTCTGAGCCCAACGAACTGCTGTTCGACTCGTGTTTTAATCCCCTGGAAGATGGGAGCGCTCTCTGGCATGATGTAATGGATTCGGGGATGAGATTTACAGCAGCCCACACAATCCAGAGGATTGCACGTGGGATTCCTTTCCTCTCCGTCCCCTCTGGGTTGCACAGAATTCCCCACAGCCAGCAGAAAGAAGGAAGCCTGCAGCCCACTCTCACCTCCCATGACTCTCACCTCCCTCCAGCAGTTACCAGGGATGCTGCTCCGTCCTCCTGGGGCAGAGCGATGGCGGCGGCTGCAGGTTGTGGGGGTGCAAAGATCTCTGTGGCCCCCGGGTTTGCTGCCAGGTGTTATTTCCTCTGATCTCTCAATGAAGAAGGCCAGGAAGGGAGAGCAGCCATTCATTAGCAGCTGCCTCACCAGCAGCTTGGGGGAACTATATTTACCATCCGACTGTGGTCAGGCTGTTTCCTCTAAGCAGGGCGGTGCCTTTCGTTCCACACACCGCAGTGAGCAGCTCGGGTGAATTTCAGCCTGGTAGGCTAAAGAGAGCACAGAGATCCCTGCAATCCCTGCAAGCATCTTCACTCACTGCGCTGTTCGTGCCACTGTGTTTGCATTGAATGTTTGTGAAAACCGCACCGCTCCTGCAGTGCAGTCTGTTCTCAGACACCTCTCAGGGAGCTGGTAGGAAGGCACACAGGTTAATTTCTCTTCTTCGAGTCTTTGGGTAGAAACAAACGTCAAATGGAGGCACGTAGCCACAGCAATGCACTTTGGCCGTTACAGAATGCTTCAAGTGCCCATTTACTGAGCCTGGCAGCATCTCTGACCCACCTGCAGGCACTTGGCTTAACGCAATGCCTGTTCTCTCGCTGCAGACACCAGTAAGTGCAGTCAATGGGAGCCCATTATGCGACAGAGACTCAAAAAGTTCAGGGACAAATTAGACCAGATGTTTCAGTCCTGACTTCAGTCCCGACTTTGGCCAATGCTCATTAATCCTTGAGGATGTAACTACGAAACTTTGCCTCCATGGGCAGATAATTCAGTGACACTGCAGGCTACCCTGGAAACTTAAGATGAGAAGCAGGCCTCTGCTTTAGCCACATTTAACAAATGTCATTTGTAATTGGTGACACACTTCATACCCTTTAATGAGTGACACTAACAATTGAGACTCACGTCATCAAGAACGCTTATTTGATTGCAGGGCTCCCAACAAGCTGTCACGAGGAATGTAATAAAGAGCACCTGATGTCCACAGAAGCTGCGAGAATGAATGAGAAGGTGAGAGCACTGCTAGCAGGGCCTGGCCTGTTATCAGAGAATGCATTTCCACTCACCTGACACTGAATTCAATGGGATGGTGAGGTGGTGCCTATGGGAAACGAACGAGTAGCTTATGGTTACACCAAGCAAATGGTATCCTCAGTTTTTCCAGGGATTCTTTTCTCACAGGAGACAAATACATTCACTTCACTTTCATTTGCTTGGAGAAATAGGGTCTGGTCCTCTAGAACAGATTTAGTGGTTCAGCCTGGTGCTCCAGTCCATCCATATCCTCAGTCCCCAAACTGTATTGAACTACCTGACTAGATATCATAAAGTGAGTAACCAGACTTGCATCTCACTGAGTCCTATGGTTTCACATCAGAATTTGGCTTCTTGCCTGAGCTACTGCTTGCGTTTTTATCATCCACTAAGTCGATAAGGCCTCTCCATATCTCCCCACTTCGTAAAATCAAAAACAAAAACATCTTACTGTGCAAGCAATTTCAGTGAGATTTGTGCTGAGCATTAAAATCCAGCGGGATCTTATTCACAAACCCCTCATGTTTTCTGCCAGTAACTCTCCGTTCACACTGCATGGAGATTTGCACTACAGACCTACAGCACTGCTGATTCAGATTCCACCTGTGCAAACACTGCGACCTATTCACAAGTCCAAGAACACAGCAAAGCATACCAGGGAACTTTTTCACGATCACCAGTGGAACAAGTTTGAACATCCCTTCTTCCATCACCTCGGGGCACAGTAACACTGCGTCAGAATGAAGGTCTTTAAAAAAAAACCAACACCCAAACAACAACAGAACAGGAGACAGCAGAAGAAAAACACACTTCCCGCAATCTCGTCATCTTTTCCTTAGTCACAGCTGAACGCTTTAGAATCCGAGATTTGTTCTCCTTGGAAATAGCCAGCTCTCTCCTTTCACTGACACGAGAGGAAAGGTCTTAGTCACAAAGTGCTGAAGTGATTATTGGTTCTGTGGTTCCTGGGCAGGTATAAAAGAAGGCGAAAGGCGCTCGCTGTCATTGCGACTAGAGCGTCACGAGAGGTTGGCAAGGAGAGGCAGCCGTGCAGACAGAGCCTTCACTGCCATCTCCGCGAGACCAGCGGTGAGTAGATGTCAGCCCTGCAACTCAGGGGTGCTCTGTAGTTATTACATCATTTTCTGTTCATCACAGTCTGTAAGCACAGCTTAACCGTCATGTGTGAGCAGATCTACGTTTGCACAGCTAAGATATCATGCAGGATGTAAGCATGTTTGTACCTCTTACGTATCGCTATGTACTTTATGTATCATTACGTATTTTAATGGGAAATAGCATGTGTTCTTTCGTGCCTAGTTTAATGTGAACAAACTGTCCAAGGAAATCGCTCAGAAAGTAATTCTCTCAGATGAGAATAACCTCTGTACACTTTGCAGTTGCTTCTCTTAAGCCAGAACTCCACTTCCTTACAGACAAAATATCCACTATCAAACTAATCGGATCTCACGTGCAGTGGCTGATTTGGATGTCCACAGCAGCACTTGTGTTGCTCATGGAAAAGGCTGCATTACTCAGCTCCAAACCCCAGGGCTGTGTCTGCATTTTCACTTTGATTTGCACGGTCCAGCCTTAAACTCTTTTTGAGTTTTGTGAGATGTTTTAAGCAGCAATCCTAATCCTTTTGTTACATTTCTGCTAGGTTTTTATCTTTCCAGCTCCACATGAAAAAGTCTGTGCCTGCAAATGCACAAGAGTTGGAAGCAGTACATTGAGATGTGGGAGAGGGAAAGGAGATTTAGGATTCTCAGCAAAGAAATGCATAAGTTTACCACGAAATCTCCTCATCTTTTTCTATTGTACAAGTCCACACGTCTGATGTTCTGGGAGGTTCTGGGGTGATGTATCACTTAATTGCTCCACTTTCACTCGTGCTTGAAGGCTGAAATTTTTTTTATCAGGTGAATGAATGACGAGAGAAGGAAAGACTTTTGGTCATACCTTCAGCTTCTTGTCCTGTTGATCAGATTTGAAGAAGAGAGAAAATGTTCCTGCCCCAGAGATCTCTGCAGATGGTTACATTTTTTGCAATCTTTCTTCTTGCCTGTTTTGCAACTTGTCAAGACACTGAAAAGTAAGCAATATCACCCTTTTACTTAATATCATAAGCAGACTGCTTGCTTTTGATTTAAGAGGCTGTATTCTTCACTGTCATTAATTCAGGCGTAGCAGAAGAAAAAATGCATACATTTTACTGCTTTTATGCAGTACAGAATCATACCAATTGCATTTTCAGATGCATGGATTATACTATATCCAGTGCCTTGCTGCTGATGCTTTTGAGAATAGTGTAGCAAAGCATGCAGAGGTGTGCAAGGCAAGTCACGGAAATGGCACATACTACAATTCCATAATGAGGCTCCCACTCAGATCCCAATCTGTAGCTGCAGCCTAGAGCTGCAATGGCTCATGTGCAACGCCGATTTGGATGCCAGTAACAGCACTTGTATTGTTCATGGAAAGGGTTTTACTATTAAAGGTCTAATTTCCACCTTCAGGAACTGACTGCCTGCTGCCTTGCACTGCAGAGCGAGCTCTCATGGGTCAGGCTGCTGACTCTGAGCGTGGCATCAGGGCTGCCCTCCATATCCTACACAGACCAGATCTCCTTCCTCAGCATAGAGAATCTAAGATTGATGGATGCAAAGCAGTGATTTTGAAATAGGAACAGAAAACCAGCTGTGCTTGTTTGCTAACTGAACCCTTTTTGCTGTTGCAGTAGAAGAGCAGTGACGGAGCACCAGCTCATGCATGATAAGGGGAGGGCATTTCAAGGGCTGAAGCGCCTGATGTGGCTCCACAACGCCCTGGGTAGTGTGCACACAGCCAGCAGCAGGGATATTTCCCTTTCAAATGCCGTATGGGATTCACAGAAGACCAGAGATCCCTCAGATCTCTACAACAGCATCAGCAGTGATGAGACCTCAAACCCGATGAAGCAGCTCCTGAAACTGCTGGAAGATGAGCAAAGCTTCCCCGCACTGAAGAAGCAGTCTTTGCTGCAGAATCTGAAGACCCCAGAGGGTAACTGGAACCCACAAGATGTTTTTGATCTCCTTCAAATCAAAGAGTTTGGCAGAAAGAGAAATCCTAGCAACCAGCCACAGAACTTTTCCCACTAGCCCCCTTCCAGCTCAGCCTGTGCACTGCTTTAGATACGTGATGTTATAAGGAAAAGCACTCCTGCAAAGGTGAGCTGAAAAATAGTGTCTATTTGTTCCATTACCTATTTGTGAGTGTCCAACAGAGAGTCTTTTAAGGGCCTGGGTTCCCTCCCAAGCAGGCAGTGACTATTATGACTGTGAGATGCAGTGATTTTTAAGAGGCCAGAAATCTTCCTTTTCATGGCAAGGCCCTCCCTGTCTGTTAGCAGTAACTTGCAGGGCTGTGGCAGATTTCTGTAGCCCAGCCCAGGCAAAGCAGGACGTTCAGTTCATTAACTTGCACGTTCACAGCTTCACTTGAAGTTTTACGTTTTGTCTCCTAAGAAAGCCATTACCTCCTAATAACATTTTATTTCATTTCACACCTGCCTGCAGCTCTGCCCCTGCTCTGTAGTAGTAATGATGCTCCTTATGCTTTAGGTCCAAAGGTGGTGTTTGTTCTTTTAATCTATCTCATCTTTCAGCTTTACCATCAGAGTAGCAAACTTTTTGCAATGCCACAGGCAGCAGATCCACCACTCCCCACCAAAGCATTGCACATTACCCCCCTGCTGGTGAAAAAGATGAGAATCACCCTCCAGACTCCATAGTTGAGCCTTTTATTACAAGAATTTCTACCTTTTCTGTGTTCCTGTGAGCCCACACAATGCATTGCGTTTTCTGAGCAGAAAACCAACTTAATGAGGCCAGTTGTGTTTCCACAAATAGAAGCAGATCGCTCACGATTCAGTTTCGTTATTCACCTTCAAGCTGATCAGCTCTAAGCAAAGCAACATCAGATTTAACTGCAAAATCAGTCTTTCAGAAATGAAATATCAGTCGTGATACGAATATATCCGCATTTCCACCACATGGGTCCCCATGCCTGGCATTTTAAATCTTGACATTCCTCTGCTGCCGACAGATTTCAACTGCGTGTGCAAAGAGCGCTCTGCAGTGCTAGATTCAAAGCCCAGTAACTCAGTGTTGTAATAAAAACCGTCCCACCCCCTGAACCGCTTGTGTTCCTCTGTACAAATGTAAGTGAAATTACCATTTGCCAATCTCCGTGCGTTCGGGATGAACATGGAATCACCCACTAAAAGAGGCCATCCCAGCTAGTCCAACACATGCCCGTGCAGATGAGGAAAAAACAGCCCTCCTTGTAGCACACAGCGCTGTGAGACCACGGAGCGCCATTTTGGAGAGGTGAGGAGGAGGATGGAGCTCCCCGCAGCTGCACTGCAGACACCTCACGCTTACAGCTCTAACGCACAGAGCTGAGCCCAGAAGAGAGCAAGGTTAATTTCGAACAGAATTCGTGCATTTTATCGTTAGGAAGACAAAAACCAACAAACAACGCACCGCACCGCCCCGCACCACCCTCAGGACACGCGCCTCACACCCGCCCAACGGCCAGGCGACAGCGCGCATGCGCCGCCTCAAGCAGGGCGGGAGCAGAGATAACCCCGCCCCTCAGACCACGGGGGCGAGGCCGGGGGTGGTGGTGGCGCATGCGCAGTGCCACGGCGGTACTTAGGGCGCTCGGCCCGTGTGGGGGGCGGTGGGTGCGGCGTTGGGGGGTCCGCCGGCTCTCGAGGGGGCGCGCTCCGCTCGGCTTCGCTGACGTCCCGTCCCCTGGCCGCCGGGTCCCTGTGCCGCGATCGCAGCGCTGCGGTCCGCTCCTCACTGCCCCCTTCCCGAGGGGGGACTCTGGTAAGAGCCGCCGTCCGCCGTTTATCGTGCCTGTGTGCGGGGTTGGGGGCGGCAGCGGGGCGGGTGGGGCCCTTTGTCCGCTCCGCGCTGCGGGAGCACCTGGCGGCACTTCTCCTTTCTTCTCCTTTATTTTTACCCTTCCCCCCTCCCACCTGCGGCTCCTGAATTGCTCCCGCTCCGCTCCATGGGAAGGGAAACCAAGCGGTGCTCGGGCTCCCAAATGGAGCGCCGTGCCGTCAATGGGAGCAGCGCTCGCAACGCTCCCCAAAGGCTGATTTTTTTGCCTCAAATCTCCGCGTTTTGCTGCGTTTCGGTGAGCAGAGCGATGCAGCCCGGTGTGCGCCGAGGTGTTGCCTAAAAAGAGTCCCGGCTGCGGCTGTTGTTGCGTTGAAGGACGTGGGTTAGGGAGTACTACTGGGGATGGGGGATGGCTGGACTGGATGATCTTGAAGGTCTTTTCTAACCTTGGTGGTGCTGTGATTCTGTGTGAAGCAAAGTGCTGTGGGTGTTCAACCCGCTGGATCTGTGGGGATTCCAATGTAAATGGAGAGTTCTTTAAAGCAGCGTTGCCCCTCTCCCTCCTTGGTTGGCTTTTGGGAGTTAGATGAGATCACAACGAGGGCACAGGAGCTCCTCGGTTAGCAGAGGAACGCTGAGAACCCATTGGGAACAATGCCTGCTTTCAGTGCTGCCTGAAATTGTGGTTTCTGGGGCACCGTGTTTCTTAAGTTTCCTTCTCTCTTATTCTCAGGTCAAACATGTGCAAAACAGGAAGCTTGACTTTACCTTTATTTTGTAAGACTTCTTCCCTGCTCAATCTGAGCTCAGGCAGCTGTGCTGTTTGTGTCTCATTCACGTCCTCTCCGGTCCCTGTGATTCAGCATCTCCCTCCTGAGCACCTTTCTGCTTTGAGGGTTGTGTGCTGCTCCTGTCACCTGTTCCTCCTGTCCTCACAGCCATGGCCATGACCGGCCCCACGCCGTGCTCCTCTATGAGCAACCACACCAAGGAGCGAGTGACGATGACGAAGGTGACGCTGGAGAACTTCTACAGCAACCTCATAGCACAGCATGAAGAGCGAGAGATGAGGTAACGGCACGCAGTGGTGGGGCTGCGAGCGAGCTTGAAATCATAGCATATCATAGAAATTATTGAGTTGGAAGGGACCTGCAGCAGTCAGCTGGTCCCACTCCCTGCAGTGCACAGGGACACAGACCCTGTGTCCATCAGGTCAGGTTATGGGACTGAGTAGAAGATGTGCTTGGGTTGGCTCCAGGGTGGTTTGGAGGTAGAAAGCCCACGTCTTTCTGTTGTTCCTTTGCTGAGAGGGCTGTGAGGCTGTGGCACAGTGCTGAGACTGCACCACCATCACCTGTCACTGCTGTCACCCAGTGCTGCCTTTGTGTGTGTGAGTTAACTGAGTTAACTGTTGCACCCCCTTAAGCTGGTTGGCCATAATATACCAAGTCATTGCACTGACAAGTGTTAATTTTGTTTTCCTTTGGCTAGAAGCCTCTAATTTGCTGGGTACCCTCGAGTTGTAGCGCAGGGATGTCTGCAGTGCTCCCAGCTTGCCATGCAGCCTATAATCAGAATTTTCTAAGAGGTTCAGTGTTTATTTGCCTGCAGACTCACTGCCAAAATCTGAGCTCAATCCAAGAGGGCTGCTTGGTGATGACAGTAACTGCAGAAACGTGGAAGCAATTTAGAGATATTGTCTTCTGTATGCGTTTTCTTCTAAGCTTCACATTAAGGAGAGATTGACGTCTAATCCAAACAGAAAATATCACTGATTAAATTCCTGGCTTTCTATTATGAGTGCTGTTGTCTGCTCCCAAAACCATAATGAGGCTTTTTTTCTGTTTAACTTTTGCTTTTCTTCCCACAACTGATGTGTGGATGCGCAGGTTGGAGCTGAAGCACGGCTGGGATCTGCTGAGGTGCTCAGGGGCATTTCAGCATAGCTCGGTTGTGCTGAGCCTTCTTTATTTGAGGGTGAGATGAGAAGTCTGGCACTGCAGTGAGGGTGAAGCAGCTGAAATGTGCCTGATGGTGGGAGTGATAGCCCAAAATGTTATGGCATCACAGCAGCTGCGCAGTGGCGCAGGGATCAGAAAGGGATCTCATCAGGAATGACCTGCATGAAGTCAGGGAATTCAGCACATCTGTGGTGTTGTACTGAAGGGAATTTGCACAGGACAGGAGAAACCGAACCAAAGAAAACCCCAAAACTCCCAACCCCAGTTCAGCCAGCTGTAAATGCGCTCAGTATTGGGAAGGAGCTCCCAATAATCGCAGCATGTGTTCCCTGAGCTCCTTCTCCTCTCTGAAATCTCGTTCCCTTCTCTGCTCCCAGTTGCTATCTGATTTTCCTTAGGTGGGAAGATACATTCTGGCAAGTTTCCTTTTCTCAAATATTTGCAGTATCAGGAAATAGAGAGTGATGTTTGGCATTGGTGCATCTGAGATGCAGGGAAGCTGTGGCACAGATCCACAGATGCATCCCTGGAAGAAGTGAGACTTTGGTGCTTAAGTGTTTATGTGGTCTCAGAGCACTTGTCCAGATAGGAGCAGGGACTGACCTCAGATCTCCTCGGTCTGTGTTCCATACAGTGAAAATGTGCACCTGAATCAGACACGTGAAACTCAGGCAGGTTTGGATTGTCAGAAGCAGAGATGTAAATTGCTGTAGAAGGGTAAAGCAGCAGTAGTAGGTTCCTCAGAATTACTTCTGTATCTGATTCTGTTCTGGATCACACACGTTTGTTACTCCTTCCACAGCAGGCAGAGACCAGAGCTGTGTTAGGTATGTGCGTGTGATTAAGAGAAAACATTCAAGAATTCAACTTCTTTCTTCTGACATCTGTTTTTCCTTCAGACAAAAGAAGCTAGAACAAATGATGGAAGAAGAAGGCTTGAAAGATGAGGAGGTAATTAATATGGGAAAATCATTTTAACGGTGAAGTGATAGCAGTGAATTTTGTACAAATGGCAATCTAGCATCCTTCCATGGAATTGCTGTGACTGTCACAACTGCAAAGCTGTGTTTTCTTCTCCCTGAACTCCAGAAAAGGATCAGGAGGTCGGCACATGCACAGAAAGAGACTGAGTTCCTTCGCCTGAAGAGAACAAGGCTCGGCCTGGAGGACTTCGAGTCTTTAAAAGTCATAGGCAGAGGAGCATTTGGAGAGGTGGGTCCAGGAAGGATGGCTACAAGCTTCTTCACGTGCCACTGCTGTTTGCAGAAGGCTTATGTAGTTTACACAAGTTGGAGGCTGTTAAAATGACTTAATCTCTTGGAATTAACAGAACTGCCTTGCTGTTGCCACGCGCTGTGTAATGATTTGGGTTTGGGGAGTCTGGTGCAACTGAATGAAATGGGAGCTGAGACCCAGATCTGTGGAGAGGTGTGGTGACAGTGCTGTGTCTGAGTCAAGCTCTGTGTGCTTTCTAGGTGCGTCTTGTCCAGAAGAAAGACACGGGCCACGTTTATGCCATGAAAATCCTGCGTAAAGCTGATATGCTGGAGAAAGAGCAGGTGAATAGCTGCCTTAATGAGCAGTGCCACATCTGTGCCTTGGGTGACTTTGGGAGGTAATTGTGACGTGTGTGGAGGGCAGCGATGGGCATCTTAGGGTTACTGGCTAAAAGCAGCGACGTGGCTTTTTCTTCCCTATTTTGCATGGAGGAAATGGGAATGCTGTCAGGCAGTCGTTTCTTGTTCAGCACTGCGATGAATCTGGGAGGTGCTGTGTGGTCATAAAACCAGGAACTGGATTCCGTGTCTGAACAGACTTGTACCAAACCCAGCAGCACTGTGCTTGCTTGGCGCAGCGCTGCTGAAGGGCGCTCTGCTTCCAGGCTGTTGGAAGGAGCTGAAGCAAAGGCCTGAAGGACACGCAGCCTGCTTAGAAAAGAGCTGGTTCTCAAGGTGCCCAGTTGTGAGAGATCTTCATAAACGTGGAGATACTTCTGTATATACGACTCAGTTGCTTATATAATCAACCATGTGTTTCCCCTTCTGAATTTTCCCATGGCAATATGTTTTGGAGTGCTCTGTTATTGAAGTAGTTCTAAGATGATTGTTTTTAGCAGTATCCTTCATTGCACGTTGCACTTCTGACTTGAAGGCAACCCGAATCCCTTCAGGCTTGAAAATTAAAATGTAGTGTCCCTTTCTGTATGGGTTGGTTTACATTTCTCTTGCTTGTATCCTTGCTTAATATTGGGGTTAGTGCTGTCTTGCCCTCCTGTGTGTGTGTTAGTGCTTGGCAGTAATTCAGGTAGAAAAGTCCAAAGGCAGCAGTCCTTGAAAGCTTTCCAGTGGGATCTTCTCTGAATCTAAAAGGGTCTCACACATCTTCCTGCTGAAGGCCAATGTGGAGTTGGTGCTCAATAGGATTCCCAGACTGGAGAAGAACATGCAGGAATACAGCAGCATCAGTGTCATACTTGAATTTCCTGTGGCATTAAAGCATTAATAAACAGGGGCTTGTAGTGAATGAAATGCATACATGGTTGCATACAGGTTGGCCACATCCGTGCTGAGCGGGACATCCTTGTGGAAGCAGACAGCTTGTGGGTCGTGAAGATGTTCTACAGCTTTCAGGATAAGCTGAACCTCTACCTTATCATGGAGTTCCTGCCTGGAGGTAACTGCATGAAGTCAAAAGGCTGCTTTCCTTCCCTCTGAGGGTTTCTAATCTCACAGTTATGACTGTGATCAGGGACTGGGGGTTGTGGATTCGTTCTTTTCACCTTTGCTGTTTTGTGGGGGTGGGGTGTTGCTTCTAGGTGATATGATGACACTCTTGATGAAAAAAGACACGCTAACAGAAGAAGAGACACAGTTCTATATAGCTGAGACTGTGCTTGCCATTGATTCTATTCATCAGCTGGGCTTTATCCATCGAGATATCAAACCAGACAACCTTCTTCTGGACAGCAAGGTATGCACTGACAGCTTGCCAGGGGCTTGGTGGTAGGAGTACTGCTTGCTTCATAGCCTGGCCTTCACCATGTTGCTGGGGGGAGGAAAAGCCAATAAATCCATCCTCTGTTTTATCCATACCTCACTTAGGAGCTGCCTTGTGACTGTTGTTCAGCTATTCTTGGTTATTTCAGCTGCAATTTGAAATACAGTTTCAGTTCTTCACTCTTGGTCAAAGATGTTTCCTTTCTGTCTCGCTTCTGTTATGCTCACCCTTGCCAGCTATTGGGCAGATGATCATATCAAATGTGAAGCATCTAACTGCTCTGTTAGTGAGACTGAAATTGGAGATATTATCTCCCTCAGAATCAGGATGTCTTTCTGAAGGCTTGTCCTGTTATCAGTTTGCTTCTCAGTGGTTACTGCAGGCACTCTGCAGAAAGCTTGCTTGTCTTGCCACCCTGTTGCCTGCTGCAAGTTGCCTTAAGATTTAGCTAGTTTGTTAGTGTGCCAACAGTAAATTACACTTTGCCACCAGGCAGCTAATAGCATGCTGCTGGAATTAGTGCTGCGTCCACATCCAGACACAGATAAACTCGGGGCTTTGAAAAGGATTTGGGTTTTAGTTGCAGAAGGAAAAAATAATGGCACCCAGTGAGCGTGGAGGTGGTGGTGAGTGCTGGGGGGATCCAAGGTGTCTTCCTGATCCAGCGGTGCAGGGGCTGCAGCTCCCTCTGGGGATGTTTGCTCTCACTCTGAAGCAGAGGGCTTGCAGGAGCTCAATTGCTGCTGGAAAAAGGGCTTTGTCTGGATAGTGGTGATGAAAACATGAACAGCTCAGTGCTGTGTATCATCCAGTCAGGTTAAAACAAGGAGTGTACAAAGAGCACATCTGCTCCTTACCAAAGTAAAGGCACTGTAAGAAGTGTACAGCTTCACTTGCTGTGATAATTCTCACACTGTTGGGTGTTTTTGTTTCTAGGGCCACGTGAAACTGTCAGATTTCGGTCTGTGCACTGGACTGAAGAAAGCCCATAGAACAGAGTTCTATAGGAACCTGAACCATTCCCTTCCCAGTGACTTCAGTAAGTGATCTGGCTTCAGAGTGGTGTCTGTGGTATCTGACTGGCTCTTGGTGCCCAATGGCACATTTCAGCATCAACTTAGAGAGCTGCTGCTTGGGTCTAATAACCAACATTGCATCTCAAAGTGTGGTTTTGAATTTCTGCAGAACTACTTCATAAAAACAGTGTCAGTTACTTTAATAGACATCTTCATTTCCAGGAGTTCATATTTCAGGTAGGCACTGCTGTAGCCTTTCTTAGCATGTGCAGTAAAACAAATGAGAGCTCAGTGTAACCTGTAGATGCTAGGTGTTATCTCAGATTAATAAATGTGCACGCAGTCTCCTTGAGCATTTAATCACTTGCTGAGGCAGGCTGATGGCTTCGTGGCCCATGGGGCTTTATCCTGTGTGAGCTGAATTCAGTGTGCACCCACCAATAAATTGGTGATAAACTTTGGCCACAGGGGACGGAGGTGAGCAGGTGGGGATGGTTGGAACCTTAGGGCACAGTTAAATGCAACCCTGTGGTGTTGGAAAGGAGACTTTTAGCGTCACGGTTTTGGAGTAAAAACTGCCTGTTGGGTGATCAGTAGGATTGAAACATCCCAATTCCCTTCAGCCTTCCAGAACATGAATTCCAAACGGAAAGCAGAGACGTGGAAGAGAAACAGACGGCAGTTGGTGAGTGCAATGCTTACCTGATTGGAGCTGTTCTCTTTGGAGCTGCTGCTCTCAGATAGCACACCCTTGCACATGGCAGGCATTCATCCACGTGTGAACAACGTGTGAGATGAGATTTGTGGTGTTTCTTTCAAAAAGGGATGATTCCTGTTTGTCCTTCACCCAGCTGCCAGGCAGTTGTGCCTGAGATAGCACTGCCCTGCTGGCTGCTGCCTGCTGGCTGAAACCATTGACAGGCAAACAAAGGGTTAATGATGATGTGTGGACAGAAGGACCTCCCCAGTTTCCCCAATGGTATTTTAAGACTCCTTCATGTAAATGATTGAATTTTTTTCTTTGCATATCTTGACAGAAAGCCTTTAACCAACTTTGTGAAGGCTCAGTTAGTCAGTCTGGTGTCTCCCTTGAAATCACTGCTGTTGCTCAAGTTGCATATCAGCAAGTTCTATCTAAGGATGTGTAATTCATGGCATCCATTTCAGGCTTTTTCTACTGTGGGGACTCCAGATTACATTGCTCCTGAAGTTTTCATGCAGACGGGCTACAACAAGCTCTGTGACTGGTGGTCGCTGGGGGTCATCATGTATGAGATGCTGATTGGTAAGAACTGAGCACAGCCAGGAGTGGTGCAGGACATCAGCTGTGTCTGCGTGCTGGGGGTCAGGCTCTCAAAGCATCTCCTGCTTGCATGGCTTCTAAGCTGCATTCTGGTGCAGTGTAAATTTGATAACTAAAGGAGTTATTTTTGCTTTACACAAGATGTTTTCTTCCTTTCCCCCCCTCAGGTTATCCTCCTTTCTGTTCTGAGACTCCTCAAGAAACTTACAAGAAAGTAATGAATTGGAAAGAGACCCTCACGTTTCCTCCAGAAGTCCCAATATCTGACAAAGCCAAGGACCTTATTTTAAGGTGCCTGTTACACAGTTTGCCTGTTCATACAGCACTAACTTTGTCATGTAAGCTTACTATAAAGCTTCCATAGCCAGCTTCACATGGGGAAAAAGCCCTCATGACTGCTGCACAGTTTGTTATGCCCTTGTATCAAATGCTGAACTCCCTCATCAGATGCATTTCTTTCAGAGCTCTCAGTGGAGCACTGACTGCACTGTGCTTCAAAAGCTGTGTTCCCATGGCAGTGGGAATGTTTCTGCTTCCTATTTTGTTTGGAAGTGACTTTATCTCTTGGCCAGAACTAGCTAGGGAACATAGCAAGGTTCATGGCATGGATGTGCTGGAGCATGCAGCATCCCAAGGCCTGCTGACTCCTTCATTTGTATGTGAACACCTGATATTTTCAATCACTTATCCATTTTAAGGACAAAAATATCCATGTTTAGCTTTCAGGCTCTGTATGTTTTATTGCTCTCCACTTCTGTTATGGAAGAGTATCACATCTGAACTGCAGCATTTGATGTGATGTTGCTGAGCGTAACTTCATGTGTTGTCTTTGAAATGGGAGTCTTTAGCTCTCTCCATTTTATACGTGGGGAAATTGTGGTGCTGTCAGTTTGGAAAGCTGTTCCATTTCTGGATGGGATGCTTTCATTTTGCCTTCATTTTCATTCTTCCTTTCATCCCAGATTTTGCTGTGAATGGGAGCACAGAATTGGAGCATCTGGTGTGGTGGAAATAAAGAGTAATCCATTCTTTGAAGGGGTCGATTGGGAGCACATAAGGTAAGATGCTTTACAGAAGAACTCACTGCCAGTCCTGCTGAGCATCAGTATGCAGCTTGGCTGGCATTTCTCATGCCTAGGTGTGGGTGAGAGTATTCTGGGCTGTGTCTGAAGCTTGCTAAGGTCTAAGTGCCTTTGGTCCTTGATTGTGTTAAGAAATGGGAAGCGTCTGAATCCTGCTTTCTTCTGCCTTTGAATCCTTAACGCTCAATCTGTTCTTCTTGGCAGGGAGAGACCTGCAGCAATCCCAATAGAAATTAAAAGCATTGATGATACCTCAAACTTTGATGAATTTCCAGAATCTGATATCCTTAAGCCAACAGGTAAATGCTTGCTTTGTGCATGTGAGAGATTTGTTCCACGTGTTTAAAAAACACACAGGTAAGAATGGAATCGACTGCTTGATCTGCATCTCTTTCTTCAGCAGCATCCTATCTTACCTGCAGTGTTTGGTGTGTGTGCTGGGGAGGGGGAAATACTGCAGTTTCCAAATGATAATTTGTTTTTCTTTTGTCTCATCAGTGGCAACAAGCAACCACCCAGAGACAGACTACAAGAACAAGGACTGGGTTTTCATCAATTACACCTATAAGCGTTTTGAGGGCCTGACAGCCCGAGGAGCAATCCCATCCTATATGAAAGCAGGAAAGTGATGAACCTTTTACCTGGGACAGCTTCTGAGCCGTGGAATTCATTTTGTACCCTGGGTTTTTACCCATAAATGAACTTTTTTTTTTAAGGAAAAAAAAAAAAAAAAGTTTTTTATTTTGTATTTTTTGAAGAAAACTTGAGGGCTATTACCTCTTGGAGAAGACTTCAGGATGCTGTTTTGTTACACACTCTGGCTGTTACTAAGGATTTGTTCTTTTTTTGCACCATTGCAAACTTCCACAAGCTGCCATCACTGCTGCAAGCACGTTCTGCTGCTTTGGGAGCAAGAGATACAGTTTTCTTTCTAAGTTCTTCAGCAGTCTGTGCAAACCTTTGGGAGATCAGAGCGAGCCTCCATGTGACACTGCAGCGTGTGATGTTCATGTAGGCCCTTCGCCAGCCCTGCATTAAGAGATGCACTCCATCTGCCAGCTCTACCAGCAGTGTTTTCCTGGTGGCAAAGGACTTCAGTACAGAGGAGACGAAGCAATAATTAAAGCTTGAGGCAGACAAACGTGTGGTAAAACTATCTAGGAGGAGACAACTTGTATTGCCTTAACTTTAGTTTGTAGTGATGGGTTTTCTTTTATTTTATGATGCTACTTGGAAGCCTCTTCAGCAGCATTTCTCAGCTCCGTAGCAGTGGCCTCAAGTTGCAGCGCACTTTACTTTTGGTACTGAAGCAGTGACCCCTCAAAGCCATTAAAAACAATTGCACACTTTTGGTTTTGTTTCCCCAGACAGTGCTAAGAGAAACGGGCCGCTTCTCCCACCAGCCATTCTCAGTTCCTGTGTGACAGCACACCTACAAGCGGTGCAGATAATGGAGGCTACAGCTGGGGCTGCATTCCTGCAGGCGGATGGAGGAAGAACCGATTTCGGTGTGTCTGTCTGCTTCCTGCTGCTGCCATCTGTTGGCCATTTTGACACGGCCATCCTTCACCAGCTGTAACAACCATCTTCTGGGGCTTTCTTGCTCTGGGATGGGAGCAGCAGCAGCAGTCCCTGCGGTCTCCATAGGACACAGTGCCTCACGTGCTCAGTTTGGGGTGGTCGGACCCACAGCCTACTCTACGTTTTTGCCTTGTGTCGTTTATACAAGTTCTGATCAGGCCGCTCTCTGGGAGAGCCCCAAAGTGCCTTTCCATGCCTGAACATCTCTGGGAACACGTCTGCATTTTGGGAGGGAGGATTCTGCCTCAGCTGAGCTTTTGGTAATTTCTTTTTATAATCACGAGCTCCACTTTGCCCCTGTTTTGTAGTCAGCTGCACTTCCAGTGGCAGGTGGCATCACCCTTCAGGATTGCTTGCTGCCACTCTTGCAATTTGCAATTAGATGTTTTCAACATTGGAATGAGGTCTCTAAAAGCATGGATCAGTTAGAACTGTCTTAAGGCTGTTAAACCTTTGCTGGTGCTGAACAGTAATGGCATGGCAGGGCCAGAAGAGCTATTTGGAAACAAAGAGAGCAGCGTTTCAAAGTAATGGGAACGTTCTGTTAGTTCTAACTTTCTAGATTAGGAAATAGAAGAAAATAGGGTTTGTTGTGAATTTTTTAATAGGTGCTTTTAAGGACTTCTCAGCCAGATGTCTTTTGAATTGAGTGCCATTGCGAGGGCCTGAGTGGGGGACTGAAAGTTGCCTGTATGTAGTTAAGGCTGGGTGGTGCCTCGCTGCATCCTCTCCATGGCCACCCCTGTGCTTTTAGGACGTGTCCCTGGAGTTGAACTATTTGCCATGAGCAGCTTAGATACCAGTTGGATCCTAGAAAAGCTGAAATGCAAGGATGGCCTTAACAGAAGCACCAGGAGCACTGCAGCCAGGAGGAATTACTCATGAATAAGGGCTAACTGAAGTAATGATTACAGGATCCAGCTTTGTGTCAGTAACATGACATCCTATCTTTATTTTCAGTAGAGGGCTGACAGCTACTTGTCCAACTGTCCTGTCCTCATCCTGCAGTTTATTTTGAACCATTGGGAAATGTTGCCTTATGAACCACAAGGAAAGTGAGAGGAATGAATGCTTAGAAATTCCCAACAGCTTAGTTACTGCCTTAAGACTTCAGAAAGCAAAATCCTTTGAAGCTGCAGCGGATGAGGATGAAGGATTTGGGGGCAGCAGTGGCATTATTAGCCCTCTATTAAAGGGACCGGACACTTTCTTTACAAATACCAAAGATAAGAGTGGTACAGCTTCTAAGTTGTGACAACTTGCTGTGAGAATCTCTGTAATAATACATATTGTGCATTTTAGTGCGTGTGTTTTAAAGTCTGACACCTCAGTTTTGAGTTAAAGCTTTCATAAGGCGCAAGGAACAGTTGGGTACCTCATTTCAGTGCCTTTCAGTAGGAGCCACAGGGCTGCATGCAGTCCTCTGAAAACCTTGGGCATCCCTTTCCACTGGTAGGTTTTGGATCACACTTGCACCTGCTTCCTGCTGCAGGTGCTAACCAAGCCCCTGTTGCTTCCAGGAGCTGTACTTGAAGATTGGTGTGTGATTGTTCCCTCCCCTCCCTGTCAGCCAAACCTCTGTATGAGCTGCTGGTTTGTGGATTGAGCTCATGTGGATCTCAGCTCTCTTTTCAAGCTGCTAGCAGGGCTGTTTTTATTGATTGCATTTTGTTACCCAGCTGGACTTCTAGGAAAGATCCCAATCTGAATTTCCAATGAGTCTGAACCTGAATTTGCTGCCACTTTGTCTTTCTATCATGCCTAGCATAAACCTGCACCAAGTGTTTCTTATCACTGTGCCCTGGCTCTGCCTTAAGCTGTAATTTGAACAAGTGTTTTCTGTAAATATTTAAAAGCTGTTACTAAATTGCACTGTAAAATTTGGCAGATGTATCGTGTGAGGGCAGGGGAGCCAACTTTGTATGGATTGGTCTTTGCATTGGGTATGTAAATAAAATCCTCTTAGTAAACACACAGTTGTCAGTCAATCCATTAAATGTCAGCTGGGCTCCACGTTACCTATAGCATAGTTTGGGGTGGAAAGGACCTCATCTAGTTCAACTATTATAGCAGCAAAATCCCCTACCTATTTTATTCCACATTTAAAAGAGCCCAAACAACCACATATAATTTATGCTTTAATACATAAAAGAAACCATACAGCTGCAGGAGTTCATGGACACCACAGTTAACACTTCTATCTCAAATAAGACCAAACACTTCTGCCTGAATGGCGGGCAACTACAAGAAAAGGAGGAAAAGCAAATGCAAACTTCTTCACCTTGATGTAGTGTTCCAGCAGAACTCTACCACAAATAAATCCCAAATGCACCCCCAGCTACTTGGGAACACCAACAGAGTGTCATTTCAGTGTCTGCAGAACAGTGCATGTACAGCACAGAAGCCAGGCCCCCCATCCTGTGCTGAAGGTCCCACTGGTTGCACAGCACCAGAAAGTTAACAAGGCAGTGACATTCTGAGCCTCCAAGTGA
Source organism: Lagopus leucura (assembly GCF_019238085.1). Taxonomy (NCBI): domain Eukaryota; kingdom Metazoa; phylum Chordata; class Aves; order Galliformes; family Phasianidae; genus Lagopus; species Lagopus leucura. The sequence continues at coordinate 3,753,676 of NW_024962290.1, forward strand.
GGGCCTGCTTGACCCACACTCCTGGGGAATGTGTAAACCCCAATCCCAGCTGAGCACAGGTTTGCTTCAAACTCACACTGCTGTAAAAATAAAGAGACACCCAAAATCCACAGGGCCTGGAGCCAGGCTCCATCACTGCCAGGGGGCAGCCTCACCACTGCCTATGCTTAATGCTGGGAGCTGCTCAGTCCTTTGGCAGCTAATGGACTTGGCCTGGACCTCTGCTGGAAGCTCAATGTGCCATAGCCATAGCTTTTGTTCTCTAATACAACAATAGAAATCCATCTAGAACAACGGGAAGTGATTGCACATGACTTACGCTGCCTCTGTGCAGACACTGAAGGACACTTCTCTATGCTGATCCACTAACACACAGAAAGGACTTTTCAGAAGTCAGGTGGGCCTCAACCCCTAAGACTCTCAGGAGGGCCTGAAGCACTTCTGGAAATCTTCTCGTAGGCACTTATAAAAGAAGAGAGAGATTTGCTGCACTTAGGAAAAAGGAACACTGCTGATAACAGAACCCATATCCATACAAATGGGAACGAAACGCATCAGCACAGCGCTGGCAGAGACGGTGCTGTTACTCTTAACCAGAAAGGCATTCATGTTCCTTACACAGAAAAGGAAAACAATACATCCATAGCAACAAAACAGGAACAGCAAACTTCAGCACCAAGCCTACCTTACAGTTTGCAGACAGAAAATAATGAGAACTTGCTCGATGCAACCCTGACGACAAAAGGATCAAAGCTTCTAGGGGCAGACTGACACCTACCTCTACTTTAAGTATGGCCAAGTAACTCACACACCAAGCAGCACAAACACCAGTCAATTACAAGAGCAGAACTGACCTGAACTTACAGGAGCTGTTTTCCTCTCATGCTTTTGGAGTGCGTTTCAGCTTTGCTTTGTACCAGCACAACGTCAAAGTTAGGAACAGCGTTGCTTTGGGTCTCTCTGTGGCCCTCAGAAATGCTGGCTGTGTAAGGTAGGCCTGTGCTTGCTCACCTGCCTGTTTGGCTCTGGCTGTACTGAATGCACTGTGTGCTCACCTGTGGGTTAAGCAGCCTGTAGGGAACTGCACACAGCAGGAACAGGACAGCTACACTCCAACACAAGTGAGTTAAGCAGCCCGGAGCGTGTTTACACCTACAGTCACAGCTTCGTTGGCCCTGAATCCAAAATGAATAGAATTAAAAACAGAACACTGTACTTAGAGCAGCAGAGGGCAATTGTTCCCAGCTATGTGCATTTTTTTCCTGCTGAAGTCTCATTTATTGTTGATGTCTCTTATGTGCCTGACTGTGACAGAGTCCAGACGGTTCCAAACCGGGAGGAAAGTGAGCGGCCTTCAGAAGCTGAAAGGTCCTGTGATTGGAATGCTCCTTGGACAGCCTATGGAAATCTTCACTGATGAGGTTGATGCAAACAGATTTTGCTCAGCTCCAGCATTATTTTTTTTTTCTTAGAAAGGACGAGGAAAGAAATTCTTTAACGCACACAGCCACCTTTAGAAAGCTTCTTATATCTTCTATGCTACTGAACTGACTGACTTTGTTGCTAACAAATCAACTAGTCTTCTTTCTGGCTTTTTCCTCCAGCACAATCTGCTCATTTTAATGAACTTCACAGACAGTATCTCTGAACAGTCACTTCATCTGATGCAGAAGTATATACAGGAAGCTCCTGTGAAGAGTCTCATACTTCCTATTATCACAGAAGGGCTTTGGTTGGAAAAGACCTCACAGACCATCCAGTTCCAGCCCACATCAGGCTGCCCCATCCAACCTGGCCTTGAACACCCCTGAGAGGTGCTCCCTAGAACAGCTGTACACACTGCATGCAAAGCCAGGTGGCAGTGTAAACAGACTCCCTCATGCAGCATTCTGCTGTCATTTCCCCACTCTCAGCATTCTGCTGCCACAACCGTGCTACATTTCTGCTGGCTGATGAAAGAGCATCACCTGCCTTGCTTTGATGTCTGGTGCAGATTATCACAAAAGCAAACCTAAGTATCTAATGGCAAATAGAAGCTTTGTCTTGACAGGCCCACAGTTTCCTCTCTCATGTCATTTCTAAACACTTCTGCTCCTCTTTCAGAAGTTTACTTAAAATATTCAGCACCCATCAGTCTGGAAGCCTTTGTAGTGGAAACAAGCGACATGTTCTTTTTGTTGGAGATGTTGCTTTTGATTGCACAATTAGGCTAGAGAGCGTGGCTCTTTATTAACATGCTTGAAATATGACAACATAGTAAGAAGACGAATGAGGATAAAGCACCTTGCAAGGAGTCTGTGTTCCATTACTAGGATGAAACTACGCTGAGATGTTCCCACATCAAGCCGGAGCCATGACTAATCAGGTAGATCATTAACAGCCATTTGGGAGAATGGTGCATTTAGCCTATCCAGTTCATCTACCTGTGGGGGGTGGTGCATTATAACCTCATGGTCCTCCGAAACGTCATCACCCACAGTGACCAGGTTTGTTAGAGATTTGCTCCGGACGCACTGGAAGTCAACGTGACGGCTTTTGCCCTCCTCCTTTTCCCAGGACATCTGGATGAACGGCCGCTGGACGTAGTTGTATATCACTTCTGAGCGGCCACCCGGCCTCCTCTTCACCTTCTCTTTACAGGTAGGATATCCTGAGAACACAGACAGACAGTCAGTTGCACCACACACCTTCAACAGATCCTAAAGGACAGACAGGAGTGACTGCAGGCACACAGGGGACTGAGTAGACAAGTGAGCTCCCACATTTACCATTACTGCCTTTCACACCATTACTGCCTTTCATGACTGCTTTCTTTTCCTTGGAAAAGAGGATGCAGCTCTATGTGTAGCCACAGCATCCATGGCTGCACAGCATTAGCCATGCTGCAGGCACACGTGACTGGTATTCCCTGCTTCCAAACCCTGATAATATGCTTAGCATAACCAATGGTATGGCAAACATCCATGACTTTTAAGTAGTCATTTACCACCACCTCTCTCTTCCCTTCCTGGTGCCGGGAAGTGGGGACAGAATAATTAATCCATTAGCATTATCAGAGCCCAGGTGGTGACACAGGAAAGCACAACAGCACGTGAGATAGCCAATGTGAGCTCTCCTCTGATGCAAATCCAGTACAAAACAGGCTTTACACGCTATGGAGTCGCTCCTTTTAGCATTTCCCTTGTTGAGGAGATAATTTTACCTTCAATGCCAATGCGAATATTCTTCAGGCCCCTCTCCTTCAACACAGCTTTTGCAACATCTCGGTTCTCAATGTACTTGAAGAATCTGTACAGCTTGGAGCTGTAAAGGACTGGAGAAATAAACAGCAATGAGAATCCACAGGGGAGACCTTCTCCCTGTTTTTGACATACTCAGCAGTGGGAGCATCAAAAAAGCAGGTTTGGTTTCCAGAAACTGCTCACATATCTGTTCTCATCAGTAGGATGAGCTCTGGCTCCTTGGTGGCAGTGTAGCCATACACATTACAGTATGGATACAAGGGAGGCGATGGGTGCATAAAGCAAAAAAGTATTCAGACACCAGAAAAAGGCTGAGGCAGTAAAGATATGGAAAAGATGCAGTGAATGCCCTCCATTACCACTGCAGGAAGTCAAAACAAAGCTGTAACAAGACAAGTATCCTGCCTGCAGCAGCAGCCAATTCAGAAGGAATGCACAAAACAGAACACCATGTGCCAGCCTCCCTTCCTGGAGGAAGGCTGCTGTTTGGACAGTGGGTCCTTCCCTAGCAGCCAGATGGCTGGGAGCGTGCAGAACCTGAGGCAGGAGTTGCCTTACTTTGAGAATACTCCTCGCCCATGGGAGGAGGGTGATCTTCATCCCAGTCCACAGTGTCCTCATCTGTCAGCACAACAATGTGGCATTCACGCTCCCCTTTCCGGGCACTGTCCACCATGATAGGCAGAATGAGCTCCTCCAGGTAGCTGTCAAACTGCTTGTGAGCACCATCATTGGAGAGCTCATGTAAAAGAGCACCTAAAGAGACACAACAACAGCATGAGCTGCTTTTAATCATGAAAATACAGGTGTGCATATATTAAGATACCACATGAACACACAGCCCAGCTCTGCACTTCTAAGATATTCACTCATCTTTAGACAAACTCCTCCACGTATGTTCAGTTGCACCAATAGTCCCCAGTACCAGAACTGGAAAAAAAATGAGTGCATTTCAAATGGGATGCAAATTACACCCCAGAACCATTGAATTACCATTAAAAAAAAAAAGCTGAATCAAGACAGCAAAATGAGAGAATAATCCATTCATTCTGATCTTTGAACTTCCAGCAATTACCTCTGGACCTCAAAGCACATTTTCTGCCACCTGCCTGCTCATCAGAGGACAGCAGGAATTCCACCCAAGGTCTGTGCTTTAGTATCACAAGTCCCATTTCAGCACAGTGCTCTTCACAGATTTCCTTATGTGAAAAGTTCCTCTTTGCCAGCATCCCCACCAGAATGCTGCTCCCAGTCAGTTTCCTTCACTGCTAGGAACTCTGCTACTTCACAACTTGTGTGTCTTCAACACCCAGTCTGCCTGGTCATCTCTGCTTAAATTACTCTCACTTCTCTGGTACATTTCAGACAGGGGGTTGCAAACCTGCTTTTAGCCTTCATTTTGCCTGGCTGTAGCAGTAAGCTCTTCCAGTTCCCCCATAAAACAGAGGCTGAGAAGTTCTACAGTTTCACTTTGCTTTTCTGAGCAAAATCCAACCAAATCAGGATGAGTGCTCAACACCACAGCCATGATTTTCCTGAGAGCTGATTTATCTTTATACTTACTTAAATCTTGACATTTGATTGTGTTGAAGTCAAAGTTTATGCAGAGGTAATCACAGGTGTCTCGAAGGTCTGGGATGGAAATCCCATCAGGACAGTTTATTATTCCAGTCTTGTAATAATCCTGCAAAGAAAAATTTGGAGGGGAAAATAAAGAATTTGGACTCCAATCATTTTTCTATTTAGCTTTTTGTTTCGTTGACAAGCACTTGAGTTTCAGGAAATATAAATAGGCCTGTGAATAACAGAAACACCCACCTGTCTGAGAACCTACAGTTCTCTGCATCCCTCTTGGCTCTGATCAACTGTGAGCCCCAGTCAAACCTTTTCCATGGCACTGGGTTTCCTAACACATGCAGTAATCATTTACATGCAGCCACAAAGTGAGAACGAAGCTCACAGGAAAGGTAAAAGGCAACATGAGCAAATAGTTGATCTTGATGCGAGTCAGTATTTCAGATGCATACATACATATGTATTTATTTTCTATAAAATCACAATGCAAAACTGCAATAAAAGAGCCTATCTCCCAGGGGCACAGAGAGGACTCAGTTTTGCACATGACAAAACAACTACAAACATCATCTTACCAGCACAGTCCGGAACACAGCTGAGCTAATTCCTTCTGCAATTTCATATTCTCCCTTTTCATTTGGCCTGGTGAAATTATATTCTCTTCCTGGTCCAAACATTCTGAACAGATAAAAATACATTTAAATTCATTATTTCTAGAGAGCAAGAGGTGCACTGAGGTTACAGAAAACCCACAGTGACACCTGCACTCAGCAACCTGAAACCAGTACTCACATCTCCCCATAGCAAACAAGCACAAGAGCTGTCTCACCTAAGTCCTGCTAGAGCTGAATTCCATTGCTGTAGCTACTGTATCATATGCAACAAGGCACAGCTCAAAGAAACAGACCAGTCAAGCCTGAGTCAGAACACTCCTAGTCGACAAAGCCCTTTCACTGAAGCTATGCAAGGCAAGGATCACGTGCCTTGAGATCACTTGCTTTACACAACAACCTGTGCAATGTCAGCAGCCCAGCAGAAGCAGTCTCTCCTTGGTCACAGACAGGCTGGCAACATGGAAAATGAATGTTTCTTGTGGCATCAGAGACTGACCTGTACTTCATGCTACAGGGAGCTGAGTGACTTCTCTCCTGGGAGAGCATCAAAAGGTAACAGCAGGGCAGGGAGGAAGCATTATCATTTTTTCCCCATTTTGTAAGGGATGAAGTTATCAGCTGCCAACAGGCACAGACTCACAAACAAGGCAGACACTCAGAAGGCAAAAGCAAGCTGCATCTGGCTAGAAGTGCTCACTGCTTGAAGGAAGCAGGCCATAGAGAGAACGTTACCTAGAGAATTACTAAGTCTCTCTACATCTACTCATGCCTTCAAGGCCTTACTAACAGCACAGATCTGAACGAGGTCAACGTTGCTCTGCATGTGTGCAGTGATGAGATCACAACACAAACATGTTCATTCCATTTCAGAAAGCATCTTACTCTCTTGAGATATATTGAAAATAGGGGAAATCACTCACCTTCCCAGCATAGTATCAGGGTGAGCAGTGAAAATCTGTGGATTCACAGCAAATCGAGTGCCGTCGACCACAAGTGTCACTTTCTCTGGAGCCACTGTCTGTGAATTGATGCTTGAAGACAAAGCATGGCGCTCCTGGGCGTTAAAATATTCTGCCTGTCTTTTATTTCCATCTTGGAAGTGACAACTGTGTGTGTCTTCAGAAGCAGACAACATGCTGCTGAACTGGGGGCTGGCTGGGCAGGCAGTGTGTCTGTAGTCAGAATCTAAACCTGGGAGACACACAAAGGGAAGATGCAGCTTATTGAAACATCATTCAGCAGTAATACTTCTTACTGCAGTGAGAAAAATGAGTCAGGCAATAACAAAGCACATCGATATACATCACTGTCAGAATAATGCTATCTGACCTGAGGCCAGTCTGCATTTTCAAATTTAGACAGAATGTGGCTTTCAGAGAAAAAAATCTCCCCCATGCTTAACACAGCTTGTTAGAGCAAGACACATTCCATGGTTAAAGAGCAGGAGCACAGAAATTAAACACTTCCTGCAGCACCACTCCCCAAAATCTGCCTTAAAGATCAGTGCAAGGTAAAGACATCATCCTCACCCTCGTTCCTGAGGCCTGCAGAGGGGCTGTGACCTCCAAGCACCACATCACCTTCTTCTGTCTCACGCACTGCTACAGTTCCACTTTCTACAGAGCAAGTGGACTCCAGATTCCTCTTCCCACCAGCACAGTTAATATTCATGCTGGGCCTCCGTGATGCAAGGTGTTGGTTGCGTTTCCTAAGAGAAGAGCTAGGAGAGAAAACAGCAGGTTGTTGGTTTTGGAAGAAGCTCTCAAGCAATGAAGAATTAAGGCAAACCAGGAAGGACAGCTTAAGGCCTGGATCTGGCTTGTATAACAAACAGCCCAACTGTTCAACACGACAAATACACTGCAGTCATGCACACAGCCCAGGAGGGAAATCAGTGCATCACAAGGCCACACTTGAGTCTGACCAGCTGACAAATGTCCTGCTTTCCTTTCATGCCTACAATCAAGGTGAAGCACCTGGAGTGAGACTGAATACCTATAAATAATAATTAGCACTGTTCACCTTCAAAGCTCTTCACATACATTAACAGCTCATGCCTCCTGACGGCCCTGGGAAACACTGCAGGGCAGCCTTAGAGAAAACAGGGACAAAAGAGAAGATAATTTTGGGATCAACTGCAGCCCCAACGCTGATGCATCCACCCCTCCTGCTCCTGGCTGCACACAGGCAGCTATCTCAAGAACAGGCCCACACTGAGCATTCCTAATCCCTAAAATGAAAGAAGAGTGCTGTAACCATTTCTAACTGGAGACTGAACTCTCATCCAAACCCGCTTTCCAACACACACAGCTCTCAGGAGTGAAATGCTTCGTTTCAAATGGCCCAACTTGCTCATACCAACACAAAGAGCATAGAGGTGGTGTGCAAGAAAGGAATGCAAACAGCATAACCAGCAAAGGAAATCCAGGACAGATGCAAAACATTTCATCAAGCAGAAGATAATAAAATTAGCAGCGCAGACTTGCTGGTTTCTAACATCTAGCATTAGTTGCTCCTTATAATTACCCTCGTGCTCTTTGTTTTTTCTTGATATTTTTAAAAGCAATTCTAAAACAGCTGAGGAGCCCAGGTTTGCAGAACTCCATAGAAACTCCAAAGAAAAAGCAGTGCTGTCAGACTGTTCAATAGCAAAGCCCTTGCCTGGAACATCCAACAGCTTCAGCACTGCTTTGCAGTCACCCAGCACAACGAGCAGCAACTCGGGAAGCAGCAGAAATAGCTGAAGAGAGTGATCTAAATTCATCCCATGGTTTAAAAACAGCAAAGGATGACAACCAGACTGAGCAACCGAACGGGGCAGCTGGCAAACTGCTGCTCTTCCTACATCACAGCGTCACGATGACTTCAATACAACTCCCAACAACTCATTTTTAGGTGACGACGCTCCTTTAAATCTACAGAAACATTCCCACATACAAATTCTCAGAAACATGAGCAAGCAGGAAATGTTCATATTCAGGGTGTGCCTGACCTAATTCTGCAGTGTACCGGTTTGGAACAAGACGTATTTGTAACATCATTGCACGCCTCTCTGAAAAGTTTAGCCTGGCTTTCATTTCTGAAAGCGCATCCTTGGAACACGTCCAAAGCAGAACCACGCGTCAGTGATGGCCGACTCCTCTTCTGCAGAACAAAAAGGGAAATCTCACCTCAGATAAATAACGAGAAGCATTTCCTGTGCGTAAGGATTAGGCACGGACACCCCAAGCCAAGGCCCTGCTGCCCACCTCACCCCCTGTGCTGCTGAAGCAGCTCTGCAGGGCTGTGCAGGACAGCACAACCCAGCTGCTCAGAAAGGCTACACTTGTAATTTTTGCCCTGGCTATGAGAAGCTCGCTGAAAACAGCAGGGCTGAGCCGACGTGAGCAAGATCAGAATCAACCTGTGTGAGCTTTGGCCCCAGCTTCTGTTCGTTCCCACACCCTTAACCTGGGGATCTGTGCAGACTTAAATAAAATAATAAAGAAAATACAAAAAGGAAACAGCACAGAAGGGCACAGGAAGAAAACCCAACCTGCTTGCCTGCTGTAGCCTTGACCAAGCTTCTCTTCTGCTCTGTTCCCTTCTGCACCCCCAGCAAGAGACAATTACAGCATCATCAACAAATTGTAACCAAAACCTCCCTATTAAAGCACCTTCATGCAGAACCACAGCGTGCGTCCAACACTCATTTGGAGTTTGAACTGTCACGTACAAATCAGGCTCCTTACTTGCCACCTCTCTTTGAAGCTCAGGCCTTATTTACGAGCACAGTTCTGCTCTTTCAGAAGGTGAAATGCCACATGTGAAATGTCACATAGCAAGAGAGGAAGCCATGGTGATGGGCTGCCCTGGGCACAGAGCACTGCGGCCTCCCATCACCTCTGGCACGCAGGGTTTGCTTACAGAGCAGGAAAGGCAAGCGCTGAGCCCCAGGTTCTGCCCTGTGGGCCTGAATCCTACAAAGGATGCTCGAGGCCAAGTGAAATGCAGTGGGCCTGGTGCTGCCCACCTGTAGACAGGCCTGCACCATAGGAGAACAAAATAAAGTGCATTCATCCACATTGCATCAGAGAGAAAGTCTGCCTGGAGCCTTTGAGATGCTCATCTCATACCTACTCATTTTCTGTTACAGACACAAATGCAACCAGGCAATCCAAGAGTGCCTTACAGGCTCAGTTCACACAGACGCATTGCAAAGGCTTCTCCCCTCTCATGAAATATCTCTATCAATGTACAGTGCATTCATTTTCCATCTGGTTTCAAATTATAGATGGAAAATAATGTCCAGCAGGATTGATGCAATGCAGAGCAGCCTGCAAATTCTGGCCAGAGACAGCAAGGAGGCTGATGAAATGCTCGATTGTTTTCTCCTATTCTGTGCATAGTGCTCCACTGTTAGCAAAGTTTACAGACCTACTCACTTACTTCAGTCTTAACAACAATCTACTGTTTCTACAAGTGCAATTCAGAGCTCAGCCTGCAGCACAGCTTTAATAGCTTCACATTGACCGTCTAACCCTGGATGTGAGCCTCGTGGTCTGCCACGTTCTTCCTTAAGTGACAGGGACTGGTTCACACACACACAGCTCCATCACCACCAATGGCACCGAGTCACTGCAGCACTCCACGCTGCCACCATCAGCACTAACACACAGAGGAAGCTTGCTGTGATTTATTAACTTGCAGTAACACACGATGGCCTTTCCCAAAGCAGGAAAGTTACACCAAAGCACACTCAGCAGGGTGAGACGAATCCAGCACCCAGCACAGCCCTGCTGCTGGATGTATCAGAAGGAAACTGTTTGCTGAATAAGGCAGCAGGTCTGCGTGTGCTGAAGCTCCTGTCTTCCCTGAGAGGCTCAACGAGCACAGCCAGGTGGCCTTTAGGAACCACTGCTGCTACCCCCACTCAGGGTTAAATGCAGCTTTCTGAAAAAGCTCTTACAGCTGATCCTCATGAGAAGCTTCTCATCACTGCAGTCACGGCAGCTTTGCTGGTTCTGCTCAACTACCTTCAGTCAGAACCTGGTGGAAGATGGGCCAAACTGCAAACACCAGCAGGATCTTCAGACTCAGGAGACACACAGGGTCCCTTTTTAATGTATGTTGTTAACGAGTGCCTCCTGTTCATGTAGGATTTCTGTGTATAAAAGCAGTTAATAGACATGCATGTGATTTTTTTTTTAAATGCCTGCAACAATATTTTCTCAAGTATAGGCATCCCATGGAGATGCAATACCAGCATTGCAGCAGGAAGCCCTAGGTGAGTTCAGATGTAATCCTATGGTGCCTCAACTGACCTTAATATCATGTAACTACGAACACCATAACGCAAGTTTGTTAGAATCACAGAATCACCAAGGTTGGAAAAGACCTCAAAGATCATCCAGTCCAACACACACAAAAGACCAAGCCAGCTGAAGTTTTAAGCCAAATGACACCTATGAGTTTGATTTGTCTTCAGTTGTGTTAGATAAAGCTGCAAAGCACAAAATCCTCAACAGAAACAACAGCAACAGACGACAGAGTTGTATCCATTCTCAGCAGGGGAGCTGAGAAAAGCTTCAAAACAACCAAAAAGTTGAAACAAAAATAAAAGCAAGACATTCCTTCAGATCTTAAAACACCATTTTGTCCTGGGCAGCTAAATCTGACTTTGTTTCCCATTCACACAAATGCTTACACTACAGAATCCAAAGCTTCTCATCGCCAGCTGTCCTATAAAGCATAAAGACTTGTGACAATCCTGACACACCTGCAGCAGCAGAACCGAACACAAATCACCTCCTTCCCTGCCGTAACCCCCGAGCAAAGCCTCCCCCAGCACCCACACAGCACAGCTTTACTCACTGGCGGCTCATATGTTCTCAGTGCTACCGGCTCCAGTCCCCCAAATCCTTCTTTATCAGAGGGAAGCACGGAGGCACAGCAGAGCTTCAGAGTTTAAACTGTTTGGACGGCTCTGGTCACTCCCCCAAAGCCCAGCTGTCTGATTCATGTAAATATTTCAGTCTAAAAGTCCCCTCCCACCTCAGAGCTGATTCATGACAGCTCAATGCAAAACCCACGTGGCAGCAAACAGCTTTTTTTTCTTTTCTTTTTTTTTCCCCTCCTCCTTCTTTTTAAGCCTCCTATTTCCAGGGGGAAAAACAAACCAACAAACCTCACCATCCTGAGTCTCTCCCTCCAGGCTCCTGGCTCAGCCCCCTTAGTTTTGACACAGGGAACAGTTTGAACACGAGTAGATTGGTTCTTTGGTAGAGTGAATAACCTGAATTCCAACTCCTCACTTGTAGTTTGCTGCAGTTTCTTGATGCTTCACGCAGCCCCTATTTGCCACGACTCTTATCTTGGAAATGCTGCAAGCAGCCCAGAACTCCACCTTCCTCCTCTGGAAGGGATCCCAGCAAGTAACTGCTAACTCATTCCCAGCTCATCTGCTACAACTCCAACTGCCATTCATTTTTAACCAGTTGCATGGCAGCAGCTTGAGCCAACTAATAACAGAGGGAAGAGTTTTGAAAGCAGTTACAGTAACTGTGAACCAATGAGAGTTCAGAAAAACAGAGCAAGCAGCATTAAAAACAAAACGAGCAAAGACGATCCAGACCCACAGCAGGAAAACTATTGAATGAAACGCAATTAAATATCAAAGTGCACTGCCTTGAGAAAGTGGCTGATCTGTAGTGAAGCACGGAGGAACTCAGGGGTTACTGCTGTGCTGGATAAGCTCTGATCTGCCTACACAGCCCTGCTGGTACAGCTCACAGCCCTGCACCTCCAGCACAGGCACTGACAGTGACCAGAGGACAGTGGCAGCTTGCAGCCAGCAGAGCAGCGCTGAGGACGTGGCAGAGCTCACATCAGAGCCCAGCACAGGAGGAGCTTTGTACCAAAGCTGGGCAGAACGCAGGATCTCAGTCAGGGCGGTTATCTGGCAGCCCCAGCAGCACTGCCTATCTCTCCTATCTCACCGTGGCAAAGAACAGCTGGAAATGGCTCAGATGAATCCACAGAAGCATGGGGACACTCCTGCCGAGCAGAGGCACCGGGGCAGCATGCTCTGCAGGAACCAGAAAGTTTTTTAATACACGTTAAGATACAGACAACAGAAAGCAAAACAAACCCTGCAGACTGCGGTCACGTTAGTAATGCTAAAACAACCCTACAGCCAAACAAACAGAAGAGATTTATTTAGCACAATTGCAGCTCTTCGATTGCAATTGAGGATGCAGCTCATCCCAATTTATTTTTGGGATGGGGGAGAGGGGGGGGCTAAGAGTTCTGCTGGGTAAAGCCAAGCATCAACACTGTTGGTTCATGTCAACAGAGGACACGACACCTTACTTCCAAGAGCTGGAAAACATCTTGCTCAATATGATGGTACACTGGCACAGCACTCCTTGCTGTGTTTACATGTCTGGGTAAATATTTTACACGTCAAGCATAGCTATAACACTTTCTAAGAATACTTCCTTGCATTCTTTCTTATGTGACTAATAAGGCTCTCGCAAAAATATTTGGCTAGTGTCGTGTTTCAGCAAAATGAACCAGGAACTGGAGCCGTATTTTGTGGGTTTAAAAAGGAAAACAACCACGCACACAAAAATAAAACTGAATAAGCAGAGACGGTGCCTATTTCAACACACATAACGAGGTGGTGGTGCAGAGGAAAGGCATCCATTGGGCACCGAGTGAGGATGCTCTTGGAAGTGGGAAGTTCTAAAGTGGCAGCCTGTTCCAGAAGAGCCCACTCCAGCCTGTTTGTAATTTGACAAGCATGCAACCAAAGCGACAGCTGGCTTCCACAGCACCCATCTCAAAGACAACAAGGGAAACAAACGCTTGGATTTTTACATTTATTTTAAGGAAATCCTTCCAAGTCTGTCCTTGGGGGGGGGGGGGTTTCTACTCTTCAGCTGAATAATCCACAAGACTCACAAATCAATTCCCCTGCTTCAGTAGAATGACTTTAATAAGCCTCGAGCACGTCTTAGTCCAGAGCCTGCTAATTAAAGGGCTGTTAATGTACAACGCAAGGATTTCATCTCAGCCCACAAGTGCCCAAAACCTTGAGACTTTAGAGCTCATAATGCAGACTGTGTGAAATGAGCTGGCTGTTTCCAATCTGGCAGCCAGCTTTCTAGAAACCACCAGCACTAAGTGACCCTTTGGGTGGTAAAAGCAGAGCCCAACTCAGAAGCGATGGGCAGAAGTCCCAGCACACACAGCACAGGCCCACAGGATGCAGCTGGGGCAGATGAGGAGCTGCTGTGCTCATCACTGCTCCAATACTCTGGGGATAAGCAAAGCCTGAAAGCCTCAGGGCTGCCAATCTGGCTGGCCCGAGTTCACAAGAGGTTTTGATTGGAATCGTTATTCTTAATGCTGTTGTAACAGTCTCCTAACTGAAGATAACAGTCTGCAACACAGCAAATGACCAAAGATTCCATTTCCTCTGTGAATAGCAGCTTCACCTTTCAGAAATGCATGAACTTCACTCTACAAGCAGAGAAATGCCATTCCCTGTAGTCTGCAACGCCTTCAAAACAGCACTGCAGTGACTTAAGAGCACAAAGCAAAGACAGACACAGATGCCACGGCATGTCAGACAGCTCTCTGAAAGCAACTGAGAGCTTCAAAAACAGCTTTTAAGAGGAGAGAGAAGCTCGCCCCGTGATCTTCTCAAAGAACATTTTGTAATAGGGACAGACAGACAGATGGGGGACCGTTTAAATATAGCACAGCCCTAATGCACTAAGCTCTGCAGCTTTATAATTAACAGTAAACAGAAACCCAGTTTCCCCCTCGCTCACCCAGTGCTCAGAGCAGCCATTAGCCTGCTGTCTCTGCTCTACACTGCGCAGAACATTCAAAGGGAACCATCTCAAACCCAGCTGTTTATTGCTGCTCCTTGAGTCTGACAGCAAGCCCACACGTCAACACATCCCACTGCCAAATACATTCACTTGGGCCTCGCTCAGTACTCGAGGGGAGCTTATGAACAGGAAGGAGTCTGACTTTTTGCATGGTCTGATAGTGATAAGACAAGGGGGAAAAGATGTAAACTAAAAGAATGAGATTCAGGTCGGATGTTGGCAGGAAATCCTTTACTCAGAGCACAGCAAGGCCCCGGTTCTGCTGCCCACATTTGTGCCCATGCCTGGAGGTGCCTGAGGCCACAGATGGGCCTCAGGGCTGCTGAGCGCCCAGCCCACAGCAAGGGCAGCGCTGGGCATCTTTAAGATCCCTTTCAGGCTAAGCCGTCCTATAATTCTATGCCACGTGCAGCAGGCTGAGAGCTGTGACACAGAGCTGAGTCACAGCAACCTTCCTGCTCTGCAGCAGCCATAGCAGCACGTCTGGCTTGCGCTGACGTTTGGAAACGGACAGGTTGCTGCTGAGACAGGGGTAGGCGACGCTCAGTGCCCTTCATGGGATCTGAAAGCAGGGCTATTCTGGATGCTGCAAGAGCTCCTGTCCCACCTGCTGCTCACACACACCCAAGGAATTTGCTTGATCAATACTTTCCCTCCATTAGAGAAGCAATCAAACCCGTGGCTTTCAGTCATGTTCCAAAAGAAGGTTTAAACTGCTGTGCTGCACGGCTTAAATCAGAGATAAGCAGCATTAAGGGCAAGAGATAAAACCTGTCTAGTCCAAAATTACTCAGATAGTGCCTAATTAGCACACTGCAAGAACAGGTCTCATTGAAACCGTGGAGATTAGCAAAAAACTGAACTTCTGTGGTGTTTTATTTTAACACTAAACCAGCACGACCTGCTTTGAAGATCACTGAATAACCCCATTTTCACATAGAAGTGGCTTCTCTGAAAGAACCTGGATGCTGCAGAAAACAGCCCATGGAAGAAAAAAAAGCAGTGCCCATACATCTTACAGAATCTCTTAAAGATGTAAGAAATTGAACTGCAAGAGGAAATCGGTGCCTATTGAAATCTAGGTCATCTGTACATTTCTCTTGTGTTCCTTAGGGGATCTGGAGAACAGAGGCACAATGAGTGAGGTCAGGTTTTCAAAACCTCTCAAAGATCCCTCCTTGACAAATGCTATCCCGTTATTCCCATCCATGTTGGTATGGAAGGTTTGTGCCATCATGAAGTTCCACCATCACCCAGTGAAGGCCAGTCTTACCCCAAAGCATCAGGCTGTAAGGAGGTTTGCCAGAACATTTATGTCAATGGATTGGGGAACTCATTCATAACCACCAACTGCTGCAGCAGATAACGTTCCAGGCAGATGTAACCTTTCCAAAGCCAGTGATTATGCAAGGCCATGATTTTTAATCCTCTCATCCAGGGGAAGAAGAAATTAGCCAGCTTACACAAAGGCTAAAGCTTCCTTATTCAGTTTTCCTCCTTCATTTGTTCTAGTTACGTTGATCCAGTGGATGAAATTCACCATAAGCAAACTGGGGGAGACTTGTGAAACTCACCCAGCTAAGCTTATATCCCAGGGAATACCTTCAAAAATACTGCAGCTGTGGCAACAGAGCAAATGCAAAGGGTTTTTCTCCTCCTGCCTTTTCCCTGCTCCCCTCCTTTGTGGATCCTTCACTTCAGTTTTGACGACACGCCGAGTGAGAACTGCAGTCATTCAAGTGGCAAAACAGATAACTGAGAAAACACGAATGCCATCAGTTACTGAACTGAGAAAACTGCTGAAGTTGGTGCATGTGCTCCATCAGGACAGCTGGCAGGACATCCTAAAGCACAGTGTGGGCACACAGATGAACATCACAGGAAACACGATCACCTGCTGTCCCAGCAGGCTGAACCAGGGGGGTGGAATCCCAGCAGTGTTAGTGATGAGAGCAGCCTGACACTGGCTTGCTTGCACACTGCTGCACGTACAGCACAGCATCAGCACAAAGTTCACTTCTGTTACTCTTCTGGCTGCCAAGCTGTACTTCCTTCCTGTTACCCTCTGCTCTGATGGACTGGATTACTGCACCCAAGCACCCAGTTCAGGGTCACAGCACCGTCTTATGAGAGCCTGCTGCTAACTGCATTCACTTCTTGTAAGACACGTTTTTGCCACTGGAATTATGATTCATACATTTTAACCTGTGTTATTTGTCCACGAGCTGCAAATGCAGAACTGACACACAACTGCATGCTCCTTTGTGCCATTATTTGGTTGCCCTCACCACCACTCTTCCCCTACAAGTCCCAGCTTCTCTACACAGGCACTGCTAAGACAGAAGCCCTGCAAAGCAATTCAGCTCATCAGAACGCAGATAGGATCAAACCGGGCCATGGGACAGAGGCAAAAATTCAGGAGTTTCCAAACTAGGAGACTCCTGACTGGGAATCAATGATCTGAACAGCAAGACAATCCAAAGATGTGTGAAGTTGTACTGACCTTGGTGAAAGCTGGCCCACAGACTCTACCCAATGGTCACGGGGCGTTCAGAGATGATGCTGGAATCAGAAACCCAAAATCAGCAGGGCTTTCATCAGCAGTACAGCCAAGCTCCCCCACACAGATACTACAACCACACTGCTTCTGCACAGAGCTTCTAACATCATCATTAGCTCTTCCTGTGCAATTTGTGAATGAAGTGGGTGAGAAACGGTGGTAGCTCCTCGTTCATCTATGTTTCCCCACAGGAAAGAATTAATTGTGTTGCTTGTGTGTGTTTGGGTTAAGCCAGCTTGTAATGAACTTACATTCTAACTAATTTTATTTTCTATTAAGCAATTCATCTAAAAATCAGGAGACTCTTTGGACAGCTGCAATAGCTGTTATCAGCAGGCACCAATTCAGCATTTGCCCTGGAAAGCAAGAGTTCATTACCACTCTGCTCCTCACATCTCCTTGGGACACTGCAGCCCCACAGCCTGCTTCCAAGCAAGCATTTGAAGGAGGTTCACTTTGCATTATTCTCTACAAGGAGGAGTGGCAGCATTGAAGTCCCATAAAATAGAGGCTGTCAGTTAATAAAAGCAGGCATTGCTGGTTCTTCCCCGCCCAAAAAAACCCAAACCATCACAACATCCCTAACAAAAGCTCAAAGCAGGTGATGACAAAACCTCTTGGAGTCTGAGGAGGCAAGACTGAACGTGTCAGGATGGGAAGGCAGAGCAGAAAAGGACTGAGGTGAGCTGGGATTTGTGATCAGATCAGCTGAAATAATGAGGTTTCTCAATCCTGGGGGTTATTTCCTACTGCAGATACCCAACAACTTGTCACACATCTCTGATTCCTAGATGACCACTCAATTAAAGCCAATAATGGCTCCCCCCCCCCCCCTTCTTCCTTTCCACAGAACTGTGTGAGGAACTCCCAAAAGAAAGACGACCTTCAGCTCCAATCATAGGATTCATCCCCTCCAAAACAACACAACCCAAAGCAACAGCACAACAACAAAACAACCTACGAGCAGCAAGCAAGATAAGTCTGGTTTGAAATAAACACCAATTTAGCTAACTCAGTGCACACCTATTTCCATCAAAGCACAACTTACTTCATCCTGCTCTCAATTGCTTTGAGATAACGTGAGATAAGTCTGACACAGCCTTGTGCACAGGCTTCACTAATGAGTCTGCAGACATTGCTCCATCTCAGCAACAGGATCAGATCATTGAAGACCTTTTAATGTGGACATTATTACAGAAAATAAAGGCAACTGCACCACTGCAAGCAACTGCTCCACAATCTGCTCTGAAAAAGACAATTTTTAGTGATTTAAGTACCTATGAATTGTAATAGCCATCAGTCCATTTATTTTACTGAACTGACATTGTTTTCTTAAAGAAAACTGTAGCAAAGATATGCAAAAGCCCAGAATAACTGATAACATACGCAAGAAGCTTTGCTTACACATTGACCTGCAGCTTTTGAGCCTTGTAACTCACAATTTGGCTGCCCACGTGACTATAAACACCTCCATGAACCAAAGGTGTAAGTATTTACAACCCATAAGTGCAAGTGACACTCAGGCTATGGGGTAAATAAGGACACACCTCAAAAGGGACAACCCTGTTTTTCCGTTAACTGCCCTTCCTGTAACTGATGTGTGACTGCTAGCAATGCCAGCAGGAAGGACTGCGACTCTGTGCTGAGGATAAGGCCATGGAGAGAGCAGGTGAACTTTCTTCTTTAGGGGCATAACCTGCTGCTACAACAGGATCCGGGTTTGTAGCCACCCTGGCAAAGTAATCTGTGACATTCATCCTACAGACGTGTGTCCTCAATCTCCCATGCTGAATTATTAACTCAGAATTATTGACCTCCCTTCCTGAATAGCTTAAGGTCACCAGGAAGGCAGCACAGAGCGAGCAGGATTAAAGACAGGGGGAAACCACAGCAGCGGCAAGGTGAGCTCTCACCCACAGCTCCTCTTCACAGGAAAATCCCGCACAAACCGCAGGTCTTTCAAAGCACTGCCGGGCCAGAAAGGAGGGGAGAAAAGGGACGGCAGCACTAACCCTACAGACACACCTGGGGATGCGCACAGCGCAGTACTGCGAGCAGGCAGCCATTGGGCACAGCAGATCCGTCACCCGAGGGCAGCGAGGCCTCGTGCCGAGCAACGGAGGCAGGGCTGACGCGCGGCTCGGGGATAACAGCCCCCGCCTGCGCTGACGGAGCCCCACAGGCGCCGAGATGGGCGCCCTAAGCCCCACACTGAGACCCCGCGGGGCTCCCACAGAACGCCGCGACCCGCCCGACCCCAAACCGCCCTCAGCGGCCCGAGGGAACGTAACAGACCAGGCCCGCACCGACCCCCACGGCCCAGAACGGAGCAGCACGGGCCCCTCGAAGGCTGAGAAAAGCCTTCAACAGCCCCAAGCTTCGCGAAAAGCCACGAAGGACCCCGCAACCCCTTCCCCAGGCCGGCAGGAGGGCAGGGCAGCCCGCACGCCGCGCGCAGGGCCGTACAGGCCGCACTCACCGCCATCCCCACCGCGCCGCTCCTGGAGGCGGCGGGAGGGCGGGATTTGGAAATGAGGCCGCGCCCCGCCTCCTCCGCTCTCTGATTGGTCCCGAGCGTGGAGGCGGTGGGCCAATGGCAAGGAAGAGGCAAAGAGAGAAGAATGGGGCGTGGCCTAGTACAAATGAGGGCGTGGCTTAGCAAAAGGAGCGTGGCCTAGCGGGAAAAGGGGCGGGGTTCAGGCGGTGGCGCGCGTCGGTGGTGCACGTGGGTCGGCGCGCGCCCGCTTTGCGCCCCGCTTTGCGCCCCGCTTTGCGCAGCGTTGCCCCATCTCGGCTGTGCTCTGTGGAGACCGGAGCCGGTAGAGGGTAGAAAAAGTTAAAAGCTTTGAGCCTGTAGCCGTGTTCCGGGAGGGGACTTCGGCACTGGCAGCGGGCGGGGTCAAAAAGTAAACAGGAACCCCCGGGGGCAGCGGGGACACGGCCCGGTATATATGTGTGTGTGTGTGGGGAAGGGGGGTTAGGGTACACGGCCCTGGGCACTCCCCCCGTCCCTCCCGGCTCTCCGATCGTTTCGATTTCGCTTCCCGGAAGGATCGCGCCGGAGCCGCGTTGGGGCAGCGCTGAGCGGCGGGGGGCGGCGGGGATGCAGGTAAGAGCCGCCCACCCCCGGTTGTGGCACCCGAGGAGCCCTTTTCAAGCGGACTCCTCTCGGAGTGGAGCAGTGAGGTTGGTCGTGCTCAGCACCGGACTCCGCGCTGCCCCTTTTCACCGCTCTCCTCCCAGTTTGCGGCTCCGGACGCTCCGAGGCGAACCGAGTAAATGCCATCTCAGATACACGACCGAAAATAGCGAAGGAGGAAACAAAACAACGCCAAATCGACTCTGATAAAATAGGGCCAAAGTTACCGGAGTTAAGAGTGTGTCGTTATGCTCTAGAAACCTTTAGAAGTGAGGAGCAAAATGCACTGCTAATTCCCTTTGCTCTTATCTTCCTGTCTCTTACTGCATAGAATGAATCCAAAACACAATTTGCATTGCTGCAAAACCTCTCTAAATAGAGTTTATCCTGCTGGATTTGCTCTGGTTTCTTCCTATGATTCCATGCAGCTGCTTGCTTTGCTAAAACCAAATCCTGGACACAACAGCTAAGCCACGATATCAACTCCAGCAGAAAACATGCTAACATTTGTCCTTCGGGTGAGGAAAACCCTTTGAGATGAAATTTGAGAGTGATTCAGTTCTTGCTGATCTTTCTCATCAAGAGACCAAGCAGTAGCAATAGTTCCTCATTGTCATCCGTCAGTAGTGTTGGGATATGAAGCACGTCACCAACTCTGGTGACCTTCAGCCTTTGGCTGAATGCTGCCTGCTGCAGCTCCCCCTGCCCTGGGGCTCAGCTTAAGTCCCCCACGCTCCACGTTTAGGATCCATCAGCTTTAGGGTCACCACCTTCAGTGCCACCACCTTTGCACTGAGGCCACAGCCAGGCTCTGCTGTCTCTTTAGGGCTCAGCTCCCCCCCACACACCCCATTAAGGGGGCTGTGTTACCCCTCTCCCCCCAGAAATTTTCCCAAGGGCGTATGGAACTGCTTGGAGTCAACTGCTTCAGAAAACAGCACTTGCAGGCAAAACTCTTAATTTTCCAGAGAACGAAGCCAAGCAAACATTAACAGATTTTTAAGGGGAACCATTATCCACTTTGCTGCTGGTGGCATTTCAGGATGTGGGTGATGCTGCAAGCAGGACCTGAGCTCCACGCTGGCTCATGACCAGGGGTGATGTTGGAGGGGAGCTCCTGCTGATGGAGGAAGAAAAGGGGAAAAAGAGAGTGGGGGTTTCAGGCTCCTGTCTGGGGCAACCTGGGACTGGTGAGGATCAAGAGCAAGAACACAGCGCGTTACAGCACGGGGAAGGCAGCTCACCCTGGTGCAGGTGTGTCCAGTGCAGGGGCATGTCAAGCTGGAATTTCCCTCCATCAATGCATTTAATTTCTCTTCCCCAGGGTGAAGTGACGTCCGGCTCTTCCAGCCCAGTGGCTGCAGCTTTGCTCTCATCCTGGGGCAGACACACACACAGCGATGAGGGGCATGGCCTGGCACTGCCTGGCAGGCTGAGTGAGTGGGGTGGGTTTTGGTTCCTATAGAGGGGAAGGGTGGTGATGGAGACCACTGTACCTCTACATTGGGTTTGGGGGCGCAGACTGAGCTGTTTCAGGGGCTGTCACCACTTTCAGGAATCCAGCCCTCGTTGTGGAGTAAGGACGATGTCATCCACTGGCTCAGGTGGGCAGAGAGGGAGTATTGCCTTCAGCAAACGGATGAAAGCAAGTTTGAAATGAATGGCAAAGCCCTGTGCATCCTCACCAAGGACGACTTCAGGTTCCGCGCTCCTGGCTCAGGTTTGGTGAGGCAGAAAGGCATTACAAGGACAAGGTCTATCCCAGGCTGTGGTCTGCTGTGGGAGGGATGGGTGGGTGCTGGAGACCAGGAAAAACCTCTTACAGACCCCACGTTCTTAGGGATGGTGAGGAAAGTCTTTCTCTGTGAGCACTGCAGCAATACAAGCAGCAAAACCACCTGAGCTCACTTTCCTTCCCCACAGGCGATGTGTTGTATGAATTACTTCAGTACATTAAGACTCAAAGAAGAGCTCTGAGGTACAGCCCTTTGCTGAAATCACCCTTCCGAGAGGCCAAGGGCACAGGGGAAGGTATGGTGGGCATGCTGCCTGTATGGCGGGCATGCTGCCTTTCCACGCAGCACAGTGCCTGCCCTTGGCTGCAGCACGCAGCTGAACCCATCCCACAGTCCCTAAACAAAGCTTATTTCAGGGCTCTGGAAGATGTCCTGGGATCCACCTCAGTGCAGCACGAGGTTTTCCCTTTCAGGGATGGATGACGGTGCAGAGGCTGCCCTGGCTGCTCCCTCACCCTGCCTGGAACACACTGAGCTGCCCCCATCCCACAGCCTCCATCAGCCCCTGAACCTCTCCCATCCCAGCACTGAGGGCAGCTGCAGGGCAGAATCCATCCGCTTTTTTCCTACAGCCCCATTGGCACCAGTGGATGGGAAAATCGCAGGTGAATGTTATTTTTTTTTCATCCTGGTTCCTTGGGGAAATGAGATTGTGCTCCATCCCCTCTGCCCTCCTGCCCCCTTCTGTTTATTCCATCCGTGTGTGCTTCAGTTTCACGGAATCGTAGAATCACAGAATGGCCAGGGTTGGAAGGGACCTCAAGGATCATGCATCTCCAACCCCCCTGCCACATGCAGGGCCACCAACCTCCCCATTTAATACTGGTTTCCCCACTTGAAGAAGTGTATGTAGTTCACACTGACGCTTTGAGATGCAGAAATAAAACGTGAGCTCTGGGCTCTTCTTGCACTTACGCTTCCCACAACATGTTTAATGCATACATAATAACTGCTAATGCCCTGACACTCACCGACCTTCACTGGAGCCACAGTGGGAGCTCTGTCATGTCTCCTGTGTGCTCAGACTGCAGGCTGCTGTGGGATTACATCTACCAGCTCCTGTCTGACAGCCGCTACGAGCCCTACATCAAGTGGGAGGACAAAGAGGCCAAGCTCTTCCGCATCGTTAACCCCCATGGACTCGCCCATCTCTGGGGGAACCACAAGGTAAAGAGGGAGGTGTTAGCCCCAGAAACCATGGGACCTGTGGGCCCAGAGGCAAATGCGGGCTGCAGAGCTGTGCCAAGGCTTGCAGTGCCATGGCAGCCACCCTGATGGTCCTGCTGCAGATCCAGGCCAGGGATGGGCGCTTGCTTTGGCTCAGAGCCCCAGATTTCATTTCTCCTTCCAGAACCGCATGAACATGACCTATGAGAAGATGTCCCGAGCGCTCAGACATTACTACAAGCTTAACATCATCAAAAGGGAACCGGGGCAGAAGCTGCTGTTCAGGTGAGCTGAAGATCAGAGAAGCAGTGTGGATGGGGCATGGGAAGGTGCTGGGCTCCAGGTGTTGGCATCTGGATCTCTGATGGGGCAGAGCTGTGCTGAAGTTGCAGCATTTTGGCTGTGTGCATTTGGGGTACTGCATGGGGACGTGGATCTGAAGCCCACCTATGGACAGAACAGATGGAAATAAGTTGTGAGCCCACTGTTTCCAGTGCTGGCTGCTTCCCTGGGACTACCCTGGGCTTAAAATACCATGCTGGGCTGACATGTGCCATTTATTGCTTTAACACTGAGAGCTCTGTGCATCCTGAGGGCAAAGCAAGAGCTCGAGAGCTCAGCTCAGGGCAGGGGCTCCAGCATTCAAAGCCTGGTGCTTAGAACAACTAAAAACGACTTGCAGATTTCTGAAGACACCCGAGGAGATCATCCAGGAGAAATCCAGCAGGCTGGAGCAGCTGGAGAACGAGGAGCATGAGGAGCTCAGGGAAGAGCTGCTGGAGGTTTCAGTGCAGGACACCACGGAAAGCTGTGTGTGCAGTGCTGTGCAGGGGGACTTGTGCTCTGCTGGGAAGTGCCAGCACCTCCTGCTCCCTGCACAGAAGGCAGCAGAGGGGGTCCTGGATTCCAAAAGTTGCCTTGAGCCAAAGCTGTGATGCCTCGAAGCTGTTGGGAAAGGCTGCTTGGTTGTTGCAGTGAGATGAACACACGTGCAGGGTCACCAGTGCACTGATGTTGCCTTGACCTGCTGTAGGACTCACCCTGCAGATGTGCTGTGCACTGTGATCTGTCTCCTGTGGAGCTGGGATTAGGGGTGGGAATGTGCTGAAGAGATGGTCTGAATCCTGGCTGGAGCTTCAGGCTGTACAGATGTTCTACTGGGTCTTGTTTTAACTGCTTTTAATCACACTTTGTGTAACCATACTGCTAAATGATGTGACACGAAACAGGTCAGCAGCGAATGTGATCTCTGTTGGGGTACAGGAGCGCTGCCTCACAGCCTTGGTGAGGTGCTGGCAGGGAAGGATGCCAACATTTCTGCTAGGAGCAAAAGCTGGAGGTCACTCAGCACCAGCCAAGCTGCTCAGTGGGGCTCCCATCCTGGTCGTGTGCCACTCCTGGGATAGATACACACTCATGGGTGCCTTTATTCTGACTGCTCTCCCATCCCCATCTTGCTGTGGAAGCAGCCCTGGTGACTCCTGAGCAACCCATGGCTCCCCAGGCTGGCACAGCTGGCTTCGTTGGAGCTGGTGGTGACCCCAGCACACACAGGCAGTGCGTGTGGCTGCCTTCCATCTGTTCCTCCAACGATGACTAAGGATCCCGTTGGACTTGGATGGGGATTTCCTCCTGAGCTTGGGAAGCTGCCAGGTGCACTCAGCCCTCCTTGAGCTGCGCTGTGCTATGGAGTGATCTCGGAAAGCAAAAAAGCAAAGGGCATTTTTGCAAGGATGGGCTGTGCCATGAGAAATCCTTCCCAGCTTCTAGGATGAGCTCGTGTCTCTCTGTCCCAGGGCAATGCGGCCATTGCTCTTCCCACAGTGTATGCAGGTGAGACAGCCATAAACACTCTGCTTTCCTGGAACACAACCCATCCCTTTCAGTAAACAGCCCAGCAAATGCCACCTGCACTGGGGAATTCAACATGTGCACGTGGGAAGAGGGAGTGAAGTGCTGGGGATTTCTGCTGTGGCTGTGCTCCATGTGGTAACATGTGGGGAGGGGTCCCATGCTTCCCCCGTGTGCCCATGCCCACCAGCACCTTGGAGCAGAGGTTTCATTAAGCCATGCAGGTGCTGTGAGTTGGCTGTGCTCTCTTTTCAGCCCATATTGGGCTGCCTCCATCCTCTGCGTCTTGGTTCAGGTCTGAACTGCAGATATTTTTGTGCCCAGGGCTCAGAGGGATCTTTGTGGCCGGTGTCCTTACAATTAAAACACAGCATCTGCTTGGGTCAGTCAAATAGAAATACAGAATCATTAAGGTTGGAAAAGACAATTAAGATCATTGAGTCCAAGCACTGACCCATCCCCACTGTGCACATTGACCGCATCCCTCAGTGCCACGTCTCCGTGTTCTGGATCACCTCCAGGGTCAGTGACTGGGGCAAACCACAGAATGGAGTCATATCATAGAGCTGTAGAACAGACCCACAAGGATCATTGTATCCAACCCTTGGCTTCACACCAGGCCACCCAAAATCAAACCCTGTGCACCAGAGAAGGTTCAATCCCTTACTCTAGGGATGGAGCAGGCCTCCATAGAGGTGGCTGAAGCCCTATGCTTGTTGTTCAAGAGGCACTGGACAATACTCTCGATCATATGCTTTATATTTGGTTATCTCTAAATAAACTGCCTTGGGCATCTTCAGGCTACATCCAGAAATGCAGCTACAAAGAGGGAAAGCCTGGAAGAGGCCCTAACTCAATGCTGATCAGTGCTGATCCCCGTGCAGCCATGAGAGCTCCGCCACCAACAGGGATCGTTTACAGACTCATCCTGGATGACCTGCAAACAAGAGGTGGCCAAACTGTGCTCCATTCCCAGAGTGATGTGGCTGTTTGTTAGCTGGATGTTGAAGGGGAAAAGCAGATTAAGTTGATTGTGAAAGTTCTTATCACTCACTGTGGTCACGTGCCACTCGGTGCCCCAGAGCTCCTGCTGGATGGGTTGTTTATCAGCAGCAGGTGGGGATCCTGGAAAACAGAACTGGGTATTTCCTAATCGATAGCAGACTGACGCACCAGCGTTCAGAAGAGGTGGAGGGAAATGGGCTGTTTCTCTTCAAGCAGTAGGAAATTACAGCCCAGAGAAAATGTAGAAAGAGATTGAAAGGAAATAACTGTGGACACATTGAATTGTGAGCTGTACCGGTTATCAAGAAAAGACTGTTCCTATCCAGGATGGTTCTGGGCAGCACGTCATCCAGGCTGAAAGCTGGAGAAAACAAAGCACTTGCTCGCATGGAAACCCCATAGGACTTTCCAAAATCACCGTGCCAGTCATTGCACAGATCACCACCCAGCAAATGCATCCGTGTCCAGCGCCGTGCAAGGTGCAGTGCAAAATATTGCCATCAGATGGCAAAGTAGCAATGGGGATGGCAGGCAGCAGCCGGCAGGAGGAGGCAATGGACACAGGTGGATGAGGTGTGAGGGAGGCAGGGGGGCTGGAACCAGGTGATCTCTCTGGTCCCTTCCAACCCAAACCATTCTACGGTTCTGTGATTAAGGTCCCAATTCATGTTTGAGGGTGGGCAAGCAGGCTGCCTGAAGGGCCCCAGGGGGGGGTTTCAAGGATGTTGCATCCCGGCCATGTTCATTATGTGGCCCCCATGTCCTGAGTGTTGCTGGGGTGGCAGTGGGGAGATCCTGCCGCTGCTCCGAGGCCCCATTTCTCTGAGATACTTCGGTTTCTTCCTACAGAAGCAGCTCTCCAAAGCCTCCACGGCTCATCGGCCCACAAGAGATAAAAATAAATAAACAAAAACCACCAGCCGGCGGGCTGGGATGGACGGTTCCAAGGTGCACCAGGTGACACGGATGCTTTGCTCTGTTTTGCTGTCGGTTATCACAAGGAAATGATTCTCCTTTCTACTGAAACTCACGCACAGCGGTTCCCATGCGGAAGTGCCGTCCTGAGAGCTAAAAATAGGGCTGAGTCAGCGGCCCCAAAGGGTATAAAGCAGGCGGGTATAAAGCTGGAGGGGCCAGGGCTCCCCTTGCTCAGTGCTGAGGAGTTGGCCTCCACACGCGTCCAGAAGAGCAGCGATCCCAATGGAGAGGTAAATAGCAAAGGAGCAAATCAAGAACGATGCTCCCAGTGGGAGTCAATCGGAGGATGGGGTTCGCTTTGCTGTGATTGCATTTACGAATGGTGCTCACACGGGTGGGTTTGGGGTTGTCTTTTTGATCCGGAAAACAGCCGAGCTGTGTGGGGTAGATGTGTGTTCTGTGTGCCCAGCCCTGCAAGCAGCTCCGCGCTCTGCATGGCTCAGCCCACAGGTTTTGCTGTTGGCTTCCCGCGCTCTGCTCAGCAGTGGAAGCAGACTGGTTTGGGTCTGTCTCTCTGGAAGGTGCACAGCTGTGGCTGGTTTGGTTTTGTTTGTTTGTTTTTGCTGTGGTTGGCTTTTTTAGCAGCTTCAAGGGGAGATGCTTGAAGATTTGGGCTTAGGGGCTGTGTTGTGATGGGAAGACACAGCAGGGCAATATGCCTGTTACACCTGTGCAAACCCAGCAGCCCCTTTGGCACCAGATGAGTTCATCCTCTGCACAGTTTCACTTCTCCCATTAGCACTGTCTTTACCCCATCATAAAACCCTAAGCGTGCAGCCTACATCCACAAACACTATAAAAGAGGTTGATCATTTACCAAGGGCGCATACGCCCTTGGACACCTCAAACACCCTCAGCTTGCAGTCAAAACAGTAG
This sequence comes from Lagopus leucura, assembly GCF_019238085.1. NCBI lineage: Eukaryota > Metazoa > Chordata > Aves > Galliformes > Phasianidae > Lagopus > Lagopus leucura. Next base: position 3,781,361 of record NW_024962290.1, read on the forward strand.
CAGTTTCCATCATAGCCATCCCACCCACTCTCTGTCCTCAGGAAAGCAAACACTGGGCTGAAAATGTTGTTTTCCTCTGCAGCAAAACGCGGGTTGTGCCCACAGAACAGCAGCGATGGGACGCAGCATGGCAGCCATCGGGATCCATCCTTTCTCTGGACAGGAGAGGGGCCAAGAAAGTGCTGGAGATCTACGTCAGGCGTTCATTGAGCTGCTGTGAGAACACGCAGGCGGCCAAGGAAAGGCTTCAGGAGGGAGCCAAAGCACGAGGGAGGAAAGCAGCTCTGCTGCAAAGGTCAGAGAGCGACTTTGGCAAGTATTCGCATGCCAAGAACAGCTTGAAGAAGGAGCAGGAGGAGGCAGCCAAGGAGCTGGGGCTGGAGGAGGCTGTGGTTGAGGAGAGCAAAGCGTCGGCTCCTGGGGAGGAACTTAAAGAGGAGCTGGAGCCTAAGAGGAAAAGCACAAAGAGCTCTCCCCAGGGCAAGGCCCAGCGCACCTGGTTCAAGAGCTTCTTAAATCTGCTGTTCAAAAGGAGTCCTGAGGAGCAGAAGGAAAACGCTGGGCAAAAAGTGAAGGAAAAAGATGTCAGGACTCCTTACAGCAGCAAAACAGAAGGGCCCAGGAGACCCAGAGCCGACACCAGCACATCCCCTACACTGGGCAAAGCCTCCAGGAAGAGACCCAGCCTCAAGAAGGTCTTCTCCTTCAAGAAGAACGTGGAGGAGGAGCGTGGTGAGGCGGGGGCCAGGGCCAAGCGCCCCAGCTGCCTGCCCCTGCGGCACGTCCTTGCATCCAGCCCTACAGGTGAGAGCCCTCCATCAACAGGACCTGGGGTGTGGGAGTGCTGACCCTACCCAAGAATCACCCTCTTGTTCCTTTGGAAGCTCCAATCTTGACTCGCTGCCCCAGGAAAGGGTCAATTTTGCTTGAACTGATTGGATCCCCTGGGTGAGGAGCACAACTATGCATTGTTATGGTGACTTGTGATGCAGCAAGTTACTGCACGCTGCTCCAGGGCAATTGTCCACGCACAGAATTTTATGTGCACCTGCAGCAAAAACAGTTCACCCTAGTTTAGTTTCAACCTGCATTTGAGACCAGACACTGAATCCGGAACCACCCAAGTGCCATCCCCTGCTGCTTTTGCTTTGCTGCAGGGAAGGGTGGGAGCCACCACGGCAGCAGCGCCTGTGTTACATCCTCACCCCTTCCTAAACGCCAACAGGAGAGGCAATCCCACAACCTGGGGTGGGTGCAGGCACCGTGCCAACGGGGTCTGCGCCGGCCTTTCCATCAATCCCTGGTTCTGACCAGTGCTTTTCTCCCTGCAGAGGCCGAGCAGCCGGAGGGTTACTATGCACGGGTCTCGGAGGAGGTCGGGCTGATCGTGCAGGGCAGTGGGGAGCGCAGGGCTGAGCGGCTGCCAGGGCCGACCTGCACCGATGGGGTCGGTGAGTGCTGCACTTTGGTACTGAAAACACTGTGGAGTGGGATTTGTCCCCGTGCAGAGCCTGTGTGGAACTCGTCTCTGCGTCCCAAGGATGCAACATAAAGAGCCATAGGGAACCATTGGGGGGATTTATGGCATCAGGGCTTGGTTTGGGGAGGGACAAACCCAAAGGCAGAGGGCAGTTCTTCCAGGCAAAGCACTTGGCTACAAGCTGGAATGGCTTTTATGGGAATGGAGGGTGATGTGTGCTGCTTGGGGGATCCTTAGGAGGGCAAAGCAGCTGTGCTGCCCAGAGAGCACCTGGGGATGGGGCTTGGGGATGGGGCTGGAGGTGATGTGGGGCTGGAGGTGACATGGGGCTGGAGGTGACGTGGGGCTGGAGGTGACGTGGGGCTGTGCTCTCTCTGCAGATGAAGCCATCAGAGAAATTGTGGCCCTGCTGCAGGAGGCTGGAGATGAGCTGGACAGGCAGGTGAGAGCCTATGGGGCCAGGGGAACCTTCGCTCTGACACAGTGCAACAACTGAGTGAAATCAAGGAAACGGTGCCCTCGAATTCCCCACCAGGGTGTGATCCTGTCTGCCTGCCCTCTCCCATCTGCAATCCTCACGAGATGCGAAGGCGTCAACTCGAGGCTGACACACCGCGTTGTTTGCCCTCAATGAACCCAATTCTTTTGCTTCTCCAACAGGTGAGGGAAGACGTGCGGCTGCGGACGTTTTTCAGAGACATGTCCTACAGCTCCTTCAAGAACCTGGCTGATGCTTACGTCCGCCGGGAGATGACGGCCAGCCGACCCAACGTCAACCCCCAGGAGATCCAGTTTGCCTTCACAGTGCACCTCACTGCCAAAGTGGCCGGCATCTGCAACCAGGCTGTGAACAGGATCATGGGATTCGGCACCCGCTACTTGGAAGACTCGTTTGCGCCCTTGTCCTACAGCAAAGTCCTCCAGGTAAGGAGGGCTTGGGCAGAGGATGGGGTCAGGGTGTGATGACAGCCAGGGTGGGCAGTCGGATCATGCTGGGAGTGATGGGGCATGGAGACACAATGCTGGAGAGCGGGAGACCTGTGGGACAGGGGCTCTCCAATGGGAGTGTGGCTGTAAGAGAGGAGCCAAAGGCTGGAGGACTGCCCTGCGAGGGGGACCTGGAGGATGTGAGTCTTCTCACTCTGAAGAGCAGAAAGCTCAGGTCATGGCAGCATCAGCTCAAGAGGGGTTGTCACAGCATGCCAGCATTTAAAGTGTGGCTGCAAAGAGGATGAAGGCTCTTGGCAAGGAGAAAAGAAGGGGCGATGGATACGAGCTGCACTGTGAGAAGTTTCATCTTGAGATATAGGAATGAAGTTCCTCCTTGACCAGTAGGGGAGACCCACAGCACCGTCTGGTTTGGGAAGGGCCTCACGGCTGTTTCCTCCCCTGTCAGCAGGACAGAGCGAAGTTCAGCACAGACAACTGTGAGAGCCCGGACTGATGGTGACCCCAGTGATGGACATCAATGACTGGGACGCAGCCTCTGAAGGTGGCCTGGATCTCCTGCGGGTTGGTGGATTGAAAATCCACAGAGGAAACCCACAGCAGTCACCGTGGTGGCACGATGAGATGAAACCCCACCTGGCAGGGGGCAAAGGGTCTGAAAAGCCCACATTTCTGAGACTGCCCTGAATTTCCATTTTGGCTCTCACCAGATGCACGTGTGGAGCCTCACGGTTCATTTGTGTGTGTGTGCATGTATTTATTTACCAACTTTTCTTACATATCTGTGAATGCAGGCTATAATTTCTCCAGCTTCTGCTGTCAGTCAAGGGTCCAGTTCAGAAAAACCCTTAAAACTCAAATAAATGGGTCCCTGTGTGACATCCAGGCTTGTCTGAAGGCAGAGGAAATGTGGATGCATGTTATACATGGAATAAAGTTTGCTTTGCTACAGCTGTTGTGAGCTTCTCCTTTCAAGCCAACTCAAAGTGACACAAAGCAGGTTTTACAGCAGATACATGGCGAGCTCCTGCCCTTCTTGTCTATTTATGGCCATTCCCTTTCCAGAAAAAGGAGATTTATTTATGAAAGCAGCTTGATCTGAAAGCTAGAGCTGGGGGAAGCTTGCTCTGAGTGTCCCCGAAGCTGCACTCACTGCAGCTCCCTCCAGGACTCAGGGATTTGGAGCTGCCAGGGTCTCACCTATGAGGTCTAAGAAGATGTGAAATGTCAAAGGGATTAAACCCTAATCGGGGGGAATGTTCACAGCTAATCTTTATCCAGACCCCTAAGCAGGGCCCTGGATTAAAGCAGTGTGCTTGGCTTGGGGCCGGAGTGGCCACAGCTCCTTGCTGAGCTCAAACCCAGCCTGGGGCAAAAGGGACAACATTTGGGGTCATCAGCATGCGGAGGGGCAGGGGGTAAAGGGAATGGCTGTGGTTGGGGTCAGTGCCGTGCCAAGACACGGTCCTGCATGGGCATCTCCTCACCCTCATCTCTGCCCCTATAAAATCCCAATTAGAACAAGCCAGGGAAAGAGCCATTGCCAGAAGGAACATCCCTATGTGCACCCCTCAATTCCCCCGTTCACAAAGCCATGAAGGAAACGCTTCCAATGCTGGTAAATCCCATTCCTGCCCGGTGGTGCCAAAGGTTTCCCTTTGGGCAGATCCCAGCCCGTGGTGATATTTACTGCTGGAGAAACCGAAACTGCTCTGTCCTGTTTGCAGAGCAGCTCCTGCCTGGCATGCAGCACCCGGGGCGGTGCTGGCGGGGAGAGGAGCTGGGTGGTACTGGGGCAATGGGAACCATGTACCCCATGTGCTTTGCATCCTCAGGCACGATCAGGGTCTGTGTGGAACAGATTTGGGGTTTGTCTCCTCTCTGTCTTCCCAGAGGACATCGCTTTGGCACATGGGATGCACCCACCAGGCAAAGCGCCAGTGTGGAAAATGATTTTGATTTCCCATTCTCTTTTCCTGTGCTTTTCCTGATGGCAGCTGAACCAAACCTCCTCCTCCTGCGCTTGGTGCCATGGGGAACAAGGGGCAAAGCCTGTGCACAACCATCCTCAGGTCCTAAATAACCCAACCCCAATGGGGACGAGGATTGGAGCATCTCCTACAGCCCAGATCCCTTCACCCAACCAACCTCAGCATCTTGGCTAAACCCCTCAGTTAGAAACCCAAGACCTCCCTTGCCCGTGGTCACAGAAGGTATTAAAGGAGGCATTAAAACAGGACAAGCTATTAGCTCCGGGGATTTTGAGAGGTTTCCAACTCTATCACCTTCATCCTGCCCTGAAGTCCCCGCTGTGCTTTCCAACAGGCAATCTCCTCCCCCGAAAATCCCTGGGATCGCGGCCATGGGCCATATGGGCGCTGATCTGTGAGCGCTGCCATGAGGGGCTTCTCCCATCTGCACGCCTGGGACACCGCTGCCCGACTCATCAGTCCCAGCTAATCCTGCTCTGCTGGGTGCCAGGAGGGGGAGGGCAGCTTAGAAAATCAGCCCAGCACTTAAGGAGGCAATTAATGCCCAATTCGCTGTCACTAAGAGGATGATGACAAGGTTTCATCTCACGGGAGCGTGGCTCTTGGCCAAGGAGCATTCTGTCCATGGGGATGGCAGCAGGCAAGGGCAGATGTTGCTTGCCTTCACCCTTCTCCCATCTACCGAGGACCCCCCTGTAATTCATTGCGTCCCTGCAGGTCTGAGCTGGTGGCTTTTGGGGTGCTGCCTCTGCCCTGCCGGGGTGGGTGTTCCCCGTCCTCATGTCCCTTGTCCTCTTGTCCATCCTGCCTGTGTCCCTTGGCTCTCCTGGTCCAGTCCTGGTTCAACAAGGAGTTCTTCTTTCCCATGCTGTGAGTCTTCCTGCACTCACCGTGCATCTCCCCATGTCACCATTTGCCTGCCCTCCTGCAGGGCTTGCAACATCCAAGATAAACTCTGCATGTTGTATGTATTCGGACAACAGAAGCAGCACAGTAGTTAGTAATATTTAATCAACCCATTTAAAATGGCATTATTTATTCTCTGTGTGAGCAGCAGCGTTAGGTTATGAAGGCTGAAAGGACACTCAGAACGGGCTCCATCTATCCTGAGCTGTAACGAGCAGCCCAGAGGGAGCAGCACTGCTGGGCATTGGGATGCAGGGAGTGCAGAGCCCTGAAAAGAGCAGAGCCCAGGGGAGAGGAAAGCAGATCCATCCCCTTGTGTTGCTTTTCCCCAAAGAATATCCAAAGCCTCCAACAGGGAGCAGTTGCCAGCACTATTTCCAAACTGAGCGGTGCTCTGCGCAACGCCCCGCATCCACCCCTTGTGTAACGCCCTCTGGCTTTAAGTGCCTTATACAAGCCTTTACTCACCCAGTGCTGAGCTGTGCCTAAGCCAGGATTGAAGGTGAATCCTATTTAGAAAAACACCCTTGAAGAAGGAAGCGTGAAGCAAAGGGGAAGAGTTGTGTGGCTGCACTGAGGATGGGGGCACAGCGGTGTGGGATCCATCTGCACCAGGTGCTGTGCAGCTGTGGGATCGCTGCATGTGAAAGGGAATCCTCCATCCAGCCCTGAGCTGCCGAGCTGCCCGTGCTGGAGGATTACGCAGACTGTTTAGATAAAGGGAGAACAGTTTTTAGCACGGGCAACAATTAAAATAGCTGGAGAACATCCACACCTCCAGCACCGCCATAAAAAAGAAGGAGAAAATTCTGGATTCCACCACCAGCAGGGATGCACTCGGAGATGAGAGCCTGAGCTCCGCCAGGTGAGGAAGGCACCGAGGTGGACACTTGCCCTGGAGATGGCTGCGGAGGAGCTGCGTGCTCCGGGCACCCCTTTCTCACTCTCCTTTTCGGGCAGTGGGTTCCTCGCGCTGTATCAGGTCGGGGTGGTTCAGTCCCTCCTGGAGTTGGCCCCCGAGCTGCTCAAATCCGCCTGCAAAGTGTACGGATCGTCTGCAGGATCGCTCATCGCCGCCGCCGTGGTGTGCGGCATCAGCCTGGGTAAGGAGATGGGAGACAACGAGCTGGGGGGCGGCAGTGGCTTCGTGCTGGTGGGGCAGTGGGATGTGTCACCAGAGCAGTTCGTACCCCTGATGAGACACAAATGTGCAGGTGATGTCACTTCTGGTGCAATTTTGGGTGGTGTCCCCTGAATAAGGCAGTCATTGCTGTCTGAGCCTTATCTCAGATGGTCAGGCGATATCGTGTGGGCAAATCTGGACGTACCTGTCTGTCCTATTGGCACATCCTGCAGAAGGAGAACCTCCTCCCCCCTGCTTCCAGCTCTGGGGAGTGCTGAGATGCAGCACAAAGCACACTGAGGTGTGCAGGGTGCACAGCCTCCATCCCCATGGATCAGAACCTGCAGCTCTAAGGGGCTGTGAGCAGCAGCTGAGTGGATGCTGCAGAAATAAACCCCTTTAGCAATAATGTAGAATCAATTCAGAACCACTGATCTGCCTGAACAACCGCATTCTACCGCGTGCAAACAAGTGTGCACAAGGCTTGGCTTTGAAGACCGACCCAAGCGATGCAGATAGAGGATTGTTTCAGGGTCAAAATACTGAAGGAGAAAGTAAGGAGGGAATGCCCAGCACTTGGAACATCCATTGGATGCTGGAGCCATTCAGCTCTAGCAAAATAATTCAGAGCATTGGCAGATATATTCAGACAAAGCAACAGGTGATGTGCTGCCCTTTCTGCCCAGATGAGCTTGCCAAAAATCAGTGCTCAGTGCTTTCCCCTCTGATCCCTGGGGCTGTGGGAGGGGATGGAGAAGGGACACGGGATGGCTGCACTATCCCCAAAGCAGGGATGCTGCAGTGACCTCACGTGCAGGCTTTGTCCCATCTCCAGCCCTACAATGTCTGGGCTGCCTGTGGCTCTTTTGGCCGAGGTCCCTGAATGAACCCACCAAGCTTTAATCATCGCTCCACGTGGCCGAACATCCGCTCACACAGTGATAACCCTTCTTAATACCCACGCTGCTCCGGTTGCCCTCAGGACACAGCCTGTCTGCCCCTACAAAAGCTGCTGTGGAGATTCTGGGAGCCCTCAGGGACCAGGAGGGCTCTTTGTAGAATGAGGGAGATGGAAAAGCTTCCCAGGGCCACGCTATAACAGCCTGAGGATGGCTATTCCCCCATGCATCCTCTCTGTTTCTGCACACAGCGTGACTCTGGGCTGTACTGATCCTCTGTTCCCTGTTATTTCAAGCCCATGATCCCCACTGGGGCCGGGCAGTTCTGCTCCTTAAATCCAGCTCCCAGGATGTGCAGACGCCCATAATGCCCATTAATGCTGCCAGGAGCTCAGTGTGTGTTCAGACGAGAGGGGACCTCAGCCCAGGGAAGTCCCCAGACCTTTGAAGACGTTATAGGGATTATTTTCCCCATTAGAATGGCACCGTGTGCAGATCCACAAGAACTGTGGGCATGTTAACAAGACTGAAAATACAACTCGTAGGGCAGCAGCAATGTTGACCATGTCTGTCTCTTTTCCCACCCCTGTCAGATGACCTGAAAGAAGTGTTCTATGCAAATGCAAGGGAAGCCCGGAAAACCCTGCTGGGTCCCCTGTCCCCCAAGTGCAGCTTGCTGGCCAACCTCAGGGCCGTGCTGCAGCGCAGGCTCCCAGAGGATTCCTACCAGGTGGCATCGGGGCGGCTGCACATCTCACTGACACGGGTGGTGGACGGCCAGAACGTCATGGTGTCCGAGTTCAGCTCGAACGAGGAGCTCATTCAGGTAAAGGATCATCCCTTGGTGTCCATAGGAAGACTCCTACCCAGCCACTGGAGTGGAGGCACGGAAGCGTTGATGATGTTCTAAAGAGGGGTGTAAGAAAGAAGGGGACAGACTGTTCAGCTGTATGGGACAAAGGGAAATGGCTTCAAACTAAAAGAGGGGAGATTTAAATTGGACATAAGGAAGGAGTTTTGTACAATAGGGGCAGTGAGGCAATGCACAGGTTGCCCACAGAGGCGGTGATGTCCCAACCCTGCTGACCCCCTTCTGTCAGGGGAAGGGGCTCTGAGCACTGCTGGATCTGTGGATGCCCCTGTGCACTGCAGGGAGTGGGGCAGGATGGCCTTTAAGGTCCCTTCCAACTCAAAACATTCTATGACTCTATAACCTTAACTGTGCCATTTCCTCCCCAAGACGGGAGGGGATCAGGAAGGTCTCTTGGAGCTGTGGTCCCACCACCATCAGCTCCACCAGGAGGAAGGGAGATGCTGTGAGGTGCAGAGCAGGTTTGTTCCCAGGCTCAAGAAGCCAATGTTGGTGTGTTGGCTGTCTGTGAGCAGCAATGGCCCTTTGCAAAGAGTGGTGGCAATACTAACAAGCCCTCTGTGCTTCTTGGATAGGTCTCTCCTTGGCCAAATACTGTTGGCAGCAATTTTTCCTCATTCCCTTCAGCACTTCTCTGGGAGGAAAGGCCCAGGCAAAGCGGCCTTGGTACCAAACCCCAGATTGCTGCTTAACCCCCAAATTGGGGGCAGGATCCCAGCATCACAGAGCTCAGCCCACGAAGCTGCCCTGGCTGAACCCACAGCCCTGAACGCTCATTCTCAGCTGATGAGATGGGTGAGAAATATTTCCGTGCCCAGCAGGGTGGCTTTGCCTTTGCAAAACCTCCACAGAACGAAAATGCATCGTGAGGATGTCTTGGTTTTTTTAAAAAATAACCTCCAAGTTTCACCTTTTAGCAGCAGCTGTGTTTTACAGTGACATATGGACGTCCAGCTCTGACAGCGCTGGCAGCCATACAACAGAAATGAAGTGCTGTGCTGTGCCCAGAGAAGCTTTGTTGAAACGGGATGTTTTGTCCTTCTTGAAACCTTTCTTCTCAACACAGCCACACGCAGCAGGAGGGATGGAGCCTGGCTCACACATCTGTCATGCCTGAAGGTGCAGGCACCCTGCAGAGCAGCCTGTGCTCAGCACAGCCTTGACAGGAACACTGACTTCTGCCTTCTCCTTCCCCAGGCTCTCCTCTGCAGCTGCTTCCTTCCTATCTACTGCGGGTTCATCCCTCCGTCCTACCGAGGTGTGGTGAGTGATACTCCCAATAAAACCTACCCTTGGAGAGCAGGTTCCTGGGCTTAATTCCTGTGTCCCCATGAGCATGGAGGGATATAGGTGTCCAGACATCTTCTTTGGTTAATGGAGGATGATAAAGGCTTTTAGCACCTCTTCATCCCATTATAGCTGGGTGAACAGCCACCCGGAGAGCCCTCTGCTGCTTTGCCCATGGCAGAGCCTTCCCACGGCCGTCTCCAAGCCATCACCTGGGCAGGATCTGTCTGCAGCACAGGCGATGTCCTCATTCACTCAGGTGCAGGCTTGCAAAGCTGAAATACTAAAAGTTCGTGGGAGGATCCTCCCCCAGCCACGTGTGCATTGCCACTCTGCAAAGCGCTGCACTGAAGGCAACCTGTGCAGTCTGGCTGCTTGCTACATCTAAGCGAAGGAGGAGAGCAGCACCTTGTATTTTACATGCAGTCTGAGCAGGACATCACGATCCATCGGTGCTGGTTTGCAGGCAGGTCTTGTCCTGCCCTCAGGTGCCAGGTCAGCCCTCTGGCTGCACTCAGTGTGCAGAGCACAGCCTGCAGCCCACAGGTCCCAAGGCTTAGAGACAGTGCTGCACAAGGCTCCTGTGCACCAGTATTTCATGCACATCTGCTGCAGTGCTTGCAACCTTGAATCCCACCAAGGTGGGTGGCACATTCAGCTTCCTTTCAGAACACAGCCAGTGGTGTTTTCCTTGCCCACTGAGCGATTCTGTCGACGCTCATCCGCTGAGGGCACCCTACTGATGGAGCTCACACCAAGAGCAGAGCAAGTCCCAGCCTGAAACACAGGACTTGAAATTCATACAACGCTGCTTGGAACAATTTTACAAAGCCTTGTGAATGGAGCTAATTATATTTCAGTTTTAATAACCACGGTGTGTCACAGCTGAGACTGGGAGAAAGGCGAGGGGTGGGAAGCACGGCCATGTGGGGCTGTCACAACCTTCTTGCTCACCTCCTGCTGATGCTGCCCATGCATAAACCCAATTTTGTCTGCACTTCCCTCTCAGCGTTACGTTGATGGGGGATTCACGGGCCTGCAGCCCGTCTCCAGCCTGGAGGAAGCTGTGATCACTGTGTCCCCATTCACGGGAGAGCTCGACATCTGCCCACGGGACTGCCCTGCCATCTTCTACTGCTTCCAGATCTTCAATGGCAGCATTCAGATTTCGGTGGAAAACCTGTGCAGGATTAGCTATGCTTTGTTTCCACCCAGCACCATGGTAAGCCAGCCAGTCCCTTTTCCTTTTGCTTTGATAATATATTGGCATGAGCTGCCCAGGGAGGTGAGGGGGTCACCATCTCCGGAAGGGCTCAAAAGCTACGTGGCACTGAGGGAAATGCTCAGTGGGCATGGTGGGGTGAGGTTGGACTTGGGGATCTTAGAGGCCTTTTCCAGCCTTAATGATTCTATTTTAGTCCATTCTAAACTAGGGCTGGATCTGCCTTCCCCAGTGTTAGGGCTCATATTGACCTCCAGCATTAATCCACCAGGTTCTAAGGGGAGGCTCAGACTCTGGGGCTGCCCCCACTCTGATTTTTTGGTGGGCAGTGCTGATGGGTGGCCGATCTGGAACAGAACTCACCCTGCCCTGAATACCCACAAGGGATCAGTGCTTCTGTAGCTGGAAACCATCAGATGTTGACGGTGCTCCCAGGCCGTCCATCCCAACCTACACCTCCAAACAGCCTGGGGCAGATCTGCCTCTCCCTTGCATGGAGAGCTCTGCGGTGACCTCTGGTGTTTCATTTTGCAGGTCCTGAACGACATTTTTTCCCAAGGGTACCAGGACACTGCCCTTTTCCTGTGCAGGAACAGTAAGTGTTACCCCAAGACCCAAAGAGCAGCCTAAAAACACGACCCAACGTGTGGCCAACCTTGCTGTTATCTCACAGATGCCTTCGGTGTGAACTACTTCGACGGCAATTTCCGCTTTGCCAGCATGTGTGGGAAGAACGACTTCCCACAGCCCAACAGGATGCTGAACAGTCTGGGCAAGCGTGTCCCACAGTACCTGGCACCGCGCTTCCTCCCAGGTAGAGGACTTGGGGCACTCACTGTGGGTTTTAGGGTGGCTGAAGCTACCGAGGGCTACAGCAGGAGCAGCTGGACAGGAAGAAGTGTTGCATTTATTGGGTTATTTCTAATGACGGGTCTCTATTTACTCTTGTGTTGTCCTCTCGGGAGCAGACCTGGCTCGGTGGAAGAAGCAGCAGGTGTTTAAACTGCAGGATCCGCTGTCAAAGGTCCTCCTGCAGCCATACAAGCTGCCGGCGTTCGTCTGGAAGGGGTAAGGACATCTTGATAAAGGCACCAAAGCTGAGAGCGATGCATAATCCACTTGTGCTTTCTGTGAGAGCATGAAGGGATGCAGTGTGAGGTTGGCAATGGGCAGGTTGGCATCCTACAGGCAGCACTGGGGGGTGCAGCAGGCGGCAGCATCCTTCAGGCAGCAGCTTCATGGGAAACACCCAGAGCAGCCTCTGGGGCAGGGCAGGTTGCTGTGAGTCCCTGTTGTACTGTGAGCCAGGAAAAGGTGATGCACACCTACTGCCTTTGCAAGATAAGCTTAGCAGCAGCCTCTTCCATTGCAGACCTGAAGACAAGCTCTTAGAGAGCAAGTGAAACTAGCACAGGATTGCTTGAATCTGGAAAGGAGCGTTACAGTGTACATCTGCTGTTAACACTCTCCCCCTTTTGCTGCAGTTACCAGACCTTCAACCTGTTTACTTTGCATTTGCAGGCTGGAGCAGCTGTGGGGGCTGCTGGAAGACATCAGCTCCATGGCAAAACGGTTCCAGAAGCTCCTCCGAACAGTGGTGCCTGGTTTGCCTAAGAGAGCTGGGGCCAGGAGGTGAGATATGGAGCAGAGGGGAGTCAGGGTACAGAGCTGGGAAACCCCGAGAGAGCTCTCACCCATCAGTCACTGATACTGAGCTTGGCTAAAAGTTCCAAATCTGTGACACTCCACCTTTAAAGAGCCTATTTTTCTTTTCACCCCTGGAATGTTTTGCTACTTATTCAGTAACATCTGCAAGAAGCTACAAACCAGCCTAGTGCCACCTCCCCACAGCAGTGTATTCCAGAGCAATTACATGCTGGCCTCTGTCCTAATGGAACACGAGGAATCTCCACCAAGTGATGTTTTGGCACTAAACTCTCAGCATTCAAGGCACTTACCCTGCTAGACAGAGTTCTCAGCCATGCCTGCCCAAAGCTTGCTGCCCATTACCTTGCACTCAACTAGCAACAGGACTTGCAGAGAATGATTTTATTCCACAGGCAGCTATCCCTATGCAAGTCCAAACATCCCTGGGGTTTCTGATTCCCTGACTCAATGACCCACCTGCTTGTTCCCTTAGGTAACCATCCCAGGTGGGCCCTGGGGTGCTCCAACACTACACAGTTTTGCCATCCCAGTAAGCAGTGGACAACAATGGAGATCGTTTCACATGGTTGCATGGCTGATGTCCTCGTGGAGTTATTACAAGGGCTGGTTTTTTCACTTGCAGAAATGGGCTGATTTTGTTTTTTGTGCTACTGCAGCAGTCTCCCCACCCAGGCCTGACCTGCTTTAACATGATGGCCAAGGAAAAGCACTGCATCTGCAGCCAAGCTGCAGTCTGTGCAGGAGGAATCAGGCATCTTGCATGCACATACAGCCCAACCACTGTTTTCCCTTGCCACTCCACTTGCTGATTACAAGAATCATCCCTCCTCCTGCTCCAAGCCTGCAGAAACATGCTAAGATGTAATTATTTCATGACTCAGCACATGTATCAGCTGCCTTACACTTTATTCAGCCCTCATCTTTTCAAGCAAGCACCTGATGCTGTCTCCTCTGCACAAGCTTAGGGCTAATGGCACAAAGGAGACAATGGGTAAAGTCTGGCATTTCTTTGAATCACCTCATGGAGCTTTTTACAACCTGGAAAACTCAGCTGCACCCAAACCAGCTGCAGTAGATCCTGTACTTCTCCTGAAATAGCTCCATTAAAGGTGGGTGATGGGATTCATACGCGGCCTCTGGGAGTATGAGGAGGGTTGTGGCTCTGCCTGTGCTGCTGATGTTCTGTCAGTGTGCTCTTCAGTGCATCTCAGTGGCTGTCTGCAGGCTGTGTTCTGAGTTGTTCTTTTTTTCTTTAAAACATGAACTGGGGCCAAAGGCAGCAGCTGTGTCAAAAATGTTCTTCTGTAGCTGGCAAGGCCCTAAAGGCAGTAGAACCACGTTGGTCAATCTGATAGACTCTGCTGATCCTTGTGTAACAAACTGGGTTCAAGCACCCGATCGGAGCTGCTTTCTTCATTGTTGTTATCTACAGTGTAATTAAAATAAACAGGCTTTGAAATCCTTAAAATAATGTTCCCATGCCAATGCCTTGCTGCTTGGCCCAGTCTGCACTGAACCCTGCAGAGCCATGAGATGAGATGAGATGAGAGGCTGAGATGGAGGGCTGGACACAGCCCAAGCAGTAGGTGCTTGCTCTGAAGCTACATCCCCCCAGTGGATCAGGCCCCAGACTCTCCCCTCCCATGCAACCAAGCCAAAACAAAACAAACACATTCTATCCTGTTTGTCTCCAGCTTTTTGATGCAGGTGTTTTATCTTGAACTGACTCTGTTTATAGGCTAGATACTAAGGACTTGCAAAACGTCTTGCTGGGCAGATGGATAAAGAGGTAATGTTTGTGATTAGTCCACCAGCATCACCTGAGCCTCGCTCCTGTGCAAGCCCTAACAATGCAACAGTCCTTTCAGAAATGTTCTGGCTTAATAAGAAAATGTGTGAGAGTTGTGTGTGTGTTTGTACTCTTGCTTGTTTAGTACCATCAGTGTGCAGATAAACTGTGAAGTAGCCTTTTCTTGACCTAGATCAGCACTTTTCCTTCCCAGACATTAAAAAAGGTGCTTCTCCTCTAAAGACTGAGAGCTCTGCTTAACCTCTCGGTTGCTCTCTTGGCCTAACAAATAAGTCTGATTCCTTCCACAAGTCTTCTTAGAATCACAGAATCATAGAATCTTCTGAGTTGGAAGGGAGCCTGGAAGCTCATCTGGTCCATCTTAGGTTAGTGAAAAATGTTAGAGCCCAGCTCCTGCCTTGGAAAAAGCTCATTTTCATTCCTTCCCTCCAAACAAGAGACCAAGTGATTCCTGACTGCCCACATCCTGCCAAACCTCCAGAGAAACCTGGGTCCTCCTCTGCTGTTTTCAAAGGCTACATGCAGTTCAGATTGACGAGGCATTTACACAAGCAAATATGAATTATTCTGCATTTCCACAGTAGGTCTCTTCCCGTTGGTAGAACTGTCAGTGCTTCACAGTGGTTTTCAATGGAAATGTCTTGATTTCTTTCATTTTGGGTATTCCAACATTTTGGTTTTAGATCTGAAATAGTAAGAGTTTTGCTCTTTTTCCTTAATGCTTAGGATTTGGTGTGGTCCTCCTAGATACACAAGAACCACATTTGGGTCTTTTTTCATCTTCAATGTATGTGGCAGCATTTTAAGTCACAGCCACGCAGGAAAAGCTGTGCAATTTTCCTTAAGTGACATGTTTTGAATTGTTGAAAAACTCAGAAAAAGAACCAATAAAAGCAAAAGCAACACTGCAGTCCAGCACATACTTTACCATATTCTGCTAGTAACAAAAAGCCAAACTGGAATCTGAAATGCTGACAGCTCCCCAGTTTTCAGCATTATTTTGCACAGGATTTAAGAAAGCTGGAAGGTTGGGATTTAAGCCTACCTTATTTTGCTTAAAACTGAGTCAGCCAGAGGTTTATCTGCAGCTCCAACTTGCTTCTCTTGCACTTAAGCATTCATGTGTGGTTGCATACTGGAATTACTAAGTAGAAGCTTTGGTTTGACTCGCACAGCAAAGCCAGCCTCAGAGATTGAGACACACTGCTCCTTCCCTCACCCTTAACGAAACAATGTGTGGGCACAGCCTGTCATTACCTTGCACCATAAGTCACTTCCTGATAAGAGCTGTGTTTCTAAAGGGCCTCTCTGATGTGGCTTCATCTGTGAGGAAATGATAATGTGGGTAGCTGGGAGTTCAGGTGGTGTTTATCAGAAATCTGCTAGGAAGAGGCAGGGGAAATGTGTTCCTGCCATCAAACACCATAAATAGTAAGCTCAGCTCATTCAAGAGGGGAATCCTTCTCTTTCCTGACATTTTCACCTACCGGTGCCTTTAAAAACCCCGACAGCCTATGAGCACTGGGCAAGGGTCACACAGTTAATGAGAACTGATGGGATGAAAAACGTGTTGGCTCTGTACCTTTCTGAGGGTTGCAGGAGGTGGAAATATCTTCTTCCTCCAGTTCATCTGCTGAACAAATGCTTGCTGTATTCTCCTTGGTGATGTCCTGAGAGTCTGTTGCTCTGGAGCAAGGTGCTCCTGTTCCTGGCTTCCTGTGCAGGGTCCCTTCACCTTTCTGACACGATTCTTTGTGCAACAAAAGTGTAAAGTTCTCAGGAAGGAATTTGATACCAAATGCATCTGTGGGAAGAGAAGGCAGTTCTCACAGTCTGTGGATCAACTACCAGGTTCCCAGCAATGTAAGGCATGTGCAGGGTGAACTGGAAGATAAAGGCACCGAGGACCGCAGTTTATAGCTCATCCTAATTGGCTTTTTAGGGTCAGGGGCTGCCAAATATCACAGCTTTGTGGATAACACATCAAACATTACACAAGGCACCAAGGCTACACTGTTGTCCAGGTCATTGAGACATACGTTCCCTGGAAAGCTCTGACATTCCCAGCAAGCCCTTCCTTTAGAGGGATGAACAGGGAGCTCCAGTGCTGGCCACAGAGAAAACAGGAATGAGAATTACCTGACCTACCTGCTCCTTGTTCCCAACCACTTACTCAATCTGTGTAAGAAGGACACTGCATCCTGGTAGCCATCATGATAAAGCTGTTCACAAACCTGCAGGAGGGAGATGGCAGTCAGGAGAGGTGGGCCAGCCATAGGGGCCTCGTGGCTCTGGGTACCTGAAGAAGCAGCTCACTTTTGCTGAAGGACACTGGAAAAGACACTGCACACGATACAGGTTTTGTTCTGACACATGTAAAACCCAGTCAACTATTTGGAAAACGAAGAAGGGAACTGGGCAATCTCTGGGACAGATGTCAAATTCACCAGCTAAAGCAGACACGGTGATGGTGGTCTGGGACACGAGGTTGGTCTTCCACATGCCGAATTCCCCATCGATATAACGCTAGAAGAGAAAACAAGGAACCCTGAGCCTTCTTCTCACAGTGAGCTGTGTCATATGCATGCATATGGAATTTCCTCCCAGCTCAGTCCCAAATGGGCCTGAAGGGTTGGGGCTGGGGAAATCTTTCAGGCAGCAGCCCTGAGCAGCGCCCCATGCAGTCAAGGTCTACACCCACCAACTCCTCCCTCCCCATTGTGGCTGTGGGGCACCTAGGTTCAGTTCCTCCCTCTGCAGACACTGTGCCACACAGCACAAGCAACCTGGGGTACAAAAACACCTAGTGCCACTGAGATGAGCCCTTACCCTGAGCCACAGTGTGCTCTCCTGACCACAGGAATACTCACCACCCCATGGTACAGAGGAGGGATAAAGCCAAAACACAGAGGGATGAAGCAGCTGCATAACACGGCCTGTGGGAAAGACAGCAAATGACCTGGAGGGCAAAGTTGCAAAAAATCTCTTGCCCTTGTGAGTGCTGACTCATCTGTGGCTGCTGAGGTGGGACCCACAGCTGGAAGGCTCTCACCTGGATGATGTCCTCCTTTGAAGCAAACTCTGAAACTGTCACGCAATTCCAGTCACGCAGGCGGGTGAGGATGATGTGCTGCTTCCCAGATGCCAGCTGGTGGGCATTGGCAGGCAGAAATTTACTTAAGGCTTCCTTTACAACAAGCAGGACTTTCCCCCGAGCTGTAAGGAGCGTGGTGAAAAAGAGTTTCCCAGCACTATGGAGGTACTGCTGCATCTCACCTAAAGGCAAGGCAAAGCAATTATTAGTTATGTACTTTCTTAGCTGCATTTCTGTCTGGTACAGGGACGTTTTAGCAGGTAAAGGCTGGTAAAGAGCCACCATTTTCAGCAGGGCTGAAACTCTCAAGGGCAGATCTAGATTCTCAATGACTGTATTCAGTATTTTATTTCCTACATGCTTTAGGAATCTATAAAAACCCCAAAATGTCTCCTAAGGCAATTCTGTTTCTTACATTAGGTAGAGATACATTAATTTAAATTGATAAGACATGGAGACTTATTCCATAACTACACCTGTACAGTTAATTTATCCACATTTTCCACTCTTAAAGAAGTCAACAAAATAAAATTCAGAGGAATTAACCACTGATTAAGGGCAACAGTTTAAAAAGATCTTTTGCAGCTCTGGCACCCCTAGAAGCTTGATCTTTCCATGCACAGAACACCCTTACCTATATCACACTCACATGCTGCAAATGCAGCCACAATCGATCCTGAAGATATCCCGTAGATCTTGGATGCAGATTTCAGTATCTCAGGTGCCAAGTCCTGCAAAGCCTTTACCACTCCAGCTTCATATACCTGCAGGAAACTGCAGCCTCTGAACATTAAAGAGAAAGGTCGCTCATCTCCCTTTATGTTCATAACTTCTGCTAAAACCAAGAGCTCAAAGCACAAGAAAGGAGCTGCACAGGACAGGTTTGGAGGTCTCTTCTAAAGCAAGGCAACACGTAGCTGTTCCCAATCTGCTCCTGTTTGTAGCCTCTCTCACTGCATTTTATCTCTCTGTTTGACACAGATCTCAAACCCAAATGTCCAATGAAAATAAAGCAATGGCAGGAGCATGTGATGTGTGATCCTTTTAATACCTCAGGCTACTTGTGAAAACAAATGGACTACACTGCAATGCGTTCCTAAGGTGTGCACTTAGCAGCTGGGTGAAAGCCCCAGGCTGTGTGGAGGGCTGCATGTCTCACTGATATTGGGGGAGCAGCCCCTATTACAACAGAGAGAAAAGTTGCTTCCCTGAGCTGATGAACAGCGTGAGCACTACCACAGGGTTCCACTTCTTTCCAGACCATTGGAAGGTAAGAAGCAGCAATTCTCCCTGGTACACCAGTGTCCTGCAAGATGCTGTTTACAACTGGTTTGTCTCATTTGTCAGAGGTTACCAAACCCTGACCTAGGGAGTGGAGAACCTGCAGAAGGTATTTGGACTATTGAAGAAATCAAAATCCAAGTTGTTCACTCGGTTTCACAATTTCAGGGTTTTGAGTTTGCTCACAAAACCAGGTGAGTTTGGGGGTCTGGATCTACACAAAGGGGCTGCAAAGTACTCTCATGTCAGCATGGCAGCTGTGCTGCACATGTGGTGCTAAAGGCTGCTGTCTCCACTAAGCCCTGAACTCCTGTCTGAGCACCACTCACACTCCTAATCCAGCCCCAAGCTTACATGGGAGCAGCATCACCGACCAGCTCCACCCAGCAGCCAAGCCACTAAGCACCTTGCACACACCTTGCGTGAGCTTCAGATCATATTGTTGAGTTGCAAAGAGGAAAGAGCAAGGAAAAATGGAAAACTTGGGATGATAGGAATACACACATTCCTGGAATAGTCAAGAGAACAGATACAAGGGAAATAATTTTCCATCTACCTTTAAGTGTTGCCCTACAAGTTAACTGCAATAAGAAGAGTCTATTCCAGATGCTGCTGTTTACTAGATGGAAGAGGGATTTAGAGTTTGCAATCCACTGGTCAACCACATGAAGAAAGCTCCTGAGATTAAGAAAAAGTGATTTGTAACTCTAGGACAAAGGGGAAAAATAACTCTTGTTTTGCAGAAGCAACAAAACTGCTATTGCTTCAAGCATAGGGTTCAGCCCTATTACTGCACTACTTTCCATACACTGCTCCAATCACAAACCAAAAGCACAGATCAGGCTACCCCAGGCCATCTTTTGCTCAATTGCATTTCTGCATTACTGAGGAAGTTTGTAAATCCATTTGTTTCAGCCTCTCATCCAGTCTTGTAGAAAGAAGTAAACAGTGCTTAGAGTTGAAAAGTAGGGATGGTGGTCTGTGCCTGCTTGTGTGGGGGAAAGGCAGTTTCTCCCACTGTGGTGATATGTGCCATGCTCACCTCATGCACCTTGTCTGCCTCTCAGTCAGCTCGTGTTTCATCAGCACACAACCACCCTTCACAGACCCTTGCAGCTCCGTGTCTGGACATGCTTCAGGTCCTCTGTGTCTTTCTCGTAGTGAGGGGCGCAAAATGAACGCAGCACTCCACGTGTGGCCTCACCAGGGCTGAGTACAGAGGGATGATCACCTCCTGCTGCTGCTGGGTGCAATTCTGCTGATACAACCAGGACGCCTTGGCTTTCTTGGCTGCCTGGGCACACTGCTGGCTTACATTCAGCCAGCAGAAAGGAATAAAAGAGATTCATAACCCACCCTAGAACCTCGCCTCACAAATTGCAATTCCTGTGACTTCAGCAGCTCCCTGAAGGTGCCATGTCACACTATTTTTCTTTTTCTTATAACAGGAACACGACGCACAAAATCGCAGCCTGTGCTGTATTTAGCATCAGCCACAGAAACCCTTGCCCTGCTCATGTGACGAGCACTCATCCAGGCACGTGGCATGATGTCACCATGTATGACGTCACCATGTATGACGTCACCAGCTGGGCCAGGTGAACCACAGTACTGAAAGCCACAGCCTTTCCACGTGCCCCACAGCGGGCAAAGGGCACAGTGCACGCAGGCAACAGACTTCTGTTGTGGCAAGGCCTCCCCTGCGCAGGTGCTTTCATCTTACTGGGGCATACGGTGTTATTTTACGACTGAAGAAGCCAAAAGTCGTGGACACCGCAGCTCCCTGTGATCCAAGTGACCAAAACCTGGCCTCTCACTGTGGCCCACAGCCCTGAGGGCACCTCAGAGCCAGGCCTAAGGGATGAGGACCCCAGCGTGGCCAAGACCCACAGCGCATGAGCCGGCAGCACAACGGCACTGAGGAGGAAAGCCACCGCTCGGCGCTGCGGGCGGGACAGGCCCAGCACAGACCAGGCCGCACCCCGGGCCCAGGCGGACCGGAAGCCGCCATATTCTCACGCCCCGCCTCGTGATGACGTCACTCGCCCACCCCCCTCTCTCTTTCCGTTTTCCCGCCCTCCCCTCTGCCCGACATGCGCATGCGCAGAGATGGCTTGTCCTTGTGCCGCCACGTTTGAAAAGGGCAAAAGTGAGGGCACATGGCCACGCCCACCCCCGGAAGCTATAAAAGAGCCGGGCAGGAAGCGAGCGCTCAGTGTGCTGCGCGGCGTGGGTGGGTGGAATTATGTTGTGTTTGCGCTTTATGCTACGCGTTAAATGTAGCGCTTCCGCGGCTTTGTGCCTGTACGTGTTGCAGATGAATCAGAATCTGGCCTTCTGATGTGGAAACGGGGGAAGTAAAACGGCCTGCTGCGATTTGGGGGGGTCAGTTTGGACTCGGGGCTCCCAGGTGTGCTGGGGGGGTGGGGGAAGGGTTTGCTGCTCTGTGCGTGGCTGCTTTCTGTGTGTGGTGGTGGTTGTCCATGAGAGTAGGGTAGGCTTGCAGGCCTAAATCAGGTTTTCAGGGTTATTCCTATGGGAAGAAAACCCAGGTTGTTGGGAGGGAGGTTGGGAGGCAGTGTCCAGTTGTTCTCTGGCAGCCGAGGGGCTTGAGATGGGATTTGGCTGTGTGGGGAAGCTGGGCTTTTGAAAGAAAGCTTGCTTGGCAGAAGGGGTTGATAAACATCAGTCAGTGGGCCCGTGTGTCTCAGGTCTCCCCCAAACACTTGGCAGCAATCGAGGTGTTATGGCATAACAGCTGTGAGGAGAGGCAGCAGCTGCTTTACACGGGGAGGGGATGGAAGCAGTAGGGAGAACTCAAAATATTTTAGCAATATGGTCCTCAGAAACCTAAATAATAAAAACCAAGCATTTTGCCTGTTCCAGGCTGTTCTGGCTGTGTCTTGTAGCATGGTGCCTTAAAGTAGCAGCGCAGGAAGGACAGCAGCCCTGCTGATGCTTGTGGGCGTTTGGTGCTTTCCTATTTCAGTTTTGGCTCTCCAGCCAAAGCTGCTCACTCACAGTGACTGTCTGGGAAGAAGCAAGACTAAAGCAATTACATAATAGGGAAGCCTAAGATCAGCTTTCCATTGTTTAAATGCTTTGCACTTAAATATGGCATCGAGCTCAGAGCAAGCAGATGGTTTGACCTTCCTCCTGCCTTGCCTTATTGGAGTGGGTTGGGCTGTGAGGAGCTGAGTGTTTGTCTGGGAGCGGAGCAGGGTGGCAGTGCCATCTGGCTCATGGCTCTGGCTGCACTGAATTGCACTGATCCTCATCTTTTGGGATGAAGCCGGCATCGATATGAGCAGCACCTGTGGTTCAGAGCCCAACCAATGAAGTATGGCTCCTGGGAGGAGGAAGACTTGCGTGGTGCAATCGCACAGTCCAGAATTAAACTACGTCTGAAGGAACATTGTGGCTGTGACAAATAACTGGAGGAGACCAAATAGTTTGTTCCTTTTACATCTGTGGCATTTAAAAGCCAATGGGTTGTGCCGTGTCATATATTGCGTCATTGTGCCAAAGTCAAGTAATTGATGGGACCGGTAACAGTCTATGAGAACATTAAATGTCTCGGGAAGATGAAAGGAGCCCCGGGGAGCTGTTGGCATCTGTCACTGACACATTTGGGAAGGAGGAGAATACAAATTGCTCTGCTGTTTGCCTCAGAGTGGCTTTCATAGCCAGAGTGTGTGGATAAATGTTGTGGTCTGTAATGGGGGTGGGTATTTTTGAGTCACAGCCCTTTCTGTGCCTCAGTTTCCCTTGTTGTAAAGCAGGGACAGTGCAGGCTGCAGGCATGGGAGGAGCTGCGGATTCAGGTTTACACTGGGTTGGTGCAAGAAAGCATTTTTCTCTGACCAGGAAAATGACTTGCAGATCAGATGGTGGGGCGGTGGGGTTTTTGGGTGGATGGAAGGGGGTGTGCTTAGTGTGAGCAGCAGGGCAGCAGGCCCCTGCTTCTCTCCGTAGTCTGTCTCGATTCCTGGATGAGTCATGTCCCTTCTGTTCATAAATGCTGCCAATGGGAGAGATAAGGGTTTGAAGTGGAAATATGGCCCTGCTGGTGTGGCCCATCCTGGCACAAATGGTGGATTAGAGCCAATGTTTCCCTGCTCCTTCTGGACAAAGAAGTGTTTTGTCTTCAGCAAGCAGGAATCTGCAGAGCCCAAGCTGCTTACTGCATCTTTGTTTCTCAGGTTAAACCTGGAGTTAAACCGCCAAATATTAGAGCCCCGTGGAGGTGATACCCAAAATAGGGCCACAAATAGGGGAGGAAGGGGAGAACCCCACAGTGTGCCAGCCAGCGAGCCTAGAAAGCTGTAGGTGTTCCAAAAGGCTGCTGGCATGTGTCAAAGATAACTGCCTGAGCCAAGAGATAGGCAGCCCCACCAAGGGCAATGCAATGCTAGGTGTGTTACTAGGTCTGTTTGCTGCAGGGGAGTTGGACTAGACAACCTTTAAGGGTCCCTTCCAACTCAAAAGGTTCTGGGCTAGGCTGGATGGAGAGGATAAGAATTTGTCCCACCAAGGCCAGCAGTGCAAGGGGGAATTAATCTTCTGGCTTGGGGCTTTAAAAAGTGATCATTGGTGGGATAAAATAGGGTTGAGCCCAGTGCAGGCTGTTGCAGGGAATCTGGTCTCTCTTTTTTAGGAGGGATGTTGGTCCTTGAAGCCTCGTGCTCAGAAAGTGTTGACAGATGTGGGTTAGGGACAGAGCCAGACTCGGATCTCTGCCCTGCAAACAAGCCAGCGTGGGTTTGCAGGAGCTGCAAGTTCTGCTCTAGGCCTGGATTTCTGCAGACCTTCACAAGAGGGCAGAAAACAGCTGCAGAAATGTGTGCAGCTCTGGGAGCCTGACAGTGACTTCGATGGGAAACTCTTGGGGACTTTTTGGTCTGCTTTGAGGCGCAGTATGGATTTGCTAGGAGAGCTGGTGTAAGTATGCAGCAGGGAGCAAAAACGAGCAGCAGTCCTGTGGGCATTCCAGTATGGAAGGTTGTTTGTTTTGTAGGAGCAGAGGAAGTGCTGCACTCGTTTTTCTATTTCCTGGGAAGAACACTGGGATCCATCCTCACACAAGTGGGGATTTATTCTAGATATAAGTCGAGGAGGGAGGAGAAGGAGAAATGAAGCTGTGGAAGGAGATGGAAGGGCATTTGATTGAGATTGTGGGATGTTGGAGAAGGGGTGGGTGCATCAGCTGGGCTTGGGCTCAGCATCATCTGTGCTGCAGCAGGAGGGCTTGTGCGAAGATGGGTTTTGTAGCTTGGGTTGGCTCTGGAGAAAAAAGGATAGCTTGCACAGGGTGGTTTTGATTCCTTGCATGGTATTAAAACCCAGAAGTCTCCATGCAGTCAATGTTCTTTGGTGTAACCAGCAGGTTCTGTGTTGTAGGGCCAGGTGGCAGCTACGTATCCTGCAAGACAAAGCCTGCTCTTGGAAGCCCTATTTATGAGATGGGGTTTTCCTGGGTGTGCTGGCAGCCAGGCTGACTCCCAGGGGGATGCAAAGCCAGAGCTGGGGCTGATGGCAGCTGGGCCTCCAATTTTCCCTTCCAGTTTTCTAGTCTGGAGATGGGACATACTCATCTGCTTCTGTTTTAGCAAATCAGTGCCAGAGCATTTACAATAACATTCAGGCTAGTTTCACTTTTCAGCTTTCTTTTCTTTTTTTTTTTTTTATAAAGGAACTAAAAATAAATCTTTAGTTGTAAAGCAAAATAAAAACAGTGCCATCTTTCATTCCAGTTATTATACAGTAGCTGGCATTCTTTAGACAAAGCTTAAAATAACCGTGAACATACCAGTGAAAATAAATGGGTGAGTCATGTTTGTTAATGCAGGATTAGAAGAGTTGCTCTTGGCTCTCTGTAACATCGCGTGCTCTCAAGCAGAGGTTTTGCTGGAAGTGAAGAATTTGGGCTCCATCCATTCCAGGTCCTCCTAAGCAGAACCTGTGTGAAATCAGTGAGTGTTCTTGCTGTGTTCATTTGTGCAGTCTCGATTTCTATGGCACTGTGGTGTCCTGAGCATTGCTGTCTGTAGTGATGAGGCTTGTGCCTCGTTCTTTGGATGTGGTTTTGAGGGTTAAACAGGGAAAGTCACTCAAATATACCTGTGTTTCTTCTTGAGTTCATGAGCATTTCTAGGTAGAAGGAACCAAAAGCGTTGCTGCATTGCAATCTTCCCTCTGAGGATGGAACCTCGGTGGTTCCATCATTCCTTTGCTTTTGTTCCTGTGGTTCATGGAGGCAGAAAGGACTTTGGGGCTGGGTGCTGCCTCTCCTCTGCCAGAGGGCAGCTGCTCTGTCTGCACGCACTGCTGCTGGCCCCTGAGGCTGTCCAGGGCCTCTTTACTCCTCCAGAGATGGACATGAATCTGAAATCCTGCTCCCAGCGTGGATCCTGGATCAGATGGGGCAACACCTCAGCATTAAAGCCAGCAATGCTGGCTTCAGCTGACACTGGGTAACCCCCGCAACAGGTCTGTGGGCTGTTTCCTCAGTGATGGAGGGACCTCAAACCTGAACTCCCTCAGTCATTTTCAGCTGCAATGCCTCACGAAACAATTCCTTGCCTCTACTTCCAGCCTTTATCTCTTTGGAGTTCTGCTGGTGTGTGGAAAAAGCTGCAAGAAAAGCCAGGGCAGCCCAGCTTGGCTGGACGGGGTAGCAGAACACCTTGGAATGACCAAATGGCCTTTGTAATATTTCCTCCCTAGCGGAGGAGAGCTTGTCAGCAAGGCTCTGGCTGCCTGGCCACAGCCACCTGGCATCCACATCTGCTTGATGTTCAGAGCACATCAGGCTGCTTGTTCTGTGTGTGCCACCACCTCGCTGGGATCCATGGCCAGAGGGGTGAGCAGCTCCTGCCTCTGTTTTCCTTTGGCTCCGAAGCAGAAGGGGAGAAACCGGAGGCTGCTCTGCAGTTGCAGTCATTAAGGCTGTTCTCCTGCTTCCTTGACAATGTGTTAATTGCTTGCCTGGCCAGCAGGTCTGCTGTGCTGCTTGCTGCAGAAAACTGCAGGGACTTTGTTTTGTTTTCTGTTCCTATTAAAAAAGAGAAATAAATATCTGCAAGGCACCTCGTGTTCTTCCCCATCTCTCCTGGGGTCAGTGAAACATGGCACGTGTCAGACTCGTACTTCAGATGCTTTAATGTGAACTGCTGAGTCCTTTGCATCCATTTCATGTGCAAATAAAACGAGGAGGCCAATTCCCCCTTGGCCACAGCTGAGGATGGATGCCGCTCCCGCCCCATACCTGGGATCCCTTTGCGGGATTCCCTCTTTCCCCTTCTCTTAACCCCTGCCGATGAACAGGAGCAGCACCTTGCAGAAGGGGGATTTGAAGCCTGCTGAGCAGCTCTGCCTGCAGCCTGTGTGTGCTCACAGCCCTCTGCTGATGCTGCAGCTCAGAAATCACCGGAGCTGCCTCCTGTCCGCCTCTGCAGGGCTGCATGCTCGCCTTGGGTGGCTGTCACACACAGCAGGCAGGGTTATCATGGGTGACAGCCTTGTCACCCCTCTGATAAATCACACACCAGCGTGGTATCGGTCGTGCTTAAATGCACAGACAGTAAATGAGCCATTTTTCTACTTAGTGTTTTTTTTTTTTTTTTAACAGAGAAAATACTTTTGTGTTTAAAACCCCATTTTGGGGCCATTTGGGCTCAGATCCTTGCCTGGGCTGGCAGCACACAGAGCAGTGGTGGGGCTGGTGGGTGGCTGTGTGCCACCTGCAGCAGGATGGCAGAGCCCTGCTCTGCCTGTGGGCAGCTCTGATGGACTTTGGCAGCCCAGAACAGCGGCCTCTGTCTCCTTTCCAAATGTTTTCTTTCTACTCCATGCAGTTTGACTGGATTGTAGCCCCCAGAGGTGGGGGCAGACAGAACACTGCAGGAAGTGGGAGTATGTGGGTCTGGTTGGTTTGTGTGTCTCCTCTCGCTTTTGTGTCAGCACATGGGTATCATTTGTCCTCCTGATGGGGATTTTCTTCTCCTGACCCCACTACAGGTGGTGAAAATGCTTGCCACTTACTCCTGATGTTGGGTTTGGGGTCAGATTCTCATGAACCCTGATAGCCTTAAAAATCCAGGGGAAATGGGGAAACTGCCTTGGTTGCTTGGAGCTCAGAGCTTCTCCAGTGTATTGAACTCTTTGAGGTTTGCAGGCTGTGGCACTGTATGACTGGGAGGTCATGAGCTGGAAGGCTGAGGTTGCACCCAAATCCCACAGAAACCATCAGCACTTTTTTTGACTGCAAGATGGGCAGTATACATTTCTAGAATGCAAATCCCCTGCTGGGAAACAGAGATTGGGGTGCAGGCCTTTTCCCTAGCCAAGGGCTTTGATATTAATCTCTACTGAGGATGTAGAAGCTTGCCCCACATAACAGCACTCTGCTGAAGGAGATGACATGGTTTCCTACTTGATTCTTTCATCCTGCTGGCCCTATGGATTTCGATAGGGCATGCTTGTATAGCTGCTACTGAAAGGTTGGCATTGGTGAGTGGATAAAGAGATAGAAGCCACTAGCTCCCAGACTGCTGGTGAATTTGGATGCTGGATGGTGAGTCTGGAGGCGGATCCTATGTAATCCTTGCACCTTGCACTTACATCAGCCCTCCTGAGCATGGAGTGGCTGTATAGAGGGTGACTCTGCCCTGTGCCTTGCTGGAGCCACGTGTCCCCATGGCTTGTGGTGCAGCAACAATAAAATCCTCAGTGGGAGGAGATGCATGGTGGTTTTCACTCACCAGGATGCTTGGTGCTCGTTGACTGGTCTTGTGAGCACTGGTGTGGGACCTTGGGACCTCCTTCCTCCATCCGCGCCCCTGCAAGCGTGCATGGGAAAGTGTTTCACAGAGGAAATAGAGCAGAAGGAATTGAGCATAGCATGTGTTCCTTCTAAAGATAGCACGCTGGGGCTCACATCAAGGATGTCTCCACACTCGGCATCCACAACATCTCCATCTCCCTCCATCCGTGACGGCTCTGGGCGCGCTGGGAGGGCAGCAGACGTGGCCAGCCTGGGACTGCTGTGCCCTGCTGCAGTGTACTAGAAAACGTATACACAGAGCATTCCATTGCAGGTAGAGGTGGCAGCCCGTGCTGCAGGTATGGTTTGGGCTCTGCAGCTCTCTGCTGTAGAGAACAGTACTGTGACATCCCTGTCCAGCTGTGTATCCCAGTGCTGGATGCAGCCTTTGCTGGAGGAGAGCAGCCCAGCCCTCTGGTATGGCCGTGGTGCTGGCTGGTGGCCCCAGGTGTCACTGACTCAGCTGCCACAGCACGTCCTCGGGGTGCTTTTCTGGGAATAGTGGGATTTCCTTGCCCAAGCCCTCTTTTTCCCTCACCATCCGGGTGTTGGTGTCACACTGGGATTCCCTGCGTGCAGGGAGCCCTGCGGAGGCTGGCTGCAGATGCCAGTGGGCTACCAGAGCAGATGGAGGATCTGGGTCCAGGATTTCTGTGGGATTGCTCAGTGCATTAAACCTAACCGTGCTGACTTGCCTGGAGGTCTCCATCTGGCACACCGAGCCTGGGCTTATTGCTGAGAGGGGGCATGGTGAAGGGGATGGGAGGTGGAACTGGCATTTGTGGTCAGTGTCCTCAGAGACAGGATGGGATCAGGTGCCAACCCTCCAATTGCAATTAAAGAGAAGGAAAAGGGCATCTTATAGATCTTCCTCTCACATCCTCCCTGCGTGCCCCTGTGCATCGCTGACCTCTGCAAGGAGTTGTGATGGCCCTACTGCGGCGCGGGATGAGGCTGACAGCTTGGCAGCACTCAAGGAGCAGGAAAGAGAGAGGAGCAGACAGACAGTGTACCTGGGAAAAAATCACGTCAAGTCACGTTAAAGTGAGAGAATCATTTGCTCAAGGCTTGAATGGAAAGCGCTGTCTGGGCTTTGAAATGCAGCCAGCCATGCCTGTAGAGGGGATTTGTATTGGTGGTGTGGCCACAGTCACACAGGGCTCACAGAGCTTTGAGAGCCCCAGTGCTGGGATGGAGAAGGGGTGTTTCTGGCTATGGCTTTAATTAGGGGTGGCACAGGATGGGGTACAGCAGAGAGCAGGGTGTGCTGGAGCCCATTGTGGGGATCAGGGACGTCCCTGGCGTCGTCCATCAGCTCCCTGCCACACCAGGAGCTCTGGGCATTGCTGTTGTTCCCCATTGAAACGTGCCGTGTAGTTTTGGGGAAGTGCCTCGTTGGCTGTGTCTGTGCTGCAGCCCCACCTGAACACATTTCTGGTGGCCTATGGGGCCAGTGAACTGCAAGTGAAGCCCTCCAACCCATTTCTCTTGTTTTATGATTGCAGAGCGTTAGACACATGACTGGGTGTAATGCAACCCTGAAAGCTGCCTCCATCTACCTCTCAATTTTGAGTTGGATGCCAGATCTTAGTGTTTATTACCACCACCTCTCCTGGCTTCTCCCTGTATCTGCACCTCCAGTTTTTGTCCTGTTTTTTATGCCTGGTTGTTTTCTGAATCCAAGCACGGTGCAACAAAACTGCATTTACCAGGGATTAGCTGAGCTAAACCCATAAATGTGCTTTTACTTCATTATCAGATGCAGCATACAGGGCTTTCTCCTTAGCTGTACTGGGTCTGCAAGAGGGTTTGTGGATCACCCTGCAAATGAAAGGGCAGGATGCTGGGGAGACAAGCTTCTCCTTGTGTCTGGGATTATGTTGATCGGGAGAAGGAAAACAGCAGAGCTCCCTGCCTGGGCTCCAAGGTTCAATGTCCCCTTTTTTAACTTTCCTGCTTTCTCAGCCCCCAGTCAGTGCAAATTTAATGGAAGAATTAATATTAAAGTAAACACAACCCATGTTAAACAGAGCAGGCTTAACCGAGACTGGGCTGAAGTCCCAGGATGGTTGGGAAGAAGGATTTCTAAGTTTCCTGAACCAACATGTGCTGTGACTGTAGCACTGTGGGTTTATTGTCTGCTTATTTTTGCTTCTGCTTTACCAACCTTTCCAAATTCCTGTAGACAAATAACTGCTGGGCAGGAGGAAGCTCAGCACAATGAACCTTCTCAGTGCAGGGCTGGTGGGCTGTGAGCTCAGCCCTGTGCTGGGTGTGAATTGGGGTGGGCAGGAAGAAAACTGATGGGTCTGGAATGGGGTGGGGGACACCTCAGAGCTGGGCACTGAGAGCTGCTCCTGCAGTTTGGGTTCGTACAATCATGGAACATCTCGAGTTGGAAAGGATCACAAGGATCACAGCTCCCTCTCTGTGTGGCTCACATCCCCCATGCTGTGTGTGCACCTGGGGTTGCAGCATCGCCAGTGCAGGATCCAACCCTTGGGGCTGATCTCCCCAGGATAGAAGAGGCTGAAGGCAGTGATCTCCAGGATAGGAGTTAAAGAAGCAGCTGAGCACCTGGCTGTGCTCTGAAGAGTTGGCTGTCTCCTCCACCTTCTCCTGATGCTGAAGGTTTTTGGGACAACAAAAACACCTCTGCAACTGTCACACAGCAGCACCTGAAAATAGAGGTGTGCTGGTGTGTCACACATCCCCCATCACATCCCTCCTGGGGAGATGCTGGTGGCCAGGAGGCTGGGGTGGGAGCAGATTCTGCTGCAGCACAACTGGTGGAAATGGGCAGGATTCAGCCATCCTTGGGCAAAGGCAACAAAACGAGGAGCTGTGTGTGCCTCACCAGGCCTGGAGCTGCCTGAGTTTTGGTGGCAGGGATGCTGGGGTGCAAGGCAAGAGATCTGCTGGTTGTTCTGCAGATGAAGCTGTGGGAGGAAAGCTTGTGCCCCAGTTTCCTCTCTCTAGAATAGGGTGATTGCTGTTGACTGTGGCTTTCCAGAACAAAGATGGTGTTTCAGTTGTGTGTAGGCAAGATTGACACAGTGCGTGGCAGAGCATGGCAGAGGGCTTTTGGTACTGGGTGAGGGTGGGTGCACTCCACTCTTGCTGTGGTGGGGCCACCAGCAGCACCCCACACGAGAGGACATTGTCCCATTGCTTGCAGGACTGTGGAAAGGCGAAGAAATGCTTTTAGCTGCCCTGTTGGGTATTGCTGGTGATGCAGCGCTGGACTTAAGGCTCCGTCCCAGGCTTCTGAGTTGGGGCTCTCCATCTGGGCTGCTGATCTTTGCAGAAGTGATGTCTCTCCAAGCCAGTGCTCGGCTTTCCCAGGCTCTGGGAGCTCGAGGGCACTGGGGCTGGCAGTCAGCAGTGCCAGCTTCGCTTCATCTTGACTTGCTGAATGGAATTTGTAATTCATTTTCTAACAGCCTTGTGTCTGAACAGCCTCCTAAGGACTTGAATGCTGGAAGTGCCTATTCTCTGAGCATCCCATGTAGAACAAAAGCTTGTCATTCTCCAGCAGCTTCCTTTGCAAAGTGAAAAACAAGCTGCCTTCTCCCAGCTGTGACTCAAAAACGAACAAGAAGCAAGGTGCAAAACATTTTGTCCCGAATCTTCTCATTAATGATGCTGGGAGAAATGACAGACTCGGAATAGATGAAAAGGAGCTGTTAGGGCTTGGAAGGATGCAGCTGGCAACTTGCACAGTGGAAAATGAGCAGGCTGGCAGCAGGCTGGCCGTGGGGTTACTGATGAGAAATGAAAGATTCTATCTGCTTCCTTCAGTGCTTCCCTATCAGCTGCTGCAGATGGACACTTGGGGTTCGACCACCTCCAGATAGCACAGAGGTTAAACAGGCATTTCTCTTAAAGAAAAGCATTCCTTAAATTGCAGTTATGCCTGGGATATAACAAAGGCTTGTATCAGTTGGATGTTTCCGTGGTGGGGAGATTTGCATCTGAATTTAAGGTGTAAGGCTCTGGAGGAGCCTTCGTGGGAGCTGGAGGAGTCGGGGAAGGCTGGGGATGCCCTCTGTGATGGATGGGCTGGGAATGAGGGCTGGTGTGAGTGGGGAGGGCTGAGGAGGTGCCCCAAGCCCTCGGTGTCTGGGAATACAGGGAGGGAAAAAGGAGCAGATGAGATTGTGAGTCTAAAGCCAAATTTGTAACGCATCACCTGGGTGTATGCTCACATGGTTGAACAATTTACAAGCCTAATCCCTGGCTTTCCTAGATGGGGAGTATAGGAGTGCCTGTGTAGCTGGAGGTCAGCAGAGCAGGATAAATGGAGCAACACAGAGATTATTAGGTAAAATGGAGAGAGCGGGGATTAATGCCAGAACCAGAGAGGATTTGAACACTGCTGAGCTTGCTCTGCTTCTGCAATGCACGGAAGCACTTCCTGGCAAGAGCTGTGCTGCATCTTCATGGGACGTTTCAAAAGCAATAGTGCAGAAATTAAATCAGTAGCTTTGGCCAGCTGCATTGGTTCTATGTTTCCAGCTGGTGCTAAAATAGGACAAGAAGCAAACTCAGGCTCATGCTGTTGTGTCATGGCTTTGTTGCATCTTGCACAGTTTTCCTCCTCAGCAAAATTTCGTCTTCCATTCAAACTCTGCACCTGGAGAAGAATGAATGCGAAGCTGGGCTAAGCTGTGTGCCTGAGGCTGTGTCTGGTGGGCTCACCCTATGATACATGGCAGAGAGATGTCCCTCCTCTTTTCTTCTTTTAAATGATGGCTCCATTTCTGTGAAGGTCCGAGCTGGAACCTTAGGGTCCACAACTCAAAACCTGTGCTCTGCAGCCATTAAGGAGCTCCCTATGCCTGTAGGATGCCACTATGGAATGTGGGGATTCATCTGTGGGATAAGGAGGAAATGGGAAAAACAGGGGAAGTTTTGCACTGAGATGTGCTGTGCTGTTAATCCCCAGCTCTCCTCCACGAGTCAGGACTGATTTGGGAACTACAGGCCAAGTTGGACATGGAGAGATGCAAGAAGCCGTCCTGCTGGAATGAAATCTGTTCTGCCCTAACATCAAACCAGATGTGGGAAAGCCCAGCTCGGTCCCTTAAAATCATTGTCACATAAGAATGGATTCAGCCTGAGCTCTGGGGATGCAGCCTGGGGGATGTTTCCCAAGAAACGGCTGCACTGAAACTCTTGGCATTGCAGAGCAATCCTTTCCCAGGGCCAGGAATCGTTAGCAAGGCAAAGCTCTCTGGGGATGCTTTAATAGTGAGTCAGTGTTTTAGGAGAGCTCACTGCAGTGGTTGGTGCTGTCATTTTCACCCCTCCTGGATCCCAGTATGGCTCTGTGCCACAGCTGGGTCTCCAAACAGTGTCACCTCCCCGCGTTGCTCCAGAGGGGGACAGTTGGAAACCAGGTCAGCAATGGCAGAGCGCATCGATCGTGCTGTGATGGGGGTGGGAAGGTGCTGAGAAGTGTTGGTAATTATTGCTCTCACGTGTGCAGCTCTGACCTGACTTCTCCCAGCATTTGGGATCCGGGAATAATTCAGGGTAAATGCAAGAGACAAAATCTGTCCTGATCATCCAGTGAATTAAAAGAAAAGCCAAACAACCTGCATTTTGGGGAGCTGGTGTGCAGCGCTGCAATCCGTCCTTCCCCTCCTGCCTTTCCCAGCTGCTGAGAGGCACATCCCATAGAGGTGGTTGTGTCAGGACAGCTGGCTGGGGACACCTGGGACAGGAGGCTTAATGAAGCCAGTGAGAGACAGGCTGGGTGTCCCTGCGTGTTGGGTTTGGCCCAGATAACCCATCTGCCCACCAACATGGTGCCCTCTGCCATAGGAACGCTGCGTCAGCAGGGGAGCCCCTGGGGGCTGCATGTCCTACATAGGCACAGCGTGGCAGGAGGGGACGTGGCAGCTTCAGGATGAGCTCAGGAGCACCCATCCTCTGCATGGGATGGCCTCTGACCGGTGTCACCTCATGGCACCCAGTGCTTGGTGCTGGAGAAGGCAGAGCTCCAGAGAGCAGCAAAATCCTGATGGAGAAATGCCACTGGAGTGCATTTATTACTCTCTTGCTCTTTCTTGCCCCATTTACCAGGGAGGGTTTGGTGCTCTGTGGGCACACTATGCACACAAGGCTCCCTCTCTGCCTTGGCTAACCCAGCTCACAGCTTTCCAGCCAAACTCCCCCACCCTCCCAGAGATGTGCTGGAGATCTCCTGTGAGCTGTGCTTGTGCATTTTGCACGTTTAAAGCACGGACCTCTATGGATTCACCTGACCCAGTGGGAGATAAGAGCAAACAGGAACCTTAATTTTGCCTTATCCCTGTCCTTTGTAGGATAAATTCTGAACCTCTAAGGGCTGAAGCATTAATTAACAATATACATATGTAAAGATGTCCTTAAGGCGAAAGTAGCAACTCGATTGCTTACAACACACCACAACTTTCCATAAGTATTTTTTGCACAACGCTCAACTGCTCTGAGTTCCCATGCACTGGTGCTCCTGCACATCCCTCCAGAGATGGATTTCAACCCCAATTACCCCCATCCAAACGATGCTGCTGCCTTAAACCTCATTTGGTTTGTGTGCACAGTGCAACAGAAGAGCATTGGTGCTGCTCCTGTGTGCTTCTGCTGTCTGTTTGGGTAGCACTATGTCAGCTTCAGGAGCAGTAGGAACATGAGATATTTTTCCAAGTGTGGTTTACACTGTGATAGAGGGGCAAAGGGCTGTGCCAGCCTTTCAGTAGCCTAGCAGCTAACTTCCCTTCCTTGTCCTCTAACAGCAGCCCTATGTCACTGGGAATTGCTGGTGGGGATGGGCTAAGGATTGGACTCAGTGATTTCAGAGGTCTTTTCCAGCCTCAACAACTGGATGATTTACCCTCAATTTATAAGGTGAAGCTGCCTGTTTGGAGACTGAGAAACAGGAAAGGCTGAAAGCTGGAAACTGCAGCACCCCAGAAATCCCCAGTGATGTATCCTGGGGATGCAGTAAGCTTGATCAGCAAGAGCCTGCATCCTGGCAGGAGCCTCTTGAGCACATTCCCACAGTACATCATATTAGTCATCCTGAGTTATTCAGCTCTTGTTGAGCAAAGCCTTGTCTCTGCCTTTATTTTATTTTATTTTTGCTGTTAGCCTGAAAACCTATATTTAAATATGAAGGGATGGGAGTAGTTTTTAATTGTGGCTGTACAGTTCCTAAAATGCAGGGAGGTAAAGCCTTCATGGGCGGCCACTTGGCGAGCGTGCTGCTGGTTCCTCCCCTGCAAGAGAAGAAACTGGGTTAGAACTGGGGCTGTTTCTTCAATAGCAAGAGAGAAGGAGATGCAGTGCAGGCAGAACCACAAGCAGGGACTGCAGGCCGACCTCAGAGCTGGACATGAGGTACCTCCTGGATCACAGATGCCACCTGTGCCATTTGGGTGCAGGGTCCCAAGCTCTGGAGCTCCAGAAGGATCCCACTGCCCCCCAAGGCCATGCAGGAGGTAAAGGTAGAAGCACTGAAGTTTGCACCGTCCTCTGCCCCCCAGCTCACCCATAGCAGGCTGCCTCTCCATCTCGCCTTCCTACTCTCAATATGGAGCTTCATTGTGAGTTACTTCAGTCTCAGGTGCTGTTTCAGATGGATTTGTTATGCTATTTGCCAAATGCATCAGGAGGGGCTAAATTGGTCTGCACGTAACGAGGCAGTGATTTAATTATTGCTAGCACTCTCACTCCAACAAAAGCCTCGGTTGCTGCAGTCACTTGTGTTTTGAGAGCTTCACACACACACCAAATCTGTCAGAGGCACTTGGGGGCTTCAAGCACCCACCCCTTTATTTATTATTACTATTATTATTATTATGATAAGCATTGCTATTCTCAGCTTCCTCACACAGGAGTGCAGGGCACTGCACCCTGCATCCTACAGCTTTTCACGTTACTAATAGGTATTGAAATCCATCCATTCACAAGATGGGATCTGAAGCAAAGTCAGGGTGCTTGTGGTGTCCTGGTATCCTCTGGGATGGAGCTGATTTTCTGTGTGGAGGTTCGTATGGTGCAGTCGTTTGGATTTCAGATGAAAGTAGTGGTGATAATAGAGCCGTGTTTTGGTCACTGCTGAGCAGTGCTCACAGAGGCAAGGATTTTTCTGCTGCTTGTGCCAGTGAGGGGCTGGGGGCACAGCCCAGAGAGCTGAACCCTAACGACCAAAGGGGTGCCCCATTCCATGTGGGTCGTGTTAGGGGAAAGAAGGGGGAAGATGAGGGGATGTCAGAATCCTTCCCTGGGTTTCAGGGCACTCCACAAAGTTCTGTCTGTACCTGCAGCCCATTTTATGGATGGAGAGACTGAGGCACCACTTGCCCAAGTCCCTGCAGCCCCTCGGTGGCAGGGAGAGAAGGGAACGATGGGGGTTTAGTCCTTATTTCCAGAGGTTTTGCATATCACCTTTGGGAATAGTCCTGAAGTCTTGTGTTCAATGGACTGAGCCCAGTCCAGATGTTTGTACTTGGTTGAGCCCTGCAGCTTTTCCCTGACCCTGGGAGCAGAGCACAGGCAATCATTTGGGGTTTAGGTCCCTATAAGTGTCAAAGCAGCCTCCAAAGCACAGGTCTGGGCACTCCTCCTGCCTCTGCTCTGTGGATATCTCCTTGTTTAATGTTAACTGGTGGAGGGGATGGCTGCACATCACCTTTTGGGGCACTCTTACAAACTCCAGAGCTCCCAAACTCATTCGCTTGATGGCTTTGGAGATTTAGAAGAGCTTCAGGTGCAACTCGAAGCATTGCTCAGCCTCCCCTCCGTGCTGGGGAGCCGTCAGCTTTCCTTCCCAGCTCCCTCATGATGAGCCACCAGCACAAGCGCTGGCAGCAGAACCAGGAGCTGCCATGAATCATCCTCATTAAAAAGCAGTTACAATTCAGCTTTGCAGAGAGGCCTCGCACTGTCTTCGCTGTCATAATGGAGCTATTAAAAGCTCCCGTGTCAGGCAGGTGGCAGACAATAGATGTGCACAGGTACAGCCTGGAGCCCCACTGCACAGGGTGTGGGGAGGGCCAGCGTGTGCCTTCAGCCCATCTGTGTGCTCAGGGCAGGAGGTGCTGCTCCCAAGGAAGGGAAGATCCTATGGATGTTTGCCTGTAGCTGATGGAGAGATGGGGAGAAAGAATGGGTGTCTGTGAGTGTGGGACAGCTGGTGTTCCACAGGGGATCCTATGGGTGTTAATCCTATGGTCATCACTACAGGGGAGGCCATGAGCACAGGAGCACGCAGGAAGCTCCCACGTGTTGGGAACAGCTCGACAAACTCCTCGTGGCAGACTGAGTGGATGAAACCAAAGCAGAAATGAATGCTGCCCGTTCCAAACCCGTCACCACGATGTGGGATGGGCCTCAAAGGGCGTCTCTGAGCTTTGACATCTCACCTGGGATGTGCTGAGCTCCCGTTGCTCTCTGTCCAAAATGTCTCCACTGGGAGGAAAAGCCACGAGAAACGACCTCAGCTCAGACTTCCTCTCTCCTGGCTGTTCTGGATCTCATTTCACACTTCCCCATAAGAAAAAGGGGAACAAAGCAGCAAAGAGCGAGATTTGCATTAAAAAGCAAAGCGAGTGGCAGACAAAGCAGTGAGGTCAAAGGCAAGGAGAGAAGCGAGAGGTTTGCAGTCATTTCTGGGTGAATTCCTCCTTTAAGATGGTCTTCTCAAACTCCCCCCTCCTTTCTCCGCAGACCCAGGCCGTTAATAATTCAGCGCTTTATATTTGCAGCAAAACCTTCCATCTCGGGACTCGTTTCTCTTTGCAATGACCTCAGCGAATGAACAGAGGGTGCTGCTTTTTGAACTGGAACGAGTTCATTCGTGCAATTAAACTCACCCTGGTGCGCACGGGTATTTCTTTTATTATTTTTTTCACGTGTTCATTTATAATTGTGGTTTCTTCCGTTTGTATGGGGGGGGGGGGGGGGGTTGGGGGGGATGCAGAGTGGAAAGGAATAGCAAGAGTCTTCCGGCGATGCTTTTCATTAAGGGTGAGCTGCGAAGTCGAGGCGGGCAGTGAGTCAGCATCCTCTGCTGCCTGTGTCGGCACGGAGCTGTTGCTGGGGTTACTGGCGCAGGTGGCAGCGATCAGCCCTGCTGCTGTCCCCAGGCTGAGCGCGGCCCCGGCTTCCCCAATGCACCAAAGAAATGAAAGGAAGTGGCAAAACTCTGAAAAAGCCCTTTTGCAAAGGAACTCCTTCTCTCTCTCCCCCCCCCCCCCCCCCCACCACTGTGGCTGTTTTGTCATTTGGGGTTTAGAAATGGGGAAAGAAGAAGCAATCGCTTTTGCTTTTGCTTTGGAGGGGGATGATTTCGGAGAATTCGTGTGTTTATTGCCAGCAGCTCCCTTTCGTTTTTTCTCCATCTGCTCATGCCTTGTCCAAATGGTCATTGGCCAACACAAGGAGGGTCACTACAGCACCCATGGGGGCAGGATGGTGTCACCCCATTGCCCTGCAGTGTCACCCCATCACCCAGCATCACACCGCTGGACCCCAGTGAGGGGTTTTGCTCATTTTGCTCCCAGTTTATACACAGTCACTCATCAGCACCCCTATTTCTGCTGTCTTCCTCATTGCAAACACCCCGTGATGCAGAGGAAATTTCAGGGTGAGTTGCAAGAATTTCTCAGAGATGGGCTCTGCAAGAAGGGGGATCCCAGGCTCGTGCAGCTACAAAACAGGAATCATATAGAAATAAAGTGCAGGGCTCAGCACCAGAGCTTGGGTCATCGAGCCCTCCTTCAGCTTTTCCATGATCCTGCACAGGCTCCTCTGGCCCAAATTTCTGTTGGTTTGGGTTTCCGTGCTGGAAATGCAGAACAGCCTTAGGGCAGAAGTGAATTTCCCCAGGAACAATGATAATATTATCAGTTAGCTGGGTCTGGTTGGATCCAGGCTCCCAAGTCCTGCTGGGTGTAGGGACTGGGAGGCCATGGTTCTCCCAGAGCTGTGCTAGCATGGAGCTGAGCTCCTCAAGCAGCCTCCATCCTAACACCAATTTTCCTCAACTGTTGCTCTTCATTCAAGACGTTTGACATAAATCCCACTCCTCTGAACATAACACAACACATCATTCCCTGTTAATTGCTCCTGGGCTGTGATGATGGCATTCCAACAAGCTCAGAGTTGAGGCTGGAGGGACGGGGTGGGCTCCCATCCCTACCATCCCTCTCATCCCTTCCACCCCTCCCACCCTTCCCATCCCTTCCATTGCTCCTATCCCTCCCACCCCTCCTATCCTTCCCATCCCTTCCACCCCTCCCATTGCTCCCACCCCTTCCATTGCTCCAATCCCTTCCATCCCTCCCATCCCTTCCACCCATCCCATCCCTCCCATCCCAGCTCCCCAGCACACATACCAAGGAAAACCAGGCAATTTCCATGACACAATTTATTTTTCTGAGCACGACTGGCTGAGCAATGGGAGAAAGGTGAAGAGCACACGTTCTGAAAATAAACACTTGAGCCTTTACAAGGGCGCTTTGTGGTGCAGCAGTGACTTGTAGATTCTCCAGTGTTTCTGTGCAAACCAAGTGGAGCTATTTAAGAACAGAACTGTTTGTGCAGCTGAGCGGGGCTGGGCACCAATTCACCCAAATATCCTGAGTTTCCCCTTGAAAAATCCACTTGAAATATTGTTGTGAAGAGGCCCATCCCGTATTTTAGGGCAGATTGCTCCAGCTGTGTTTGGATGGAGGGCAGTGGTTGGGCTTGGCTGTCAGAGGGGCTGCTAGCAGAATTTTTGCAGCTGTTGGCTTCGCTTGGCATAAGTAGGCTGAAATGCTGCCGTGTGCCAACTCGGATGGGGACGAGTGCCACCAAAGCCAAGCAGAAGTGACATTCCTGGAATAAATTATTCAGTGAAGCGCAAGGAGTGACTTCTACTGCCCCAAACGGGGGCTGCTGAGCTCTCATCCAACTGGGCAACGATGCTCATCCCACATCCCTCCAGCACCCACCCCGCATCCCATGGACATCTGCCCATCCGTAATGAAAAGGCAGCGCCGCTGCCACGCCGTCTCCATGGATTTGTGGTTAAGTTGCTTTGTGGATGTAATCTTATCGCCTAATGACCAAATAATGGCGTGCAACAGGAGCTGCGTAAGAAGCCTCTGGATATCATTTTGCTGTCATTGTGAAGGCCTTGGAATGTGATCCCCATTAAAGGGGGAATTTGCATTAACATTGTTTGGCCAACATAATCCCGCCCTGTAATCACATTTTTAGGATATTAAAATAGGCCTGACTCTAGCCTGAGTTGTAACCCCTTGGTCCCCAGAGGCTTGGATGGGATTGAGCTCCAGCAGATCCATCACAGCCAATGGAGCCCCTGTGTGAAGTCAGCAAGCAACAAAGAGGAATTTGGGGGATCTTCTACCCCCCAGATCTTCCCCACTGATGGCAGAGTTGCCTACTTCTCTTGCTACATCCACAGCTCCTATCCATGCACGGCTACATGGGGTCAGCGATTCGATTTTCACTTCCCCCACCTATTGAGAGCAATGACCTCTCTATGGAGACCACCTCCACTCACTCTACTGCAACAGAGACGTCCCCATGTGCCTGCTGCCTGTTGTGTTTGTGCTCAGTGCCCTGTTAAAGGTTTGCCATCCCCACGGAGCTTGCAGCAGTGAGCTCTGCCCGTGTGCTGACTGCGAAGCAAACCTCAGCAGTCAGAAAGCGCTGAATTTTATTTCCTATCTCGAGTTTCTGTTTCTCATTTTTTGCAACCACGAGCTGGGCGAAAGGCTGGCGAGGGATTTAAATAGACTGCAGGTGGGAGGCGAGAAGCGTCCTCCTAATGTACAGAGGAGAAACTGAGGCACGGAGAGACTCGAGGCTCTGCTCCTACGCAGCCAGACGGCTGTGGGCGCATCTCAGGGCTGCGGTGCTTCTCTGTGGGGTGGCTGTGAGCCCGAAGGCTGCAGGGTGGTCACTCCTGGACCAAAGGCAGCTTTGTG
This sequence comes from Lagopus leucura, assembly GCF_019238085.1. Classification (NCBI taxonomy): domain Eukaryota; kingdom Metazoa; phylum Chordata; class Aves; order Galliformes; family Phasianidae; genus Lagopus; species Lagopus leucura. Next base: position 3,821,754 of record NW_024962290.1, read on the forward strand.
CTGCTTCATCCCTAATTGCAGAGCCAATAACCGTAATTAAATCGGAGCTGAGCTTGCAGGGAAGAACCAGCTGAAGGTTACGGGGAGAGCAAGCGACTAAACGTGGCTGCAGAGAGAGGAGCAGAGTGCCAGCTGCCCATTTGTTTGCTGTGGCTTTGTGTTACTGGGACTTAATCACGAGAAGCTGGGTTGATGCTGAAGCCCTATTTACAAGTTTCAGCTCTGCCCCAGCAGTGGGGAGTGACCCGAATGGCACTCTCAGCCTCTAATGTTGGCAGGGAAATAGGGTTCCTATGGATGTGAGAAGCAAAGGTAGGGCAAGGTGAGCTCGTGGTTCCGGAACGACAGGAGGAGCCACACGAGTGAGTTAATCGTGTCCCCATGGAGCAGCTGGAGCTTTGTGTGTTCCCTGCTGTGAGAGGAGAGACAATACATTTATGGTGCATTAAGGTATTATTGTAACAGCGTTAGCGCTGAAAGGTTTCTGATCCTCAGAAATAAAGAGTAGCAGATTTGTCCCAGATTTATCAATGGAGGCAGGGTTCCCATTCAGACATGAGGGAGGGCAGGGCTCCAACACGTGCGGGCAGCGAGGCTGCAGGATGCACAGCTCTGAATGGGGCAGGGCAAGCACAAGAGGATGCTTGAGATGGGCAAGGCTTCAAGGCAGGGAACCAAAGCCTGGGAGCAGCAGGGGGTTGGAATGAAGGTTCCACGTATGGGAGGATTCCCCTATGGGTGTGGGAGAGGTGAAGCTGTGTGCCCCCTCTGCTTGTTATCTGCCCCAAGAAGGCCACTAAAGGAAGAAAGGAGCAGTGCTGGCTCTGCTGCTTTGTGGAAGCTGCAGTTGATGCTGCGGGTCAGCCTGTAGATCATTGCACAGGGGAGTTTCCTAAATGACTGTTAGGAATTAAATTGAATTTGTCGAGTCCAGATTCAAGATTAGAATTGGACGGATAAGCAGAGAGGATCTCGCAGGGGGAGGAGGTGGAGAGGTGGACAGCCTGCATTAAACAGAAAAGCCACAGCCTGGAGGAGCACATTTGGTGCTGTGCTTTGCAGGAAAATGCTGGGGGCACTGCAGAGGTGTCCCTTCCCATGGGCTCCTATCAGCACTGGTGTCACCGTGCTCAATCTCCCCCTGTGATCGTGTTCATGCCTGCTGATTCGGGGCACAACCCGGCCTGCTTGACCAGCTGGGGCCGGCAGCAATGGCCCCGCAGCCGCTCTGCCTGCAGCGAGCTGCTGGCCTGGCAGAGCTTAATTAGATTTGATGGGATTAGGTGGAAGCAGCGGAGGGGAAAACAGGGCCAGGAGGCCACGCCGTGCCTGGGGCTGCTGGGCTGGAGCTGCAATCCTTCAGGCTGCTTTCAAGCAGGCGGCAGCTGAGGGGTTAATTCCAGCTGCTGTGCTGAGCTGATGGGGACAGCTCGATCCTGGTTGCAAGGGAAGGGATTTTCCTCAATGCATCCCAAAGGTACGCGGCTCTCTGCAGAGCTGTGCTGATTTGCAGTGGGTTTACCCCCCGACTGGGAGCCCGAGTAAACTGTTGCAATTACGGAAGTTCCGCCTTGTTGCCTCGAGCCTTTTGTCATCAATAAATGTTTACGGTATGAAGCAGCCTTGTTTGTTTGCCTTCGACCAGATGACAGTGATTTGCTGGCAGAAATCCTAGCAGTGGAAAGAGATGAGCCAGACAAGTCCTTAAGTAAATGCTACGCACACGTATGGAGGGAGCAGATGATGGCTGTTACACGATCATGAAACCTGCAGAGAGCAGAGCTCAGATTTTGGATGTGAACATTGTTTGCAGGAATGTTTTTGCAGCTTATGAGCAACCCTAGGGTGAAAGATGCTTGGTTTTCACTCTGTCCAGGTTGGGATGGGTGGGAGATGCTGTGTGTTGGGTTCTCCTGCTGTTAGCTGCCATAGGAATGATGAACGAGTAAGGCTGGATGCCTGTTGCCCCAATGCCCTCATTCTGGGTGATGTGCAGCCATGAGCAGGACATGAAGCCAAGGATGGAGGAGACCATAAGAACCCAAATCCACGCAGGGCAAGGTGCCGTGGCCTGGACATGAGTGTCCCTTATTGCTGCTGCAGCAATGAGTGCAGCTGGGGCTGAGGCCACAGCCCAGAGCAGTTCCCAGCTGGACGCCTCCTCCTGGGGCACCTCCACCACTTTTTGGAGCAGAAGGTTTGGGGTTATTTTGCCCCCTGTCAGATCTATCAGCAAGATGAGGAAGGGAAGCTGGGTTTGCTCAGATCTGTTCGCATTTACGCTTTGGGCTCGGCTCCTACAGCAATATTTATTGCTGTTTTCCCCCATGGGTTTGTATATTTTGTACAGCTTGTTTCTAATTTAAAGTATAAATAAGTTTGATCTTTTCATCTGTGGGTTTTTTTTTCTCCCTACCTTCTGGAGGCTGTGCTGGTTAAAAATAACAGCAGCAAGGAGCTGCAGCTGGGCTGGTGGTGAGGATTTCACGTTCTTTGCAGTGGGGCTGTTGGGGTGGGATGGGATTGGGATGCCCTTAACACATCCCTGACCCATGTGGTCAGGCTCCTTCCCCAGCCAGGAACCCTCTGAATTCCCAGAGCCTCTCTTGGCACAGAGCTGAGGATAGGAGCGCTCCTGGAGGGCGATCAATGGGGTTTGGGAGCACAGGGACCCGTGGGGGGGTTGGCCTCGAGTTACCCTTCTGTGTAAGCCTTGTGGGGATGGAGCGTTTGCCAGCACTGGGATTCTGCAGGAAAGGCTTTCTGCAGGAAAAAAAAAATCCCATTTGACCAAAAGTGAACTATTTGTCTGAAAAGATTGATTGAGAAAAGCCTTCCAGCTTCCTTGCAGGAAAGACTGCAACTGCCTTTACGGAGGGCTGAGCCAGCTTCACTTCTGCATTGAGTTTGCTGTGGGGTTGCACATGCACACTCGGACACACACATGAACGTGTGCACGCATGCACACACATGCACACACATGCACTCACACACGCATGGGCATTCATGCACACACCCATGTGAACATGTATGCACATGCATGCACACAAGCATCCACACATGCACGCCTGCATGCACACATATACACATACATGTGCACAGACGCGGGCACACACACATACACGCAGACACACATGCACACATGCACACACATAGGCATGCACACCCACCTACATACGTGCACATACACAGGCACACACACGGATACATGCTCACACACACACACACACACACACGCCCTGCCGTTCAGGACTCCCCCCGCTGCTCCCAGCCCCCAAATCCTCCGGCAGTTCCCCGCCACAGCCCCACCGCACCCCGGGCACGGTGCGAGCCGCTCCGCGGGGCTCCGGGGGTCCCCGAACCGGGCGGTGCCGGGGGGGTTCGGGGAGCGGCGGGGCGAGGCGGTGCCAGCGCTGGGGGCGGACTTTTTGAGCGCAGCCCGGCGCCGCTCAGAGCCGCGGCAGCCGAGAGCGGGGCGGCTGCTTCTCCCTCTCCGCCCCGAGGAGGAGGAAGAAGAGGAAGAAGAGGCTCCGACCGCCGCCTCGCCGTTCCTCTCGCCCTTTCCCCCTTCCTCCCCACACCTTTATGGACGAGCGCCGGAGCTTGCTGCACTCTCCGGCCGCCTCCTCCGCCGGCCGGCCCCCCAACAGCAGCCACCACAACCTGGGCTACACCGAACAGCCTCCCCCCGGCGCCCCGCAGCCGCCCCCCGGCCACGAGGAAGAAGAGGGCGAGGAGGCGGAGGAAGGCAGCATGACGGTGGTGGGGGGCGCCGGGGACCCTTTGCCGGAGGAACCGCAGCATCCGCACCCGTTGCTGGGAGGGGAACGCTACGAGCACCCCGCGCCGCCCGCCGCCGGCCCCGCAGGGCATCCCGCGGAGGTCAGCGGAGAGCACGAGTGCTGCGAGCGGGTGGTGATCAACATCTCGGGGCTGCGCTTCGAGACTCAGCTGAAAACGTTGGCACAGTTCCCCGAGACGCTGCTGGGGGACCCCCGTAAAAGGATGCGTTACTTCGACCCCCTGCGCAACGAGTATTTCTTCGACCGGAACCGGCCCAGCTTCGACGCCATCCTCTATTACTACCAGTCGGGCGGGCGCATCCGACGACCCGTCAACGTCCCCATTGATATCTTCTCCGAGGAGATTCGTTTCTACCAGCTGGGGGAGGAGGCCATGGAGAAGTTCCGGGAGGACGAGGGTTTCATTCGGGAGGAGCAGCGGCCGCTCCCCGAGAAGGAGTTCCAGCGCCAGGTCTGGCTGCTCTTTGAGTACCCTGAGAGCTCCGGGCCGGCCCGAGGCATCGCCATCGTCTCCGTCCTGGTCATCCTCATCTCTATTGTCATCTTCTGCCTGGAGACCCTGCCTGAGTTCAGGGATGACCACGACTACGAGGGAACCGGGGGGACATTTGGGACGGGTGGTGGCCCTCTCCCACCCGATGTCTTCACCAATTCCTCATCCTCGGCCGTTTCCATGGTGTCGTCCTTCACCGACCCTTTCTTTGTGGTGGAGACTTTGTGCATCATCTGGTTCTCCTTTGAGCTGCTGGTGCGCTTCTTTGCCTGCCCCAGCAAGGCCACCTTCTCCAAGAACATCATGAACATCATTGACATTGTGGCCATCATTCCTTACTTCATCACACTGGGCACCGAGCTGGCAGAGAGGCAAGGCAATGGCCAGCAAGCCATGTCCTTGGCCATCCTCCGAGTCATCCGCTTGGTGCGGGTCTTCCGGATCTTCAAGCTGTCCCGGCACTCCAAGGGGCTGCAGATCCTGGGGCAGACCCTCAAGGCCAGCATGCGGGAGCTGGGCTTGCTCATCTTCTTCCTCTTCATCGGCGTCATCCTCTTCTCCAGCGCCGTCTACTTCGCCGAGGCCGATGACCCCAGTTCAGGTTTCAGCAGCATCCCTGACGCCTTCTGGTGGGCCGTGGTGACCATGACGACTGTTGGCTATGGGGACATGCACCCCATCACCATCGGGGGCAAGATCGTGGGCTCTCTGTGTGCCATCGCGGGGGTGCTGACCATCGCCCTGCCCGTGCCTGTCATAGTCTCCAATTTCAACTATTTCTACCACCGGGAAACAGAAGGTGAGGAGCAAGCCCAGTACATGCACGTTGGAAGCTGCCAGCACCTCTCATCTACCGAAGAGATGAGGAAGGCACGCAGCAATTCCACCCTCAGCAAATCCGAGTACATGGTGATAGAGGAGGGGGGAATCAACCACAGTGCATTCAAACAGGCCGCCTTTAAGACAGGCAACTGCACAACCACAAACAATCCCAACTGTGTGAACATCAAAAAGATCTTTACGGATGTTTAATAAACACAGAGCGGCAGCAAAACCCGAGGATGTGGTAAAAATAATAATAATAATAATAATGAATAACAATAACGATGCAAAAGTGACCGTGTGTACTTGGTGTTGTGTGGAACATGCACCATCGTCCGTCTGTGTGCGCCCTTGGTTTTATACGTTTATTTTTGTAGGATTTTTGTTGCCGTTTTTTTTTCCTTTCTAAAGATCCGAAAAGGATTTAAAATTCTCCAAAGAAAAGAGGACGGCCGATGGGTCCGGAGAAGGAGAATGAAGACAAATGGCACCGCTGGAGCGGGTGTCTGTTCTGCAACGTGTTGCAGGGCTGCCTTTGTTTCCTGGCTTTTGGGGACGTCTCGCTTTGCTCCTGGTTTGCTCCCCCTTCCCCGCAGGCGGTGCGGAGCCCATTTCCCTTCCATCACATAAGCTCACTTGTTGGATTAGCGGCCCCGGATTGGGTGGGGAGACGAGGAAAACGTGTTGCCGAGCTCTGGAAGGGGGCTGGGAGGAAACAAGCCTTTAATTTCGCACGGTCTCCGTTAGCAGGTTGTTAAACGGTGCTTAATGCTGGGAGGCGGTGCGCCCTTAGGGACGCGCCGCGGATCCCCTTTTTTCCCCCGATAGATCGTTTATGACATTCTCATCCGATCACAAACCGAACGCAATCGGTTCAGACTAAAAACCGACCCCCTTATTTTCTACCCTTAATTCCCTTCCCCTGGAGCTCTGGGCGTGATTTCACCCAGCTCACGATCCGTGGGTCCGTGTGCTGCGGCGGGAGGAGCGGGATGGGGTGGATGCACGAGGGCTGAGCTGCCGAGCTGCAAACAAAGGGATGTTTCCACCTTTTGCACCGCGTCTGGGAGAGATGCAGCTGCTTATGGCGAGGAGATTAAAGTGGTGAGCACGCCTTCCAGCGGAAGTCACTAATTCGGACCGGAGTGATGCAGTTGCTATGGCGACCCTGGTTTCCTGGGAAACCCCAAAAGGTTGTCATGGCATCCCTTCTCCCATCCCCCCCCCTCGGCCCTCACCCTTCCCTCCAAAGCCCTTCCAGATGGTTCCAGCCCCACCATCCCATGGCTCTGCACTGCACTGGGATCCCATCCTGCACCCCCATCCGCACCCCATCCTACAGCCCATCCCTGCACCCCAACACCCGCTCGTAGGCAATAAGCACTCCCCAGGTCCTCCTCTCCCTCTCAAAGGAGTTCAAACCTTGGCAATGAGATTTGGGAGCCTGCAGACACGAGTGGAGAAAGGACCGCGCTCACCTCACCCTGGAGCAAAACCCCAAATTGTCCTCCAAGGGCAGAAATGAAAGCTCAGCAGGGAAAGCTCGGCAGCCTTCGGAAACCAGGGGGACAAATGCAGAGCTAGAAAGAGCAAGATTGCAATGTAAGCCCAAAGCCGCCAGGGAAAATGTGCCTCCTTCATCCTTCCATGCACATCAGGGGCTGCAGGACATCTGATGGGATCAGGTGAGCTTTGCAAGGGGGGAGAGGTTTTTGTTTGCATCATTGCTTTTCGGAACAAACCTCGTGTTTCCTTCTGCGTGGTGTTGGTTTCCAGCTTCCCCTGCTGCCCTCGTGTGTCTTCGTGCACTTTGGGTGTAATGGGATGGCAGCATCCTAAGGTTCCTCCAGTTCTGTGTGCTTCTCACTTTGCTTTCTGGTGTTGAACACTGAGCTCTGGGTGAGCAATGCTGGGGGAAAGCTGTGCTGCTCTGTGCAGGGATCTGTCCAAAACTGTGCAAAAAGAGAAGAGTTGTGGCAGTGTTTTGGTGCTCTGGGTTGGTTGCAGGTGGGGCTGGTGGGGCCCTGCTCTGTCCCAATTGGTTTTGGGGTAAGAACAAAGAGGTTTATCAGGTGGAGAGTGCACAGGAACGCCAGCAAAGACAAAAGACACCTGGAGCCCAACCTGGCTGAGCCATGAGTTTCCTGAGGGGATGGAAGGGAGGATTTTCACCTTGTTGAAACTGGAAATTTTGCTGGGAGTTCCTCCAGACTTTAAGAGCATTTGGGATGGTTTGCACCACCTCACACTGCCCCTCAGCCCCAGCACCCCAACCAGTGAGTAAAACCCTCAGCACCAACGGGAAACATCCGAGCAGCTTCTTCACTAATGGCATCTGATGGCTTTATTGGAGCTGCAGCAGTTTCCCCAGCAGAGGATCTGCTGTGACCACGGCGAGGGCGATGCTCTGCAGCCACACAGAGCTGACAGCCCTCACCCTGACAGCATCCCAGGGCACAGGGCAGCAGGGAACCCCCAGGCACCTTTGCCAGCAGGCTGAGCTGTCACAGCCAGCTGCGAGCTTTCCCTTCTGATGGCTATCAAAGCTTTTCTGCGTGCCCCGTCCTAAAAGGAGGTTGGAGCTCAGGGCAGTGGGAGCTCTCCCCCCTCCTCGCTGAGTTTCATTGTGATATTTTTGCTGTGGCAGTTGCACGGATGGCACCGGCACGGAAACCGCATGTGTGCCTGGAAACAGCAACACGCAGTTCTCAGTTTCCGTGCCACTTAAATAAGCAGAAACCTCACCGGTCGTTAGTTTGCTTTCCTGGCTGCTCCCTGCCTCATTCAGTGAGGGCAGAACAGCTTCAAACACATTTTACTGTCAGCAAAAAGAGGTTTATCACAGAGGCGCTAAGGAAGCCGGATCATCCGCCGTAGTTTTTCAAGCACTTGAATGGCACTGCTGAAAAACGTCAAAGCGCTGAAAGCACGCACAGAAATGGGAGAGGGAGCAGCAAGCAGCAAAACGGGGATATCCCTGCTGTGCTCTGCCCCATTTCTGTCTGCTCCTTCCCTCCGTGCTGTCAGTCTTGCTGGGTGCCATTCGGTGCGCGCGGTCTGACAGCTCCACCGAGTGCGTCCTGCCAGGAGCTGCAAAGTGCTGCCAGACTGCTCCGTGGCAGCCTGTGGGGATGGAGAGCCCTGTGCTGCCTTGCAGCTTCCATCCGCGTGTGTTCCTTTGCTGCCTTGCAGCGTGCATCCATTTCATGCGCCCTTGCTGCCTCTCTGCGTGCATCCGCTGTGTGTTAGTGCTGCTGCAACCGTTGCTCCAGGCACAGCAGAGCACACTGGGCTGTGAAGCTTGCTTCAAAACAGGTGTTACCCTGGGCTGCTGGTGGCGTTTAGGGGACCATAGGGTCTCTGCCTCCCTATGGGTGCATCAGCTTTGGTATAGGAACCCCCCCCCCCTCCCATCCTGGCCTTTCTGCTTGATGCTTTTCTCACTTTTTTCTCCTGCTTATTTACACTTTTGTGGCCTGGAATCCTCCAATAAGGTTCACTGCTTCCCAGCACAGCAGATGCCCTTCAGGTGGATGGGATCTGTCCCACTCCGGGGTCACAGAGCAGGGCTGGGGTGTCCCTTTCCTCCTGCAGGGTCGGATTTCTTTGGGCAATTGTTGCCGTTCTGTCCCTTGACAAAGGGACAAAGGAAGCTGCTGGTTGTTTTTCATCCCCAATTTAGGAACAGTTTAGTGGGGACAAAGGGCAGATCAGCGGCTTCCCCAGCAGAAGGGAAGGAGCCCTCACCCATTGCCAAGGGGAAGAGCAGAGCGTGGGGTGCTGGTGGTGGTTTGTGTGTGTGGAGGGCATTCTGCATGAAATCTGTTCAATTGTGTAGTTTGGAGCCCTCTTCCTGCCAAGCTTTTAAAATATGCATATCTATGTGCAAGCCCAGCGCAGCCCGACGCAAGGCAGTGCCTTTCTCCATATCTGAATGCTTTAACAGGCTGCAAACCTGTGGTGCAAAGCAATAGGGTGCAAGCAATAGGGTGTAGGATCGCACCTGGCAGCTCTCTGCCTTTCAGTCTCATGCACTTTGCGTAGGGGAAGGAAAGCTCAGCAATGGCACCCCTGTGCCAAAGACATGAGTGTGGGCAACGGGTGCAGGGAAATGGGTGTTTTGAGGACATCGTGGGATGCCATGGGGAGAGCGAATCCTGTGCGTTCCTTCACTGCCACGGAGCTGGTGCTGCCCATCCTCACCTTTCTCTGCTCTGGGTCTTCCCCCAGTTCATGGCTTTGGGCAGCGATGTGCAGCTGGGAACATTTGGGTGTTGTGGATCTGGGGACATCTGTGCGTCTCACTGTGCTGGGAATCCCTCCTGTGGTAGTGGGGGGTCAACAGCATTTGGGTGGGCACTGATGGAGGATTTTCTTAGGGTACGGCATGGAACTGCCCTGCCCTTGCATTGCATGGGGAGCGTTTGCTCCTGGGGGGAGCCCAGCAGAGCAGCCCCAGTGAGGGCTCTGCAGCTCGTAGGACAGAGCCCCAGGCACAGCCGAGAGCTTTTTCTCCCAAACTTGGCCTTCTGAGCAGGAAAATGAGTAATGGTGCCTCCGTCAGTGCGATATTCATCCCTCCTGACGGGACGCGTGTTTGCTGCTCTGTGCTGGAAGGCGTCAGGGCTGCTGTGCTCCTGCTGTTTGTCAGCAGCAGAGAGCAAACAGCATTTTTTGCTCATGAGAACCGTTCTCCGTGCGGAAGAGGGATGGGAGCGGGGTCCCACGCTGCCCTTTCAGCTGGAGAATTTTTGGCTATTCAAAATAGCCAAAAATGCTCTGAGAAAATCCCCCACGAGCCCCTGCTTGCCTTTCCTCTGTGAACGAGGAGCTGCTTCTTGAGATCCCCATATTTCAGGGGCCCATCCGTGTCTCATTACTGGCAGAGCGCTGAGGATGCTCTGCAGGAGGACAGGGGAAACCTTCACACACGGATGTGCCCACAGGGCACCATCACTTTTCTCCTTCTTATGAAGCAGGACATGCTCCAGTAAATTAAAACCTGTCTCCTATCTCATTCAGCTTGTCACTCTGCTCAAATACTTCCCTCTGGCTGCTCTTCACCTCTGCGCAGAGGGAACCATCTCTGTACACCAAGCCCCCCGGATCAGCGGTGCTGTGTTGGTTCTGCAGTGATTCATTTCCTCACCACTCGTAATTCGGATGCTTTTCTGAAGCTCCGTCACGTCTGTTGCTCTTCCACATTTGTTGCACTTCATTTTTAGCATCCTTACACGTAGTGTGTGGGAAGACTTGGTGCGGATGTGCATGACTGCATCAGCCACTGGCTATCTCTGCTCTTGCTCTCCAGGCAGCAAAGTGCACTCGGAGTTGTGTTGATGCTGACCAGCACCAGCTGTTTGCTCGCCTCTTGCATAGCAGATATGGAAAATCCTTTTGGGTTGTGTCATGGTTTGATCAGTGGTGGCTGGGGTGCAGTGGGGCTCCTGCAGCAGCGCCTTTGCTCTGGGTTTTGCTCTTATGAGAACCCAAAGGCTGCAGTGAAGCATGGAAAAGATGAATGCACGCATTGCAAAGCATTTTTGTGTCTGCAGAAAGGATGTGTTTTGCTGTTTGCCCCTGTGGTAGCAAAAAAAGGAGCTGAGAGCACTGCGGTGTGGCTGGGGATGCTGTGCAGGTTGCAGTCCATGAAATGGGATTCCCTGTGCTGCAGACATGGGGGATGTGCATCTTTGCACTTGCATTTCCACCCTCATGCCTCATTTCTCCTGAGATCTCTGTGCATTTGTTGCTCCGTTTTCATAACCAAGGTGCCGTGCAGCTTGTTTGCAGGAGTGCATTACAACAGCACACACCTCTGTCAGCCATACCTGGAGCTCAGTAAGAAGAGCTCATCAAGTTAATGTGATAAAACCAATTTCCCCCAGAGCTGCATTGTTTGTCATCAATTATAACCCGCACTTTCATTCTGTATTCAAAATCTCAGCCATTCCAACGTATTTTCTGGGATGAGAGGAAGGTGGACAGACCCATCCTTTTTGTTTATCCCTTAAGGATTTGGCTCAGCAGGAGCTGTTTTCCAGTCCCAGATTTCCCCCGGGTCCAGGGCTCAAGGAAGATGCGGTGCACGCAGTCTTTCGAGCCGCTCCGCCAACTCCCACCTCTTGGCCTCAAATCCTTTGGCTCCACCAACTGAACAGCCTCTGATTTCTGTAGCTTCTGCTTCACATCCTCTGCTTCTGTTGGAGGGGGGGAGGATTTCATCATTCCTGTGTGCTGGGAATACATCTGCATCCCTTCAGGAGCCGGAGCAGCAACATCTCCTGCATGCTTCTGACCTCACTCCCACTACTGTTCTGGCTGAATTCAGTGGAATAATGACATCATTAGATTGAGGGTTTGGAGGTTCTGTCTACGAGGACAGGGATACGTCCTGGGGAGGCATTGGGGTACCCAGAAGAGCTGGGAAACCTGAACTGTGTCTGCATTTCTGCCCATTGCTCTGCATCCGTTAAGCCCATGCTGTGCTGAGGTTCCCATCCGGGTGTATGGGATGGCTCCAGGCTCAGCCATTTGGGTAAAACAGGCTCATGTGGGGAAAATTAGCTTATTGTAGGGTAGGGCTTCATGGCCAGGCTGGGAGAAGTGGATCCAGGTTCGTTAGTACATAGTTTGTTAACACAGATCCTTCCCGCTAACGAAGCACCCGGCTCTCATCACCCGATCTGCTGGCAGCACTCATTAGCACTCATCAGGCTGGTTTTAATATAGTTAACGAACCTCTCCATCAGAAGCATTACTAATTCTCAAACATCAGCACCAAGGGGCCAGCGCTTGGGATCCATTCAGCGCTCAGTGCCACGTCCCCCCAGCTCAGGGCTGAGCCCCACTGGGGGTGGGCAGAGCAGCGCTCCATTTCCCAGCTGTGGGATGGAGGGAGGTGTTCATTTTTGGAGGAAATGGGAGTGATGGAGGTGGTGGGACAGAGGTTGGATCTCAGGCTGGGTCTCAGCAATCAGCCCCTGCTCTCAGCTATCAGCTCAGCCAGTTGCTTAATACCATATCAGGTCTTCAGGAGCTCAGCTTGATTAAGAGAAAAATGTGATGAGGAAGACTCACTTCGTGGTAATTATTTTGGATTGGATTTGCAACTTGCCGTTAACGTGAGCGAATAGTTAAGAGCCAGAATGCGCTTAATGAATCTTTTCCTAGCTTTAGCTCTCTTTCAGCTGCGTTGCATTCAGTCCGTTAAACGATTTTAATTAGCAAAATTTTGCTTTTCATTTCTGGGGAACGGGGATTGAAGTCGTCCGAGGGGACCAATGTGTGCCATCCACCCCGCTCTGCGCTGAAACCACAACAACGTGCTGCTCCTTTTCAAAGCCAGGCTGTGCACCAACGCTGCTTTTTCTTTGCCCAACAGAGAGCAGAAAAGCTTCAGTGTGAGAGCTTCAGGACCGTGCCTGGGGATGAGACACCTTTGCAGGAGATGGTGCTCACTGATGGATGGAGCTCCCCGCCCCGACCTGCTCCTCACCTCGACTCACAAGTGCATTACGGATGGGAGATCCTTTATGCAATGTGATGAGACGGCGCCAAGCCAGGAAAGAGAAAAACAAAAACAAAGAAAGACGGTGGTGGAAATGGGTTGGATGTTATTGCAGGGTTTGGGATTTTGTGTTTGGTCTTGTTTTTTTGTTTTTTTTTTTCTTTCTTGTTATAAAAAAAAAAGCAGAACAAAAAAACTCTTGGAAGGTTGAGCAATCGGAAGGGAAATGCTGAGCAGAGCCACCGGTGGGCTGTGCAAGTGTTCTGCTTGGGGTGGGAGCAGAATGGGGGCACGTGGGTTGCTCTCTGTGCTCCCAGTGACACAGGCTGGTTTTGGCCATAGGAAGTGAACAAGCTCTGTTCTATTTTTTCTGGCTTTCCTGTATGTGCTCCTTATAAATAGGTACGTGCTGCACCAAAGGCATCCCTCCCTGCCTCCTGCGATGGGAGCCGTGTCCAGCTGCAGCTCCCCAGCACTGGAATGAATGCCAAAAGCTGTCCAGTGTCTGGGGGCGAGGGCTGAGCTCGTTTCCATCCCTGTGAGCCCCAAATAACCCAGCGGTGCTCTCTTTCCATTGTGATGGATGGGAGGGCCCTGCGTCACATCCAGCCCTGCAAAACAGCTGTGAAACGATGGGTTTGCAGCCGTCCTGCAGCACCTAGCCTGGTCCTGAGGGTGCAAAAGGGATCAAACGAACAAATCTGCAGTGATCCCATAGGGGAGAGCAGCCTGTGGGGGGGGTTGGGGCTGCAGACAGCCCAGCACCCCATGAGATGGGACCCTGTGGGCAGGAGGAGAGCTGATTTCCTCTCAGGAAGCCCTGGTCCCAGAGGTGTTGAATTTAGTTTCTTTTGGAACATTAAACAGTAGCCCTTAAAAGTGGGGATGGAATGTATCAGTACAGAAGTTATTTTTTCTTTCTCACTGGTGTGTTACCCAGAGGTTTTTTTACGAGCTGTGTGTGTGCGCACCGTGGTTGTGCCTCGTCCGTTTTCAATGAGCTCTGTGTTAAAGCATCTCTCTGCTTGGGGTTGGATGGGATGGGAAGAGCAGAGCCCTCCTGCTGGGCTTTGAAGCAGTGACGCCCCAATGGGTGCCAGCAGCTCTGCTCCCCACACCTCACCTTCCCCATGGACGCCCTGAGTGTCCCCATCCACTGCAGGCAGTTGGACCAGATGGCCTTTAAGGCTCCCTTCCAACTCAATTCCGTGACTCTGTGACATCTCCAAATCTGGAAATCACCAAATTTCAACCCGTGCTCAGTGTTGTACGTATCAGCTCCGGCAACAAAACTGCCCTTCAGCCCACGTGTTCTCCATGCTGTTGGATTTCTTTTGCTTGATTGCTGACCTGGCTAATTGTTAATGTGCTTTCTCCAAATAAGCGAGAGTTTGATAGTCTTTAATTGTTGGTCCGGTGTATTGTCTGCATTGTCATGACTCCAAAGATAACCCTGTGTGTTCTATAGACAACCACCATAGCAGGACAGCCATGCAGAAATGTCGTTTTGAAGGCAGAGCCAGATTTGGCAAGGGAAGAGAAATTAAAAATGTATTTAAAAAAAAAAAAAAAAAAAAAAAGGGAGAGATTTAATGATGGCTGACAGCAAGAGAAGGCCCCCCAAAAAATAGCATGTATTTATTCCCATAATCATCCGACTGCAGGCCGCTCATCTTTATTCATAGCCCTTCAAAGCCACGCTTGTGCGGCGCTTGAGACGCCAAACACGTCTGAGCTCCTCCTGCTGTCTGCAGCCCTTCTCTCTTCCCATGTCAGTGTGCTCGATGGCAAGGGAGCTTTGCCACAGGCCCCCTCCTGGTGGATTTGTAGGGCAGAGCCCCAGGGTGCTGTAGGCACTGGGGTGACGTTCATGGATAACAGCTGGAAGAGGCACAGATGTTATCCAGAAGGTGTTTAAGTGCTGCTGTCACCACTGAATTCTTCTAAAATTGAAGAACAGGGTCTTTCTCCTCTGTACAGCCTTGGAAGTCTGCATGGCTCCTCCTCTTGCTTCTCCTGTTGCACTGCTCTGTAATGCAGTGCCTTTGCTCACCTCTGACACGGGGAAATCACCCTGCGTTGATTTCTTTCTCTTTTCAAGCATGACATCGTCAGTGCATCTTCCAAAGGAATGGGCTGAGATCTGCTGTCCTTCTCTGCTGTTTTCCAGATCTTTGTCTCTGATGACAGCGAGGCCAGGCCAGCAGCAGAGCCATTTCAGAGAATGTTTGGGAGCAGGATGACTTTCCTGGCTCTAGAAAAGCTGTTGACACATCTGAGCCTTTGTGCTATTAAGAGGAGAAGTAGCAATGGCGTGGAGTTGTGGCCCAGTACCTGAAATGGGGCAGTTTTAGTCAAAATGGTGTTTGCTACCATCCACCTGCCACTGGTGTATGAGAAATGGGATTTAGTCATTCGTTTGGGTGCCAACAGAGTGATGTCTGAAAGTCGCACCCGACCTGGTGTGTATGGAGGAGAACTGTTGTTGTAGAGGGAGGAGCGTTCCCATGGCCAAACTGAGCTCCTCCCATGGAGAATAGGCTCTTCCTATAGGACCTGAGGTCCCAAAGCTTTGCAAGAGGGGAACCTGACCAAGCACCCACCTCTCACACAGGAGGTCTTGATTTCTTCATTCCCCATCATTTACTATGCAATTCGTTTCCATGATTCCTTCCTGGCTGGGTATAATGTTGACGTTGCTTTCCATGTCATCAGGCAGCGCTTTGGCTGGTGATGAGGAGTCCTTAGGACTATCTCAGCATCAACACACACGGAGATATTCCAGCAGTGACATCCTGCCTCCTGAAACCCAACACACCCCCCTGACAACCCAGTGGCTTTCTCTGCACGAAGGCCAAACCCAGAGCAGCCAGGCTTTGCAGAAACGACACCATTTGTGGCTGGAGATGCAAAGCTCAGCCTCGTTGCTCTGCTTTCCTTTTCGTTTTGGTTTGCCCAGTGAACTGCGTGGCCCACGTTTCAATTTATTCCATCGGTGCTGATCTGATGCTCGAACAAACATCCTGTTGTCCTGGAGACCCACTGAGCTGTGGGCTGCATATTCAGCTCCACACGGGTGGGTTTCTGGGTTTTTATTTTCTGGTTGCGTGGATTTTTTTTACCTGATGTCAAACTTATTTTTTTTTAATGTTTTTTTGTTTTGGTTTGGTTTGTTTTTTTCATTAGGACTCAAAACTGTTCTTTCATACGCAAAGTTCAATAAAACGGCTGAAACACATCTCTGGTGGTGCCACAGTGATGGGGGTGGGCGGTGAGATGGGAGAGGAGGGATGCTGGGGGTCCAAGGATGTAACAAGGATGGGGTACGAGATACCTCTGGCACAGGTTGCCCAAGGAGGCTGTGGATGCTCCATCCCTGCAGGCATTCAAGGCCAGGCTGGATGTGGCTCTGGGCAGCCTGGGCTGCTGGTTGGTGACCTGCACACAGCAGGGGGTTGGAACTGGATGAGCGTTGTGAGCCTTTGCAACCCAGGCCATCCTATGATTCTACGAACTCACTGCTCATTTTTCAGTGTGAAAGAACGTGGAATGTGATGCATTTCTCAGGAACAAAACTGAGCAGCAAAATCATGGGGTAAAATTTGCACATTTCCATCCACCCCACCAACCTGGAGAGCTGCACTCACTTTTTAGACCAAAGTCGCTCTGAGCAAAGCCTAGAAATTCTCATTGTGAGCGTCACAAGAAGGAATGTCACCAGTGATACTTTGGCAAAGCCAATGTAAGTGGAGGCACTGAACCATTCGTCCTCATTGCAGGCGGAGAGCTTGAGAAACGAGGCTTGAAGTTCATTTGAAAACCTCGCCCTTGGCTTTGTACCACATCTTTGGGCTTCACCCAAAAGCAAGCTTGGCCAAATAATCTCAGAGCTTTTTTAGGTTATGGCTTGTCTAAAAAATATTGAAGAGTGAGAGAGAATGGAAAAATAAATGACGACTGTACAAGCTGCATTTAATCTGCAGCAGCTGGGACCGGTCTGCACTTGGGCAGCCTGAGAGCAATTGGAGAGCAGTGCAGACCTGCAGGATTTCCTGGTTTCTTTTGCTTTTCAATCACCTGCACATTCCTGCTCTGGGGAACACAGCTGGGGGCCATAAAGTGAGCAGAGCCGTGGCGCAGCTGAAACCCAGAGTTTAAGATGGGTGATGTAAGCCAAGGCAATGTGGGGAAGGCTGGGTTTGGCACAGCATCTGTTGCTGGAGGGGCACCCATTGCTGGGGTGGCTCACATTGCATTGCAAAAGTGCTGTTCTATTGCATCCCATGACCCAACGGCCCCTGCAAGTGAGGTATTGTTTTACTGCACCGCAGACCGAGCTCTTGAGCTGGGTGGATTTGCAAATCCTATTCCTGAGAATGCATCCCCAAGCCCTGTGCAAGACTCTGAGGGCCGAGGCTGGCAGCAGAGCAGTGGCCCATGCCTGCTCCTGGTAGGCTCAGACTGGGAATTTAGCAATGACAGAGAAACTTGAAGCCTTGAGTTCTACAAATCATCTGCTCTGACCCCACTGGCCTCTCTGTGTGCACGGAGCAGCACAGGGCTCTCCTTGGGGGCCTGAGCTCTGCCCCTGCCTCTGATGTCTGCATTTGGGCAGGTTCCTGGGAAAGCAGCATTCAGCTTCTTGCTTTTGTGCTGTTTTGGCTTTTTTCTCTCTCTCGGTTTGCTGCCAGCACCGAGGCTGCTGGTGCACAGTGGGGGATGAGCGGAGCTGGTGAGCAAAATCCCTTTGCACCATCTTCAGTGTCTCTGTTTCCTAATTGTCTCCCAGTGGCTGCTCAGGGAGCAAACCAGATCCTGGCCAGAGCCAGCAGCAGGAGGAGATCCCACGTGGGATGCTCAGAGCTCTGGTGGCCGGTTTGGTGGCCCTGGCTGCCCTGACCTCGTTTTGTTCCTTTCTGCATCGGTTCCCCTGAAGGCTGCAGTGCTCCCAGCTGTCAGTTTCGGTTGCTGTGTGGTTAACTGGTCTGGTACTTCAGCAACCTTGAAAAACAGGATGTCTCGAAGGCTGAGATGCAGAAGGTGGCACGGATGACATCAGCCCAAACATGCTCTCGCATGAAAAGCAGCACAAGATCCCTGATGGGCAGGGGGTGATGTGCTCACACCAAACCCACGACAGGACTCAGACCCATGGGTCCCTCCTGCTCTTCCTCTCCAGCCTTCCCATCTGTGACTTCTCCAGAATGCTGCAGACTTCCGTAGGGAATTTCCCCTCTCCCCAAACCACCCCTTCCTAAGGAGACCTCAGATTTAACGCGTCAGTTCTCATCTTTCAAACAGATGCTGGGAACTGGAAGGATTCTCTTCCACATGGTGAGATGGGGTTTCCTCCTGTCAGAAGCACTGCCCATACCCATGGGATTGCTAAGGTTATCATTTACTAAACACCACCTGGCCCTGTTATTCGATTGACTCTTGGATTCCTTCTGCTCGTGCTTCAGCTCAGAGCGATGGGGACTGCAGATGTTCCTGGGGTCTTTCTGCAGAACAAAAGCTTTCCCTCTATTTCCTCACACTCCCCAAAGGAATTAAGCACAAATGAAGGGAGGTGCCGCGATTTGGACCGCGGTTCTGAACAGCTCCTGCTCCAGCCATGCAGCCGTCATGGGAGCTTGGGGACAGCCTGGGTGGGTTCTGCTCATTCAGGAAAGCTTGTGCTGAGAGCAGAGGGTGGGGAGGGGGAGCAGGGGATGCCAAGGCTAAAAATAGCAGCTTTCTAAAGAAGCAGATGAAAACCTCTTTGAAGAAATGAGAGGAGAGGGGGAGGGTTACCATAGAAACAGGGAAGTCTGTCTCGTCCCAAAAGAGGGGGTGGGAGAGGAAGAAATAGTAAATACAGCAATGAGGTGACAGAGAGGATGCTGCAGGGCAGCAGGCAGAGCTCTGCCACCACCCACTGTGGGCACGGCACCTCGTGTCCTGCCCAGCATCATTGCCTGCCGCCTCCCCACGCCACCAGGACCTGGACCAGGGATGATCTTGCAAGGTCACAGTGATGGAGAACCCCCCTGGGAAGTGATAACACAATGAATTCCTACCTCATCCCACAGCGTCTTGTAGGAATTTTCCACCCTAGCAAAGCCATGTCCAGGAGGGACTTTGTAGTGATGGAGCTACACTGGTGGCATTGGCCTGGCTGGAAGATGAAGGAACCAAGGTGGAAGGCGCTCCTCAGCTCAGCAGCCCCAGCCTGCATCTCTCCCTGCAGCATTCATGTGTGGGAGGACAAGAGGATGGAAATGGTCCCTGCAGAGCCCTTTTCCTCCTGCCTTGTTTTTTCCTTCCCATGGAGCATTGTTTGTGGCTGTGCCGGTAGAAAACATCACAACTGGGTCTCCAAGCACCCACCATGCAGCAGGGACAGATAGACAGGGAGGTACACAGATGTTATACAGCACTTGTGGATGGGATGGGATGAGGAAAGAAGAAGAATGGAATGGAATGGAATGGAATGGAATGGAATGGAATGGAATGGAAGGAATGGAATGGAATGGAATGGAATGGAATGGAATGGAATGGAATGGAATGGAATGGAATGTTCCAAGTTAGAAGAGACCACAAAGAACATAGAGTCCAGGAGATGAGATCCTGAGGTGGTCCACCCACTGCCCCAAGGCAGAGGCAACCTGCCTGCAGGTTTTTGCTATCTCCACTGCAGGCATCTCCCATCTCCCCTTACTGTTCTCATCCCTAAGCTCAGAAGTTTTCAACGTTAGTTCTATGTCCCTGCTGTTTTGATGAGCATCGCCCTTCCTAGAGCTGGAGGAGAAGCGATGCTCCAGTGAGCACATGGGAAAGGTCTGGTTCAGACCCGAGGAAACCAAATCATTGGAGGAAAATGAAGCATGTGGGAAAGCTCATCACTTCTCTTGCATCTCCCCTGGAGTCACACGGGGAGCTCTGGTGCTCAGCAAATCCAGCTTTCCATCGGCATCGCAGAAAAGCACTTTTGGAGCCCTGCAGCAGCTCAGTCTCGTGTTTGGAAGGACTTAAGGATGCAGGGACGCAGCTGTGTCCCCTCGGCCAGCTCAGGGGGATGCAGTGGCTCAGCTGATGCCTTGGTAAGGGCCCAGACCTGGGGAGGGACTTGGGGGTTATACACAGACAAGTGTGGGGAGCACAAAGCAGGCTTGGGAGCAGGACAGATTCCTTCCCAGAGCTGAAAGCACTCGCGCCTGGCTCGAAGGAGGCTATTGATTTCCTTTCTGCTCACTAATTTGGCTTGTCCTGTCCTTTTTGTTTGTGCAAGTCAAAGAAAGATGCTGTGAGAGCCTTTTAGTTGGAGCGGCCGGAGCTGCCGCTCGCCCCACGCCGCGGCTCCATTAGCAATCCTGCAGCAGACTGCCATGAAATATTCACAACCTCAATGGGCTCCAAAGACCTCAAGAACTGAAGTTCTACACCGTGTTTCGGTTGGGCGAAATGACTTTTTGTTTTCAATGAACAGCTCCCAGGCAATGAGATGTTTGCTGGTTCCGCTCCGGGCTGAGCGAGCATTTGGGACGCAGCGATGCTGCGACGCAACAGCCTTCATCAAACAAACATTCAGGGTGGAACCCGGAGTTATTTTCTTTAACTAATCACATGTTTTTAATATGGGAAACATCACAGAGGGAGAATGTATGTAATTTTATCTTTGCAGGTAGGTAATATCAGCTACGTTGCTTTGCCAAGGGCCAATGGATCTTCCCAAGGATCAGGAGCTCTTTGCAGGATCAGGAGACCTTCCCATGGACCCAGCTGCCCCAGGACATGGCCCCATGACCATAAGATCTGCTCCTCCTTTCCCGTGTCACCATGTCACTGTTGTATTTTGGGATTCACCAGCAGCACAAGGTATGCCAAGAGCAAAAGTCACCTTGTTCTCTGGCTGCCTCCATTTTCAGACCAGTGATGGTCACCACCATCTCTCAGTGTGTCCTTTTGCCACTGCACACCAATGCTCGGCCATGCAGCCGTGCTTGCACCCTCTGTTGATGCATGCAGCAGGCAGGAGGTGGGATGCTTTCTCTGGAGGGTGACTCACAGCCCGGGGAGGCCACTTGTTGTTGTCACAGCTCCTAAAATGTCACAGGTTCCTCCCAATGGAGGCTCGGATGGAGGCAGGAGCACAGTTTGCTCAGGATCCTGGGAGTGCAGCAATGCTCATGCATGCATCCAAGCCATGGTCTTGATTCTTCCTCATTGCATGACTGCAGGCATCCCTCAGAGCCCCACTGGCCTTGCAGGAGGCGTCCCAGGAAGGTCACCATGGAGAAATGCCATTGTCACGCTGCAACATGCTGATGGTGTTTCTGGTTTTGGAGGGGGGGCTGGTGGAGTATGGATATTTTATTGCTTCGTATACCATAGCATCATAGAATATCCCAAATTGGGGGGGGACAAAGGTCCAACTCCTGCCTCCACACCCAAAATCCAGCCCCTATGTCTGAGAGTGTAGTCTGAACGCGGAGCAGCTCTGTTTCTGCTGGGAACTGAGCACCAGATCACTGGGCATCCCCACACCCAACACAGGAACGGTTCAGCTCAGAAGAAAGGACGGGGTAAGTTTTCCAATTAAGAAAGGTATCGATTCCGTTTGGATAACAGAAAGAATCCAGTGGGAACATGTATATATTTTAATGACAATATTAATGCAAAGGTGTCAGCCATTGAAACACATGTAAATCAGACAAGTAGGTGCAGTGTATTGACTTGCTGCGTCCTCCGAAGCGCTGAGTTACATCTCGAGTTGTCAGCGTGGCAGAGGGAGGCGGGTGCAGACGTACACATTGTAATAATAGCTCCACAATTAGGGTAGTAAATCAAAGAGCATCACTCAATTCAGAGAGGTTTCCTCCGTTTGCTACAGGCAGGATTGGAGCTCTTTGTAAGGAGATGGTGCTGCTGATGCGAAAAACCCCACTGGTTGTGTAAAGCCTTGGCAAGGCAGCAGTGGGAAGAGCAGCTTAGAAATTCGGCTGCACTTGAATCACCCAGCCTCAGTTTCTACACATTGCATAAGTATCAGCCTTGGGCATCTTGTGGTCTGGATTCTGCCCACCCTGCTATGACAGATCTGTCTCAGAAAAGGCTGAAAGAACACGGGCAAAAATTAAAACCTTTCTTCCCGTGTAGCCTCACACCCACAGGAATGCATGCAATAAGGAAACCCCCGCGTGTGTGAGCCCCACTTTGCCATGGAAATTCATGTTCAGCTTTAGGATGCAGCTGAGGCTCAGGGAAATACGGGTTAACCCCTCCATGCCCCCACACCTCCCAGGGCATCACCCTCAGCACTGATTTTATTGGGCTTCCAGGGTGAGCCACGCAATCACCTCCAGCAGCAGCAGCACCTCACAGTCTGACTGCTGCATATGGGAGCTGAAACGCTTCCATCACCTCCTCCAGTGTTTGTGTTTGTTGGATGCTGGGTGCCCTGCAGTCCTCATGGCTGCCCCCGTGCACTCCTTGGATGGTCATAGCAGAGCAGTCCAAGACTGAGCCAAAGCCTTGTGTGCCAGCTTTGTCGTGTGCCCCCCCTTTGGGATGAGGAGATGCCTCCACATGCAGGGAGGAGATCTGCAAATGCCAGCTGATATAAAATGACTGCTCTAGGCATGATGGAGAAGAGAAGAGGGATGAGTTTTCCTGGTGTGGATGCATTGCTCACCCCACGTTGTGTCCAGCTGGGTTGGAGCCTATGGGGCAGCACAGCATCCTCACCTCAACCATTGGCATGGTGGCCCACAGGAGCCTGATCCTGCCCCATTGCCTCCCCCAAAGCCATGCAGAGCTGCTGCAACCCCACTTCTCCCCATGCAGATCCAGGCTCCAACACAAACCTGCTACACTCAGAGCCGCCCGCTAAAGCAGCAGCATCGCGCATCCAGGGATATGATTATTTCCCAGTGGTTGAAATCTAGGTCTCTTGCTTAGGAGGAAGGGGGGAGGGGGGGGAGATGCTCATATTAATCTTATGAATATTCATTGAGAAGCTCTGTTGCCTTCGGAGCTTTGCTCCCAGGAGCCCGGGGCGAGTTTCGGGGCCAGCAGCGCAGGTGAGGGTGCTGCCAGCAGAGCGGAGCGCGGCTGTTTGTGCATTCGCTGCATGCCTGACTGCAGAGCCAATTGTAAGTTGGTGCCTTTTTCTCCCCCCTTCCCCCTCCCCGCTTCCTCCCCGCTGTCTCTGCTGAAATAGCGGCTTGCCACAAGCTGTGAAATGGAGGCTTGGCGTGGGGTTTTTTTTTGGTTTTTGTTTTTTGGTGCTTTGTTTTTTCGGTTGCGAAAGGGAAAGCAAACGCCTCGACCTTGTCCTCGAGGCTCTCTGCTGCCCGAAATCTCAGCGCTCTGACAGACGGCCATGGCTCGTGCCTGCAGCGAGCCTGCCTTGTGCATGCAGCGACAAACCGGGCTCTTGTGGCTGATCTCCTCCGCCTCCTTCCTGCCCCTGCAGCCCCCAGATTTGCATGAACGGAACCCAAAGATGGGAAGGGGGTGGGAGGGGGTCATCTGAGCAGGACAGCGTGCGGTGGGGAGAAAGTAGCAGCAAACAAGTGCTGGAATCTGTGATGTCAACTCAGATGATGCCATAACCATCTCAAATCAGCACCAGCATCGCCGCTCTGGTCTGGGCTCAAAGAGCCAAGACTTCATGCTAAATGGTAATCAGCGTGTTAAATAATGAGCAAATGTCCGCACTGCTGAGCAAACGTGGGGTGTTTGGGGCAGGCAGGGAGGGGAGGAGGGAGTTTAGGGTCAGGAGAAGAAAGGCATGTTTGAAAAAACCATCAAGGTTGGTTGATTTAGGGGGAAATGGGGGCTCGCGTTGTGGCTGCAGCAGATAGCTGGTGGTCGTGGTGTTCTGCTGTGATGCTCACAGGAGCCAAAGAAGGTTAAACCCAGCAGAGCTCTGGAGCGGGGCTGCAGGGAGAAAATGCAGGAAAAGGAGAAAAACTGGGACAAATGCGACCTCCTCTCCTCTGGGCCTGGTAGAAAAGGGTTAAGCGAAGCCGTTGGATGCTGCAAGCCTTGTCAGGGTTGTACTATTTTTTCTAGTGCATAAGGAGAAGGGAGAGGAGGGTTGCACGGGAAGGGGAAATTTCCAAGAAAAGAGGGATCTGCAGCAATATCCGCACCCGAGGTGATGAAGAGAGAAACCAACGGGCATATATGGCCTGCAGGAGGCTGAAATCTTTACCGAGGAGGCTCAGACCGCGGGGTTATTTTCCACCTGCCTCCCCTCCCCGGTTCTGTAATCCTGGCTCAAAGTAGACAAGTCGAGTTGCAGCCGAAGAAGGGAGGTTAGAGGAATTATTATTATTATTATTATTTTTTCCTTCGGGAGGGCAAAAAAGAAAAAAAAAAAAAAAAAAAGAAAAAAGAAAGGGGGGAAAAGGAGAGTTTGGATGGACCGCTCCGGTTCGAGCATCTGTGGGGCGGAGTGGGGCGACCTGATGGAGGAGCAGAGGCTGATGCAGGGATCCGAGCCCCCCCAGCGTCCCCCTGAGAAGTGCAGCCCCACCAGAGCGGAATTCCCACGGGGGGGTGGGTCGGCCGGGGGTTGGCTTTGGGGAGGATGGGGAGGGTGGGTGCGGGTCGCGCGGGTCTCACGGCCGGGGACGCTCAAGGGGGAGCTCAAGGGAGGAGGGGACGCCGACCAGAGCTTCGTCTCACCGATGAAAACGGAGCCCCCCGTGCCATCCGCGGAGGCAGCGCGGTGCCGTAGGGACCGCCGTCCCCGGGGCGTTCGGCGCGGCGCCGCAGAGCATCGCTGTGCCGGGGGTTGCGGCGCTCCCCCTCCGCCCG
Source organism: Lagopus leucura (assembly GCF_019238085.1). Taxonomy (NCBI): domain Eukaryota; kingdom Metazoa; phylum Chordata; class Aves; order Galliformes; family Phasianidae; genus Lagopus; species Lagopus leucura. Next base: position 3,846,190 of record NW_024962290.1, read on the forward strand.
CCGCCTCCTCCCCTCGCTGCCATCGGGCTGCCCGGCCCCATCGCCCGGAGCGGAGAGGAGCGGAGAGGGACGCGGTTCTGTTTTTTTCCGCTCTCCCTTCGGCTCGTGTTGCGGTGCAGGTTAGCGAAGCGTCGGGATAACAGCCGGCGGGGAGGAAGCGGAGCTGCCCGGAGGAAGCGGGGCTTTGCGGACGCTGCCTCCAAACCCCCCGGCGGCTTTTTACCTTCTCGCTGTTTTTTCCAGGCGATGCCACACCTCCCGAGGACACCGGGGACATCGGGTTTTGCTGAGCTTAGCATCTCCCCCCCGCCGTACCGGAGGCATCAGACAGACGCTGCTCTGCCCTGAAGTGCGGACCTGCAACAGCTCCGGGAGGACTTCTGTCCCTCTGTCTCTTTCTCTCTCTCTTTCTCTCCAGTCCAAACCATTCCAAGACCCGACTTCCACCATCTGGAAATCTCACCCCTTTTATGTCCCTTCTCCTTTTCTACGATGACTCACCATTATTTTTAACTTTGAAGAGAGAGGAAATTATGGGGATCTTGGAAGCCTGTATTCCTCTCTAGGATTTCCCCAGGGTCAGATAATCGGTCTTACTAAGAGACACTAAGATTTGGCTTCTCCAGGTAATGTGATTTGTTTTCTGTGTGCCATGGCGCTTTGCAGAGAATGAGAGCAGCCGGGACACCAGCGGTCGAGGAGGGGGACTGCAGTGGTCCGCGGGCAGCTTGCACCCAAATTCAGGCAGCAGAGCCCAGCTCGGGGCGGGCAGAGCAGCACCCGCAGCCCTATGGCCGGGGCAGGAGGATGGGGACGGTGCCGAAGTTAAAGCGGAGCCGTTAGGGTTACCTGGAGGGTCGTGCCGGATTGCCTGCCGCAGAACCGTAGAATAATCTATGCACGGTTGAATGTTAACCCTTAAATGCATGCCTGGAAATGAGCCGAGCCCGCGCTGCCCCGCGGGTCCCCTCCCCGCTGTAGGGCTGGATCGGGTTTTGCTTCCATTCTCTTCCCTTCCCCCTCCTGTTTTTTTCCCCCCTCTCTGGAATTTTTCTTTTTAGCCGTAAAACCCAAAATGTTCCGTTTGGCCAACGCCGGTTGTGAATAGATGAGGGTCTGAGGGTTCCTCAGGTGTTTTCTCCCTTCTGCCTAATGGGTTTAGATGGGAGTTTTGAACTCTGATTAACTCAGATTAACCCCTAGAGGACGGCGGTAGGCAATGGTAGCGCAGGGAGCCGCTCTCCTCCCCCCAACTTTACTTCATCTCTCTCTTTCTCAGCAGGGGCAATTTTCTTTCCTTTTTTGTTTTCTCCTATTTTATCATCCCTTCGCCTTTTCATGAGACACTTCCACACCTACGTACCTGTCCTTCTGCAGGATAGTAGCCTTGCCCTGAGTCCGATCCCACCACCGGGCACTCGGAAGAGTTTAGCATAAGGATTTCCTTTCAACCCCAATATGACAGTTGCTACCGGAGATCCTGCAGACGAAGCTGCAGCTCTTCCAGGTCACCCACAGGACACGTACAACCCCGAGACCGACCATGAATGCTGCGAGAGGGTGGTCATCAACATCTCGGGGCTGCGCTTTGAGACTCAGCTCAAGACGTTAGCTCAATTTCCAGAGACTTTGCTAGGAGATCCTAAAAAGAGAATGAGATATTTCGACCCTCTCCGGAATGAGTATTTCTTTGATCGGAACAGACCCAGCTTCGATGCGATTTTGTACTATTACCAATCCGGAGGGAGGTTGCGGAGGCCGGTTAATGTGCCCTTGGACATCTTCTCAGAGGAGATCCGTTTCTATGAACTGGGGGAAGAAGCCATGGAGATGTTTCGGGAGGACGAAGGCTACATCAAAGAAGAAGAGAGACCGCTGCCAGAGAATGAGTTTCAGAGACAGGTCTGGTTGCTCTTCGAGTACCCCGAGAGCTCGGGCCCTGCCAGGATTATAGCTATTGTCTCTGTCATGGTGATTTTGATCTCCATCGTGAGCTTTTGCCTGGAAACGTTGCCCATTTTTCGGGATGAGAATGAAGACATGCACGGCAGCGGGCTGAGCCACCCTCCCTACTCCAACAGCAGCATGGGGTACCAGCAGTCCACCTCTTTCACAGATCCCTTCTTCATCGTGGAGACCCTTTGCATCATTTGGTTCTCCTTCGAGTTCTTGGTGAGGTTTTTTGCCTGTCCCAGCAAGGCTGGATTTTTTACCAACATCATGAACATTATAGACATTGTAGCCATCATCCCCTACTTCATCACCTTAGGGACAGAGCTGGCCGAGAAGCCGGAGGACGGCCAGCAAGGCCAGCAAGCCATGTCCTTGGCCATCCTCCGAGTCATCCGCTTGGTGCGGGTCTTCCGGATCTTCAAGCTGTCCCGGCACTCCAAGGGGCTGCAGATCCTGGGGCAGACCCTCAAGGCCAGCATGCGGGAGCTGGGCTTGCTCATCTTCTTCCTCTTCATCGGCGTCATCCTCTTCTCCAGCGCCGTCTACTTCGCCGAGGCCGACGAGAGCGAGTCCCAGTTCCCGAGCATCCCCGACGCCTTCTGGTGGGCCGTGGTTTCCATGACGACTGTTGGCTATGGAGACATGGTCCCCACCACCATCGGGGGGAAAATCGTGGGGTCTCTGTGTGCCATCGCTGGCGTATTAACCATTGCCTTACCCGTGCCCGTCATAGTGTCTAACTTCAACTACTTCTACCACCGGGAGACGGAGGGAGAGGAGCAGGCTCAATATTTGCAAGTAACCAGCTGCCCAAAGATCCCCTCTTCCCCCGACCTAAAGAAAAGCAGAAGTGCCTCAACCATTAGTAAGTCTGATTATATGGAGATTCAGGAAGGTGTAAACAATAGCAATGAGGATTTTAGGGAGGAGAACTTGAAGACAGCCAATTGCACCCTAGCTAACACAAACTATGTGAATATCACCAAAATGCTAACCGATGTCTAGTCGCTAAAACCTAGTACCGTATTTAAAGCTGAAGTGGAACAATCGCAGATATTGAGTGCTGCTCTGCATTGTAGTTAACACAGTATTTTCTACGGTGTATATTTGGTTCTGCATGGGAAGCAATAGCTGTGTAAGTGACTTTTAACCTTTGATTTCCACACTGAATAACGTGCAAGCAAACAAAACCGAACCATTTTGTTTCCCTTCTGCCATCCCAGGCTCGCTGGTTCCCAAAGGTGCGGAGCGGTCCGAGCACCGTGCCGTAGCAGGGATGCAGGGATGCTCACTGGCACGGCCCCATCCCCAGAGCCGGGCCACCAGCCTGGGGCTGGGGAAGGTCAGGCAGGGCTGGTTGGCTTGTTGGAGGGCTCAGGTTTCCACCTTGGCAGTGCCGAGCTGAACGCATCGCCCCGGCTCGCGTTTCATAACGGAAAATGCTGCATGCTGCAATAGTTTGAGCCACTGCAGTATGCCAGTGAGAGGCCCAGGGGAGGGATAATTAGTCTGGCGGCACATTATTTATTAAGTCTTAAGTTTTCTATGCTAGGCACCGGGAGGGACGAGTCAACAAATCAAACGCTTGGATTTTATTGATTTATTCAGATGATTCTTCCATCCACCACTATTTCCAGGATCACCAAAGACACCTCCACTGACACATTGAAAACGAGTTGGGAAAAAAACCATCTTTTTTTTATATATATATCTATATATAAAACTGGAGCAACTATGCTGTGGCCTACAATATATTTATACTGCAGTGAAATTTAACCAGTAATACAGTTCAGCTGCATGGGTATCTGTTGCATGAATCTGAATATTTAATACACACACAAATATATATTTTCTTAGTAGACTATACAGTATTTATGTTTATAGTGTTTATAGATTCTCCAGTGGCTCGGAGGAGATTTGTGGGAGCTGAAATATCTCTAATGTGTTTAGAAATGGGATGGGGATGGCATGTGCTGAGAACAGCCTGATAGATAACAAGGCAAAGCCTGAGTGCCCCAGCACCCAGCCCCAGGAGCTGGCTCCATGGAAGGTGAGCTGAAAGTTAAACACCTGCGCTCATTATGGGGCGAGTAATTAGTCATTAATCTCAGTGTCAGGAGCAGAAAGCACAGCTGATCGGGCAGGGCTGGAGGAGCAGGTGGAATGGCAGGTATGGGCTCTCTGGACTTGTTTGGTCAGCAGTTTTCAGCCATTTCCCATACGATTATTGTGTGTGTGTATAGATATTTAGAGAACGACTATAGGGCCGAATTCGCAGCTAATGTGAGCTCTTGGAGCCTCCTGGCTCAGGGGCCACAGACATGAGCTGTCCTGGGGTGTGTTTTGGGCTGGAAAATCCTGATTTCAGTCATGTCGAGCCCTAGGGCTGTTGGTTTTTCCTGTATGGTGGACTGGATCCAAGCTCGTGCTTCCAAGCCGTTGCTTTTGCTTTGCCTTCTCCCAGGGTCTATTTGAGTGTTGGGATGCAGACACCTCAGGATCATCCCCATTTCTTCTCCATTTCTGGTGTAATCTGGGGAGAGTTGGAGCTGTCTGTTCTGGGGTTTCATCTGCTTTGCCCATCCCACTTGGATTTCCTTCTTTCCCAAATTGCTATCAAAGCCCACAATGGGCCGGGCCAGGGGACCCCTGTGAGGTCAACGGTCAAAGCCCCCAGCTGAAGGCATTTAGCAGCTCCTCCAGTTGGGGTGAATTGGGGCTGAATTTGGGCTCGATCAGCGCTTTGCTGCCGCTGAGTGCAGGTGTGGGAGGGAAACCCGTGGCAGATTGTGGGAGTGAGGTCAGCCTGGCCTCCCATGGGAAAACAATATTCACAACAATACAACAAACGGTGCTAGCGTATTCTACAGCAATGGTTCAAAATGCTGCTCGGGGCTGGATCCGTCCCTCGTGTTGACCCCGCTCAGCCAGCTGGGATCTCTCGTCGTTAATAAGTGATTGATTCAGGCTCTAATCACCCAAGGTGCTGAGCACCACGCAGGGTTGGGTGCCTGCCCGAAATCGCATCTTGTTGCATTGGGAACCCTCTCCTCCTCTTTGCTGCTACAGCTCTGGAATGGGCATCTCCGAAGCTCACCAACACCTGCAACACACACAACGAGAATCAACGCAACTGAAAGCAATAAATCTCTTTCTGAAGCTTGAATGGGATGGCAGAGGTGTGATTCCCAGGTGGCAGCTGCTCAGCCTCCATTGATCCAGCTTGCTGCATGTCTATGGGGATGTGACTGCCCTGCCACAGGTGCCTGAGCACTGGGATGATCCCAAATTTGCTGTGCAGGAAAGCACCAGTGCTCAGGGTGGGCTGCTATGGGCGATTTGGGAGGATGCTGACTTTGCAAAGTGCCTGGTTGCTCATATCCTGCGAGCTCCAGGCCATTCACCTCCTGGCATCTCTGGCCATAGATGGATCCTACACCTTGTGCGCTCACTCAGGCAGATTCTAATGGGGAAAACCAGCCCTGGAAGGAGGGCATTTCTATGGTGGCCCTTGCAGCTTGTTTGCAGAGCGGAAAGGACCCAGATGTGTGCTCAGATAGGTTTTTCAGGGCAGGAAAGGTCTGTGGGGGTCAGAAGCCACCCATCAGGCTGCATGAAGCAGAAATCTGGCTTTCTCCCGCATACAGAGAAATGGTTTCCCTATAGCTTTTAATGGGATTTGTGCCTGCAGGTCGGAGCTCTAGTGCTATTTTGAGCTTTGCTTCTGACTCACTGATGTGATCTTGAACCAGTTTTCAGGAGGAGACTGTGATTTTTTTTTTCTTTCTTTCTTTTTTTCTTGAGGAATTTGGTTTGAGAGCCTCCAGCCCCCCACGGAGATGCTGAGCATCCCAAGCTCAGCTTCAGTGGGTACAAAATTGGGATGTGAAGTGGCTCAGATGGAGGATGCCATAACACAGTGGTTGGGTCTCCCTTCCCTCCTCTCATGGAGCCATTGGCCATGGGTGGGATGGAGAACCAAAGCTCTCCACTCTGTGTCTGGTCCTACGGTGGTACCCAGAGGAGGTAGGACCTGTATTCTAAGTTTTGCCCTTTGTGCCATGGTTTTGGAGATGGGAAGTGGTGATTTCTAACAGCCGGTGCATGTCTAACTCTGTGAGCAACCAATCAACCCTTCATTGCAGAGCATCCTCTGCAATATCTGCTTAGGGCAGTGAGGGGAGGCTCTTGTCTTAGCTGAGTGCTTTAGGAATGATGTGAGAAAATCAGCAATATGGGCTGATGAGTTTTTGTCAGGAAAAACCAATCTCTGCATCTTCGTGTTGTGTCGAAGTCCTATAAATCTGGATACTGAGCTATACCAAGAAAAGGATCTCTAGATTGGTGTTATGTGACTGTAGCATGTGGGTGTATAAATACGGGCATATTTGTGCATAAATACACAGAAGGAGAGAAAAAGACAGAGGAGGAGGAGGTATTTCAGGAATGGCCTTGCTTTGTTATCACATAACTCCCGGGTCAGTGTTGAAATTGCTGCCAAAAGCTTGTGAACTCTCTGGGTTCACAGCATCCCTAAGGAGGGGCCCAAGGGAAGGAGATCTGGATTCAGCCTCAGAGGTGGCATCAGCTCTGAGCATCCCTGCATGCATTCCGGCAGCTTTTCAGTATCTCTTCTCTGGAACCCAAAATCCTCACCTTGGGCCCATTGCTGGCGTGTTTGTGGTGGTGCAGGCAAAGCCAACCAGAAGTCAAAGAGGTTTGCTGGGCTGTGCTGGGTGGCTTTGCTGGGTTTGTCAGTAATGGTTGGGTTTTGGTTCCTTTGAACCACGCTGGGATTTTCGTCCCAGGGCTGAGGTGTGCTTCTCTTGGGTTTTGTGTTCATGGGGGAATCTCAGTGGTTTGTGTGGATCAGCAATCAGCGTTTTCTTTGGCCAGCATGCTGCAGGGCTGGGGGTGAAGAGAGGAGGATCCAGCTCCAAATCACTTGGGTTTGCAACCAAAAAAAAGTCCACAGCTCCCTCTTCATGCCCATGGCAGCGCCCAGCACATCGCCTTGTCCCTGCCATCAGGGTCTGGCAATGAGGGTCCTTGTAGTCATCCCTACCCCCTTGGTCTTGGTCTCTCCATGAAATGATGGATCTGGCTGCCCTTAGTCCACACCGTGCACGGAGAGAGGAAAACCCCTCACCTTCATTCCTTGTTGGTGGGATGGTTGGCTTGGAGGAGCTGCTGGACATCAGTTGACCACAGCCCTGTCCCAGGGGCCATGTGTGTGTCAGACACCCTGCCTGGTTGCTCTGGGCATGGGTCGGTTGGTTTTTGGTTTTATTTGATCATCCTTCTGTCGTGTATAAGACTGCAATTATCCATTTGCACTTGCTCCCTCGTTGCTTGAGATTGCACTCTTGTCCTCCAATGTCACCCACTAATGGTTGCTGGAAGCACAAGGGAAAAACAGGCATTGGATCAAAGCTGTGCGTGGTGCCTCACTCGAGTGAATCGATAGGAAGAGGAAATCCAAGAAGGACTCATCCTACCGATGCTGGAGCCGAACCTTGTGTTGCCATGGTTACGGGAGGAACGGGACCAGGAATGGAGAGAGGCCTATAAACTGGTAGAGGAGAACTCGTGGGAATTTCAAGTCATTTAACCATGCGTTTGCTAGACAAAAACGTAGACACCAGCTGTATCTGAATTGCACAGTGTGTATAGACGTTCCTGCTCTCATTGACGGCACAGGGGTGTCCCTGGGGTCGGGCACATCCATGGGGTGGGACACCCACGTCAATAGGGCCGACCATTGTATATAGGTATACAGATCTGTGTACATACATATCCCAAATGAGCGTTTGCTGTCTGGTTTATCATGAGTGTATATAATTTATTCTTCACAGAGCATCACAGATTTTGTAAATATCGACACTAATTAAGAGGAAATAAATATGTATATTATTGAGGAGCTATTTTGGTATCCGTTCTGTGGAGGGTGGTGGGGGGGGGAAAGACAAGCAAATGTATTTCGGGTAGGCTGGGTTATTGTGTGGATCTAAACCTTGAGAAATGAAGGGAATTCCCTTCTGTGTGGAGCCAGGAGTTGGACAGGATGGTCCTCATGGGTCCCTTCCAACTCGGGATATTCTGTGATGGAAAAATCACTATGGAATAAAGACCCATGGAAGGGGCTGAGCTGTGGGTTGGTGCTGTGCTTTGGGCTTTTAGCAAACCTCCAGCAAAGGGAGACCGCAGTGGGGACTGCAATGCAAATCTTTCATCCCAAACCTGCAGGTTCTCTCCCTGAAGGGTTTGGGATCAGTTCTCGTAGGCAGGTCCCCAGGCTGGGCTCAGACATTCCTATGCAGCCCCAAACCAGCCTGCTTCCAGGTCTGTGCTCTCCCTCCTCTCACATCTCACTGGGACTCTCTGAGCTCCACTGCTGACACTGTGGGATCTGCAAGCAGAGATTTGCTGTTTTTCACTTCTACGTATTGGGGAAACGTATTTTTTTCTTGCCATGGTGACAACCCAGTCTCTAAACTGCATCCTACCCACAGCATGACTTGTTTTTTTAGCTAGAAAATCCAATTTCTTCTCCACAGAGATGTGACTCAGGTCAGTGACACGGCTGGAGCCCCTGCCATGGATCAGCACTGCTCGTGGCATCGCTCACCAGAGAGCTGAGAAGGATTTGGCAGCAAACCCAGCGGAGCCAGCAACAAGTTGGAGCTCAGGACTTTGGCTTTCCCACGCTGCTTCCCACCTCAAGCAGCTTCCGTGGTCTTGGATGTACCCAGAGAGGAGCAATAACCCAAAGGCAACCTCAGGTGCAGTGCTTACATTTATCCACGCTGGCCAGACGCACGTACCAGTGGCACTGGAGCTGTTTTTAACCCTTGCAGCCTTCCTGAGGCAGCTCCCTGCAGGCTCCAAGACCCTCAGGTCCCCATTCTGATGGTACAGAGCTGGGCTCACAGCTGCAATCTTTTCTGCCACACAGGGGACATCCTGTCCTGCTCTGTGCCTCAGTTTCCCCACCTATAACACAGCTCAGGACCTGCAAATTGCAAAGCTCAGCTCAGTGCTGGGGCAGAGGGAATGCATCACTGGAAGGAGGAATCCGTGGCTGGATCATTGAAGTAGGAAAGGAGGGCATTTAAAAGGAAAAAAAAATGGAATGTGAAAAGGTGAGACAACAATTTATAAGCGAAATTGGCAGCATCCTCATTGCAGTGCTCACTGTCGTGTTGGTGGCTGCCCCATTTGGGCCACTCCACGCTCCTCAACCCCATTTCCGAGCCCAACAAACCCCAGCCCTCCATTCCTATCTCAGTCCAGCTGATTCTGGGCTCATAAATATCCAAACAGCTCTTTTTTGGTGTGAGGGGGTTGCAGCAGAGTCTGCTCTGCGCAGCACTCCGCAGGGATGGCAGGAGGAGGCGGTGAGGCGGATGCAGCAATTATTTTAAACTGCTGCTCTGCCAGCAATGCTGCAGCACCGTGCCCATGCATGGAGGATGCTGATGATGTCAGGGCATGCACTGTCATGCTTGGGCTTTTACAGCCTTCCAAAGAGCAAAGGGTGGGGTGGAAGACCCACACGTACGGTGGAACCGATCCCCCTGGTGCTACCCGACCTACATTCTTGCACTCCTTTTGCTGAGCATTGCTTCTCCACCTCATGGACCTGCTCTGAATTAAAGAGGTCTTTGAGGCAGCAGCACGGCGTTGCTCTTCATCCTGGGGAGGACCCCACCGTGCGTGTTTGCTTTCTCCCCTTTGGAGTGTCAAGCCCTTGAAATCCTGCTTAGTGACATCGAGGAAGGAAATGACCCAGGTGCCAAGGAAGCTCTTCCACTGCTGCTTACCCTGGGAAGCTCAGGTTGCTAAACCCCATTAAAGCCCATTGCACGCACCCCAGGGACGAGCAGGGATTTTTAGCTGCTCTATTACCAAACCTACTTCCATTTGGCCAAGCAGGCACTGGGATCCTGAGAGCAGCTTCCGGAGTGGGGCTGCAGAAACCCATCAACAAAACACTGACAGATGGGGAGAAGTTGGAAAGAGGGGAAGGGAACACGGGACTGTGGCACCCTCCTGGCAATGCCCACCAGGAATTGCTGGGTGTGCATCGAGTTGGTGCAGGATGACACCATCACTGCTGCAGTGCCTCGGGTTCTGGGTGACCTTTGCTGAGCTGCTGGGTGCAAAATCTGCAAGTGTGGGTGTGCGAAGAGGAGCCCCCGCAGCCTATCTTTAGTTAACCTCCAGGCAAAGGTTTGGAGCTTGAGATGCACATTTATCCTGCAGCTCTGGAAATCAGGCCAGGTCCCTCTTTCTCCTTCCCACTTTTTCTTGTTCCTTCGTCTCCCTCCTTTGCATTTGTGCTGGGTGTTGAAAAGCCTATTCCTGGGAGCACTGCTCATCCACACCCCAGCACGAGGTACAGGGCAGGAGAAGGGGAGCTGCAGGCGGTGCCTGCAGGGCTGCTGTCTCCATGAGAGCAATATCTGGGTGTGCTAAAGAACCACAAATCTCCCCTTCTGCACAATCACAGCTGAGACTGGTGGGGCCCTGGGTCTACAGTGCATGAGGACAGACAAGATAATGAGGAATGATGCAAGGAACAACAGACCTGAAACCAGAGCTGCCCGAATATTTGCCCCTTGCTCCTAGGATGCCTTGGTTTCACGGGGAAGGCAGCACCCAGCTGCAGTTCTGAGCCCAAGGTGCTGAGGATGTCACATTGCCATGGACCCCTCTGAGCTGGGGAGGTGCAAAAAGAGCCGTAGGGAAAGTGGCTGTGCTTTTAATCCTGAAGTCTAAGGGTGGGAGAAGGGAGGGTCTGAGGTTCTTGGGAGATGGACTAAAGGCTCAGCAGCAGGTCTCTGCATTGCTGCCACTGGGGCAAAGCAGAACAAGAGCTCTCCCCAGCCCCAAGGAGCACGAGAGATGGGCCCCAATCACACAGTGCTGTGCTGTGAGTCTTTGGGCAGCTGTTGGTTTGTGACTTACCGAGCTCTGTGACCCCAGGCACAGCTGCATGGTTTGCAGTGAGACCCCAGGGCCGGCAGCAGCTTGGTGGGTTTGCTTTGCTGCTGCTTTAACACAGCTCCTGGACAGAGCAGAACTGGTTGGAGGAGCAGGAGAGCCAAGGTCAGCCAGCGCCCTGCAGCCCCCACATCTGCTGCCATCACACCCTGTGATGCCACGATCCTCTGTGGGCAGGATCAGACCCAAGGGCACGTTTTATCCAGTGAGAGACGGAGGTGGGGGCAGGCAAAGGAAACAGCACAAACATCTTCTGCCAGGCATCTGCTCCCTGCCTGGCAAAAACTGCCAACCGAGCACTGTTTGAAAGCGTAGCCTTTCCCGACCTGGCGCTGGGTTATCTTCCACTGTCCTTTTATCCTTGGCTAATTAAAGGCAAATCTCTGCAGAAGGAACACACTTCTTCACATGTGAGCGTTAATAACTAGAAAGTGGCTGCGAATGCTCTGAGGCTGCTGCGGAAATCCTGGGCAGAAATAGCATTTTTATCTCACAGCTTTGGCTCCGGGGATAATAAACTTCTGAGGTTTAGAAGGAGGCAACAGCAGATCCAGCCCCATATGGCTTGAGTTTACAAAAGGATCAGCCAAATGGACAGACTTAATTCCTAAGTCATCCCTGGGCAGGACCTTGGGGTGATGCTGAGGTCCCCAAAGTCTCCTTATCCCGCATGGATGCTGCAGGGAATGGCTGCTCACCCCCAGGCAGCCCGAAGAACTTTATTCACAAATGTTTTTGTGTGTTTTCAGTTACTGAAATGCCCTGACAACCTCAGAGATGAAATGCAGCATCGGGTGTTTGGTACAGCAGAGCATCATTTCGTGGCATCCAGTAAGGCTGGCAAGAGGCAGGCATTGATAGCAACTATTCTTATTCTGATGATGACATTATGTGGCTCTTACAGAGTGCTTTTCATTAGTAGCTCTAAAGTGCTTTGCGAAAGAAGAGATTCAGATGTCTCAAACTGTCTGCAGTGATTTCAGTGGAGGAGCCTGGGCTCGTGCAGAAGCTCTTAGCTCAGTTCTGGTTGCAGGGCAGGGATCTCTGCTCAGCTCCCAACCACCCTCATGGCATTTATTTATTGCTCAGCCTCTGGGAGCCTTCCTGCACGGCACAGCCCCGAGCTGGAATCCTTTTCCATAAATAACTCCTCTGGGAACCCCCCAGCAGTCTCATTCCACCTGCAATAAATGCAACAGGCTGATGGGAAACCCAAAGCTTTTTGTCCATTTGTGCATTTCCTTCAGTGCCAGTGCTGCTGTCTGCACTTGGAGCTCGTTCTTCTGCCTCCTGCAGCGTGGGGGGGTCAGGCCATGGGAGGCTGCCTTTTGCCATTTGGTTCCTTTAGCACTGGGAAACATCCACGATTGTTGGCAAGCGTGGACCTCTATTGTGGGCTCCTCCATCACTGGACATACGCAAGGATGCTCTCTATGGGAAAACCACGCGCAAACCACGTCCAACACGTCCCATCCTCCTTGCCTTGGTTCAGCCTCAGTGATGATGCTGCAGCAGAAAACAACCCAAAGGTTCCAGTGGCTCCCAGGTGGGATTTTGCCATGCTGGCCATGGTGGGAGCCGTCCCTGGAAGAAAAGAGGCCCCCAGCAGCTCCAGGAAGAGAAGCAAAGGCATCTTTGACTGCTTTGGTGCCGTGTGGGATGAACAGGGTGGCACTGGGATGCTCTGCTGGAGGAAGAGGGTTTTCTGCCCGGCTCCTCCCTGGATTTCTGTGGGTCTGAGGGGCTCTGCTGTGTGGGCACAGCTCCCACTGCTCCGTCCTCTCCTCCCCAGCAGCAGCAGCAGCAGAACCGCCGGCTCAGCACAAAGCTGCGGCATCGCAGCTCAAGGATTAGACATTCATTTGCCATAAATAGAAAATTGGGGGAATGTGTTTTAGCGCATTAAATGTATAGAGAGCGGCTGCTGATGCGCGGGAACATGACCGCCCTATCGATCCCTGTCCTCATCCTGCTCCCTCCCTCCCACCAGCTTGGATGACCCTCACTCTGTGACAACCAGAGGCTGTGATCCTATGACCAGGAGCTGGGATTTGTCACCGTGTTGGGGCTCAGGAGCCACGAATCCCGGCATCGGCCCCTGCCCCGCTGTGCTGCTCCCTGCCAGCACTCTCATCCTATGCAGGCATCCCCAGGAGGGCATCTCTGTTTGCTCTCAGTGTCAGGAGCCCCGTTACGGTCATCGGAGAGAAAAAGAAACAACTCCTCGTGATTCATTCGGCTTAATTTAGCCATGTGCCTCGGGGCCAGAAAAGGCATGCCTTAGAAGAAGCCATTTTTCTGCATTGGTGATGAAAGGAGCCAGGGAAACAAGCTGAGGTGGATGCAGATAGCTGCTGTTGATATAAGGGACGGGGCTTGGATTTACAGGGCACCAGTGCCTGAATTCCCCTCAGTAAAACCTGACAGTGAGGAGTTGCATGGGATGGAATGGCTTTAACTTATGCAGAGAAACGTGCTCAGGTAAGGCATGCCTCTTCTGGCCTGAAGGAATGCTGGAGAGGAGGCCCTCTCTGCTGAACATGGTGGTGCCCTTGGAAACCAGACCCCATGAGATCCTCCTGGACATGACCCCGTAAATCCCCTCGGGAGACAAGGTGGTGGGGTGCAGGATCCCATAGGTGCCACCTCTCCCCACCAGATAGGAGCCATCCTCTCCCTCGCAGCACTGGTTTCTGGCAATGTGAGAGGATCCCTGGGGTCCCATGGCCACACAGGGGCCAACAGAGCTGTGTTGCTCCCTGTGCTGCTCAGCTGCTCCAGCTGTACCTGCAGCCCACGGCACCCATCTGCCACCGTTCCAGTGCCCTGACCAAGCTCATGTCCCTGGATTTACTCCAATTTTATGCCTGATGAGGCTCAAACCTTACGTTGCCAGTTAATGGACCTTAAAATGCCTGGAGATCCTGGCCCTCATCCTGGTCCTGCTTTCCTGGCTTTGTGGAAGGTGAGGTTTTGCTGCTGATGGTGTGGCTGAAGGTGCTCGAGTCTCATAGAAGTTCCCCTAATTTTGGGTGAAGGCTGTTCTTATAGGCATGGCCTCACGGCTACACACACCCAAGCCAAGATACTTTGTCCTCTCCACCATTTCTGCCTGCAAGAGGATTTCCATGCCCAACAGTGGATCAAAAGAGACTGCCTAGGTGTTGATGAGGCATCTGCAGGGAGATCAGGCTGAAGCCAAGCATCTCAGAGCAAGAAATGTCCTTCTCAGCATGTCCTGGGGATGTTTCCACCCTGGAGCAAAGCCACTCCTTTTTAGTGACTTCCTGCTTATTTCATAAATGCATTGGGAAGGATGGGGAGATTTTCAGTGGCCTCAGGAGAGACAAGAAGTCTCGCACGGTCCTTCTCCCTATTGATCAGACCTTCCAAATAAGACTTTCTTCTGAAGGCTGTTGCCTCGGTTGCCCATCTTTCCTCCAAAGCCTTCCTGCAAAGCCTGCAGCTGCCTGCTGCCTTCAGCGCTTCAGCTCACGCTTGCAACTGCCATGTGTATAAATAAATGATGAGCAGATTGATTAGTCACTTCCCTCCGACTCCAGGCCTCTCACCCTCAACCATTTATTGGCTTAAATGGAATCCTTGCCCATGCCTTCAAGATAGGACCAGCGTGCAGCTCCCCATGGGATGAAGACGAGTGTTTAAGCATCAGAAAAACCTCCTCTTCAACTTTTGCCCCTCCTAGCTTGGGTAGAGGGCTGGGTTTTATCTTGCTTCCCCATGGGGTCTCTTATAGTGTACGCAGATCCCTGGGGAGGGATGAAGAGGAGGCAGTGGTGGGGCGGACGACCCACTGGGGATCACCCTGCAGTGGATCCCTGCTTTGTGGCCATGCACCATCGGATTCTATTGCAGGTGGTAAGAGGGGATGTGCTGGGCTGTGCTCCCATCAATCCCTACCTGCTCACAAGCAGGGAGAGCTCCCAGCCTGCAGCCCCCACCGCTGCCCCCATCCCCCCCAGGCCACGTTTGCACCCTCCTTGCTGCCGTGCAGCTGCAGATTCCTATTTAGAGAAAATCTATAAACCACTCAGTACAGAGAGAACCTGCCAGCCTTCCCGCGGCCTTCTGCAGCGAATTGATCAGGGCCGGATCCTGCCCTTCTTTTTGCCCCCTTTTCTCTTTTTTCTGAAGCCACCTGGGACCGTCCCATTGGCAGCACTCAGCACCCTGTGGGCCCCATCCTGCTCCATCTCATGCCCTTATCCCAAGCCTGGTGGTGTCCCCCATCAGCCCTGAGGTTTTGGGATACCTACCTCTCACCTGAGTTCCAGAGGAGGGGGAAATGACCAAGAGCTGACCTGAAGGCTGGCCGTCAGTTCATCTGCATGTTCTCCTTGCCCTCCGCAGGCTCCAAAATCAGTGGGTATGGCTGGAATAAACCAAACACATGAAGCCAGCGATGCCAAGAAACTGCAGATCTGAATCCCAACCTCAGAGGAAAGAGGAAACCATACCTTAATAACATCCGTGTGCTCCTACACCCAGACAGCCCCAGCATCAGGCCAGGACCAGGCAGCTGCTGTGGCCACAGAGGATGGTGTAGAGATCAGAGCCATTCCTGAGCGTGGAGCCTGGGGAAATGGCTTTGCTTTTTTTTTTCTCTCACTGAAAAACAATGACTCATTTACCGAATGCCTCTTCTTTTTTCCTTTTCTGTTTTTGTTGTTGTGGAAAACACGACGTTTTGATTAATATCTTGGCTTGGGAATGGGGATGAGGAAAAAGACGTGAAGTTTTCTAAGCATCCCATCGGGAATTTGTAAAATGAAATGTCACTTTTTCTAGGGAAAAAAAAAAAAAGTCTCCAGATGTTAAATTGGTCAGGATAAGTCTCACAAAAGGCTGCAATGAAGGGAACCACTCGGCTCAGAGCAACACTTGTTCCAACCTCCAAATTGCATTTTTTCTGCTGTCCCAAACTCTGATTCTAAAACAGCCCCCAAATTGCACCCAAAGAGAGGAGAGCTGTTTCCAGCCCTGAAGTTGTCTTAGAAGAAGGATGATGGGGATCTGTGGCCAGATCAGAGCTTTGCAGTGCACATCCTCATACGTGCAGGGAGACATGCAAGAACGAAAGGTACCCAGGACATTTAAAACCACCCTTGCAAAGCTGCAAATTACCAAAGCAAGAAGAAGTGTTTGGGCACATGGAGGCTTCCCAGGGAACCACTGCCCTGCAAATGAAATAAACTGAGTGGGGTTTGGGTTGTTGAGAGCATCCCCACTTCGTGCAGTGCTCCCAGGTGGACATGTGGACCCTCACCCTAAATACCCCCTGAAGGCTTTGCTTCACTTCCAGGCTGAGCACTGCATGGGAAGCCTGCAGATGGCACAGGGCTGTGTGTTATTTCAATGCCAGAGGTTGTTTTCTTGTTTTTCCAGGTGCAGTGCAGGGAGCTGCAAGCTGCAAGAGGAGATTTGCTTGTTGATTTTGTGGCCATTATAAATTCATGTAAAATTCGGAGGTTTTGAGCCAGGGGGCAGCAGAGGAGAAGAAGGGGGGAAAGCGCTGAAAGCTGAACGTTTATCCAAAAAAATCCCCTATTTCCTATCATCTTTTCCAAACTGCCCTTTTGTTGTTGCACAGAAAGGCTTGGATATTTGCTATCTGATGTAAATCCATCTTTTCCCCCTGGGGCTCCCTTGTCCCTGCTGCACACCAAGCCAAGGAAACGTCCCCTCTGTCCCCTTCCCACCTCCTCCTGGCAAACCACGCAGCAGCGCTCTGCAGGCTCCCCTTCACCCTCCCGAAGTTCAGCTCTAGACATCTTGGTGCTATTTAAATATTTACAGCAGACGGTGGTAAAAAAGATTGAGGCATGAATTATTCACAGCCTCGCTTTTATCTTGGCCGGCGCATTTCGGGTTTTGCAGAGAGGATTCCTCCGGTTGGAAGAGGATGTGCTGAGCAAAGTGCTGGAGGATGTGGGGAGGGAAAAGGGGGTCTTGGGGTTGAGCCCATGCGTGGGGCATGGTGAGAGGGAGCCAGCATTGGTGCAAGATGCTTCTTTCCTCTTACAGGTCTTGCTTGGCACAGCTGGCCAGCAGCAAATGCCCCTGGATTTGGGTGCTCCTGTGGGCATGTTGGAGTTTTCCAGGTGCACTGGTGCTGCAGGACACCAAGTATGGTTTAAGGCACAGCTCCAGGCTCAGCACTGAGCCTCTTCCTAGGGGAAGGAGGAACATTTAGGAGGCTCTGCATCCCCATTAGCTGTCACTGCTTTGGGATTCACCTGAGCTGCCACTGCTTTGGGCATGCCTAGCACTGGGCCATCGTGTAGCCCAGCCTGCATGGCTTGCAAGGCAGTGTTTTTCCACACATCCATGGTTTCCAGCAAATGGGGGATACACTGAGAATCCCTCCGTATTCTTGTTGTTTGTCGTGAGTAATTTATTGGGGTGGTGCAGCCCCAAAGATACTCACAGAAAGCAAAACTCAACCTCCTGCAAGACACTTTTCCCGAGGGCTCAAAGGATTAATTTGAGGCAAAAATAAGAGAGCTGAAAAATCTCAATTGTGAAATGCAGTTGGAAAATCCCCTTTGGCCCGCCTGTCCCTGGCAGGATTTCCCCCAACACCCAGAGCTACTTGATCTGGATGCCTCCCAGAAGGGAATAACCCGCTCAGGGCTACAGATGGCAATGGGGCAGACGATGCCAATCTCCTTGTCTGCTCTGAAAGGAGTTGTATTTGCAAAACATCATAATTTGCAAAGCTGATAACCAAGCAAGGCAGGAGCATGCTTGGCCAGTGAGCCATGCAGGCTGCAGCAGCTTGCAAAGGGCAGGACATCCCTGGCTCTTGGCAATGCCGATTTGCACTGCAGGAGGATGCAGCCCTCTCTGGCTTTCCAGGCTGTTGCATTTTATCTGCTCGCAGTGCAGTGCTCCACAGCTGCCTCTGGGCCGTTTGATTTGTGGCTCTGCTGCCTTCTGCATCCCCAGTGAGAGCAAAATTAAACTTGGGTTCCACAGCTTCCATCTCCCCAGGCCCTTTGGCAGAGCAGCACGAGGGGAACAGGCAGCCAAGGAGATGCAGAGTATGGGATTCTTCCTATCTGCTGCGTTCCCATCCTTTTGGCACTGGGCTCAGCAGCAGTGCCTCTGTGCCTCAGTTTCCCCAAGTCTGCCACAGCCACTCTGCAGTGTTCTAGGGATCAGCCTTGCTCTTCATCGCCATCAGTAGCTTTCAGCCTTTCCTGGGAGGGGGTTTCCTTGCATTTTCCCCAGGGGGAAATGAGCAGTGAACCCTTGGGTGCCCCGTGTTGGAGCAGCAGCAGTTGCACACCCAGCCTGATGCTCTGTGTTATCAGTCTGCAAACAGAGGAAGCTTCAGGGTTTTGCAGGTGAGAAAGGCTGTGCTTCCTTGCTTGTGGATGAGTGGCCACATACCAGCACCAGGGATCCTCTATGCTGTTATTCAGCCATAATCAGAAAAGTGCTAAAGTGATTTTATGTAATGAATCTCACAGAGTTATCCCAGCGAGGGCAGGATCATGGGGTGTGAGTGAGAGACCGTTCCTATTTAACAGCTGGGGATATGAGGAGATGATGGGAGCAGGAGAGAAATTCAGGTTACACTGAGGGCTTACCCAGCCTCGTAATTAAGGGCTATCCTTTCCTTGGGAAAGACCCATAATTATCTCCTTGCTCCCTGAGGAGAATTAGTCATTGCTGGGCCCAGAACAGCAGTTGTTACTTTGCCTTTCTCACTGCACTGAGGCCAATCCCTGCCCGTGTGTCCAAACTGGAGGCAGCTGCAAACCAACGTGGGATTTCAATGGGCTCCAACACCCCCAGACCAGGCTCTGGAAACCCCACATCAGCCCCTGCTTAGGCTCTCAGTGTGCCAGGTGCCAACTGCCAGCTGGGATGTGTACAGGGGAAGCACATCTTGCATCCTGATGGGGCTCAGCTGCCCCAGGTCCCATTGCCAACCTTGGCTGCCCATAGAAGAACACAGGGATGGGAACAAAGCAGTGATGCTCTGCTACCATCACTGCTCACTTTCACCCTTAGTAGAGGAAGGGGAGGGAAGATGCTGCAACCAGCATCAGAGCTGAGCTCTAACAGAACACCCAGCACCACAGGTGCTCCACATTAACACTTTTTCCTCCCCATCCCCTGCCCATTTCCTAGATTTGCACCCAGATTTTCAGCCTAGCCAGCGCATCTGATCCCAGTCGGCAGGAAAACAGGGGCTTCACGTGGTTTGAAGGCTGTGGGTTATTCAGGCACACGAGAAACGAGGCCAATAATCTGGTGAGCAGCTCCACCTGCCTGAGGTTTGAAAAGAGACTTGGGAAGAAGGAAAGCAGCTTGGGGTCAGCTCTGGGGCTGGTGGTTACAGCTCCAGGTGCTCTGTGGTGAGGGCAGCAGAGAGGGGCTGAATTATCTGGGTTGGAGGTGGGGGGTTTGGGGCTTGTTCTGCTTCCCAGCAGCCAGTTTTGCAGAGTTGTTTTGTAGCAGTTTCTTTTAAGCCCTAGGGAAAGTGAGTTTTGCAGAAGGCGCTTGCACCTCTCAACTTCCAGGAGCACCCCTGCTCTGAGGTTTATCCTTGCTGCTGATCCACTGCAGCTTTTCAAATTCGAGTTTAGAGGATAAGAGGCAGAGAATCAGATGAATGAGAGCAAAGATGCTGTTGCTTTGCCTGATGGGTCTTCTCCCATCACTTCTTGGCTGCATGAGGCTCTGAAGGAAGCTGATGCATGGTGTGGCAGGTCATCTGTCCATCTGCTGTGGGGAGGATATCTTGTGGATGTCTTGTAAGCAGGTTTTGGGCTGTGGGAGCCCTCTGCTGAGCCTGTTCCATTCTGAAGGCAGCAGTTCCGTGAGTGCTTCTGCATCAGGTGAGAGGGATGGGCTGGGAGAGGGGAATGGGGCTTCCCAGTGTCAGCAGCACCACAGGTATGGTACCACCTGGCTGCCCTCCATTAGGATGAATGATTTTCAGTAGAATTATACAGATTTGGTGTCCAGAACACGAAACTGCTCTCATGAGAGCTGGTGCTCGATTCCCTGGATGGTTTGAATCCAACAGGTTTGGTAGAGGAGGGCTCCTTTCCTGTATTTCCACCCTTCTCTTCCTCCCCACGGCAAGGATCCAGGTGTATGGCATGGCCTGCTGTGTTCTGAGCTCTGCATTTAGCCCACATCCTCAGCATCTCATTCACAAGCAAGAAACAAGCCTGGCACATAAGGGAGTTCTCAGGCTGTGTGGTGAGCTATAGCAAACAGCTTCAATACCTGTCCTTCTGTGCTTTCACCTATAGGAGATGCATGCGTTTGCATTTCCTTTCACCTCTCTATGTATGTGCAGGTAGAGAAAATGTGTTCTCTTTTCCCTTAGAGAAGCAACGCTGTGAAAATGAACCGTTTTGAGCTAAGCTGCTGTATTTCCATCCCCCAGAGAGGGGCACTGTTGGATTTCGTTCTGGATGTAAGAGAGATTGATCCGTTTCTCTTTGCTTTTTGCTAAAGCTCCTCCAGGAGGGGCGCGAATTCCCCTTTAAGGGGGGGATAAAGCCATGCAAAGTGCCAGCAGCACTCAGCACTGCGTGAGTCCTTCCCTAAAAAGAGTGCAAAGCTGATAACTATCCAAACTGAAGAGGGCAAGCCTGGCAGGTATAGATCTCCAATGAATGACCCATCGATGCCCAAGCCCCTGTGCTGCTTTGGCTTTTGGGGTCTGAAGGTGGGCTTTGCTGCAGTTCCTTGCTTTTCCCCTTGCAAAACAGATACAGATATGAATGCATATTTTTATGTCACTTCTCCAGCACTGGGAGGTGGTAGGATGTATTTGTTGCCTTTTCTGCTTCTGGGAGCTGACTGATGGTAGCAGCAGTGACCCCAGTGGGGAACAGCTCCCCCAGTTTGCTGTCTGTGTGTTGGCAGAGGGATGGAGGGAGCAGGCCTGCACCTCTCTTGCTCTTTGCAAAGTGCTGATTTTGCAGCTCTGTGGCTCAGTTTCCCCATTTATAAGTTTTCCTTGGATGGTGTTTTGAGGCTACACAAGGCAACTCCAGTCCAGACTTTTCCCCATGCTCCTCCATCTCTCCTCTGTTTGCAGGGCCACCGATTGCTTTACCACCTCCCTTTTCACCACCTTTGCCTTTGATTTTTCCAGCTGGGTCTCCTGATTTTCTGAAAAGAAACTACTTCCTTCTCCTTTGCTTACGAGGTTCCAAAATTTCCCATGGATGAGACGATCACATCAACATCCCTGCTCTGGTCCAGCAGTAGAAACAAAGTAAGTGAAACTTCTCCCTTTGCTGCTGATTCCTTGGCCTTTGGTCGGCACAAAACAGTCCAGCAACAGTGCCTCCATGGGGAAGGGAGATGTGGGGGTTTGCTGAGGGCTGGAGATGGATGCTGCCATGTCCTCCTCCTTCGTGGGTGGCAGTGAGAAGATGCTCTCTCCCCAGGGAGGAAGAGATGTGTGCTCAGGTCAAAGGCAGTGCTGAGAGTTTCCCATTACTGATACAGAATAGCTGGATTTTGGTGGCTGGGAGCTGCTGTGACGTGAGTTGGGGTTATGCAAACACAAGGGGAAGGTAACAGGCGGCGAACAGGAGCTTGGCTGTGGATGGAGCAGTGTCAAATTGGGCAATGAAGAACCAGAGGGTGGAACATCATCGGGGTCAGAGCGGGATGCGGGGTGATTAGTGAGGAGGAGGCGGTGATCAGATTGCCAAATGCTGCCCAGGCAGAGGGATAGCATAGCATGGCCTCTGAGATCAGAGCGGGCAGAGAAAGCGATCAGGAAATATTAGAGAAGGGACAGCATTGGGCTCAGTGCTGGATGGTGCCATCCTGGGGGTGAGGAGCTGGGACAGGGACTGCGCTCTGCTCCCAGCTCTGCTCTGAATGCTCCTCACCCCAGACTGGGGATGGAATTTGCTATGGATGTGGCCCAGATCCTCGCCTTACCCAGGGAACGTGGCTTTGTATTGCCACCAGGAAGGCTGCAATGCACAGTGATGTGTTGGGGGAGCTCGATCCTCTAGTGAAAGGTTCTTCCATAGGAGCATCCATCTTGCCTGAGGGCAGTGGGCACAGCAATGAACTCCCAGAGCTCAAGGAGTGTTTTGACATCCCTCTGAGCCATAGGGTTTGGGGCTGGGTGGTGCTGTGTGGAGCTGGGGGTTGAACTCAGTGATCTGTGTGGGCCCATTCCAACTGGGGATGATCTGTGACTCTATGATTTTATGTTCCCAGCTCAAGAAGGAAGGAGGAATGATAGTAATTGCACCATCAGACAGGCAGCAGCACGCTGCACACAAACCAGAAGGGAAATGCGGTGGACTAAAGCAGGCAACACAAAGCAAACCTGCTTTAACTACTTTTGGCTAAGCTTTCCAACATCCTGGTTGGGGTTCTGGGGATGCTAGGATCTGTGACAAAGGTGCATGCCCCTTTTCTTCCCCTGCATCACTGCCTAGCCTTGCCCTCACCTTACTGCCTGCCAGAGGCCCATTGGAGCGTGCAGGGTGCAGAGCTGTTGGCACTTGGCTGCAGGCATGGATGGACTCAGGCTGCTCCTGCTGGTGCTGGGCAGATGGCAAGCAGGCTGGGCTGCATTCTGAAAACAGGTCCAAAGAAAGCTTTTGTTTTGCTGCCCAGAGCTCTTCTTTCAGGCTTGGTGTTTCCAGGGCCTCGGTGGGTCCCCATGAGCAGGAGCAGCCCTGGGGTGTTGGGGATGTCTGATACAGGGGATGTCAGCATGGTTGTTGATACCTGTTGTGGTCTGGAAAGGTGCAGGCAACCAAAACCTTGGGAGAAGCTGGACAGAGCTTTGAAGTTTTGAGCAAATACGAGTCAGTCCTTGTGTCACACAAAGCGTGAAAATAAAGAAGAAAGAACCATGTGGGACAGAGACCAAGGTGGTGATGGAGACAGCAGAGTGCAGGAAGGAGGGAGAAACACAATCCACCCGAGTGGGTACATAATTCATTTGCCTATTAGCTATTAATAAGCTGGCCTTTTGTATCAAGTCTCCCAACGTTCTTGTAACAACTTCAGGCCTTTCTGCAGAGCATCACCCTTTCTGGGTGTTCCTGTGCCACTTGCCATGCTAACATGATTCTTGATATGTCCCTCGCCCGGCACCGTGCCTTCGTTATCACCATTCAGCTGAGCAAGTAATTAATGTGATTCCCCCCATTACTGCGCTGTAATTATAACCTCTGGGAAGTACCTGTGAGGTGGGAATGCCTCTTAGGGGCACCAGGCATGCTTTGATTTGGATGGTGCCTAAATGCTTTGGGTCTGCCTGGTGAAAGGGGAACGGCCAAGCTGATGACTTGGGTGAGCAATGGAGCTTCCCTTCCACCTCTTGCCAGTCGTGGTTACTGCAGGACTGGGGGTGATGTTTGATAACAGGAAGCACATCAGCTGAATGCAGCAAGGGGAGGTGGAGAAGACCCAATTCATCCCAGCAAAGTCATGGTTCTCCTGCTGGGAATCCAGAGTGTGCCTTCCTCCCATCCTCCTCTCTGCATGTTGTACAAGAGAGAGGCACAACCCATCCCATGTATTCTAGGGAGTCAGATGCACTTGGAGGCATATTTTTAGGGTAGTGACCAAGACACCATGCAGCAGTGTTGAAAGGACCCCATCTGAGCAGCTCCTATTTCCTTGGTCTTCCTTGGTGGTTCAGGGAACAAGGTGGGCTGTTTCTAATGGGGACACCCTTCTGTGACCCTGGGTTGCCTCACCTCCTCCCCACTGCTGCTGGATGCTGCCACTCAGAGCTCAGTGTGTGACTGATTTCTGTGTTTTCTTGCATTGAGAAATGTTCAACACCTCCTGGGAACCCCTCCGAAAGGCCCCCAGATGTGGAAGTGCCACAAGTCGACTGGTCCTCAGTATATTCATCTGTCATCCCTTGGGAAGAGGTGAGGGGATTCCCTTATGCTGTGTGTTTGATGTCCATGGAGCGGTGATGGGGGCAGCTCTGCTCTCGCATTCTGAAGCTGTCCTTTGGGCGCTGAGCTCGTGGGTGCTCTCCTTTCAGGGCTGCTCCCCTCTCAGGGTTGGTTGCAGAAGAGTTTTGGTTTCTTTGCACCCTGGAGTTGCGTCAGTGCAGTCAGCACAGCTCTGCTTGCAGCGCTGTGTTTCTTCCCTATGTTTCCTTTAAAACCAAGGACAGCAAGGCAAGATAGGGTTTCACGAGGGTATAGGATTTCTGAATCTGAGTCTTTCCTGAGACAAACTCTTTCTAATCCTTACCTGCTTGTCAGAGCCGCGCTGACACCAACACATCCGTACCCACCCAAAGGATCTCCTACTGCTGGAAGAAGAGCTGTCATTTCGGCTGCCTGATCCTGGCTGCAGGTGAGTGAGTGCTGTTAATTACCTTTATTCCACCTGTAAAATTTTGTGTGGTGTTAACGATACCGTGAAAATACACCAGAGCCCAACACCTGTGGGGTGTTCCCGCTTCTATTAAGCCACTCTTAATGTCATTTCATCCCCAGTAGGGTGGGGAGGAACCACCTGGTTGACAAGGTTCCCGTTTATCTCCTGTTAAAATGGTGCTTGGCTCATGGCTGTTCACCAGCTGTGCTGATACAGGAGTTCTGGATGCTCTTGGGTTCCTGCCTGAGCCAAGCAGATACGCTCTGTGCTTTCTGCATTTACAGCCTTTGCTCCTTTTCCAGGACTTAAATAAAGTAGTTACTCTTGGCTGTGATCTTTTTAATGGCTTTGAATGCTTTGCAAGTCTTCCATTAGAAAATGGTCGGCTGTTGCAATCTGCTTTATTGCAGAAAGAAGCACTGAAGGCATGAGGAAATATTCATTGCATGCAGTTTGCTCGCGCTAAACCGTAAGGAGTGGGGCAAAATAATTCACTGGCATTTCTGGCAGGCTGAGCTCTATTGCTGCCAGGCAGTTGGTTTAACCTGAAAAAGGGGCAGGATGGATTAAATACGGAGCAGATTACATCAGATTCACTCTGCAGTAAGGAGAAAGAGAGAGAATGGGATGTTTTTATCTTGGCTTGATCTCGCCTAGAAATAAAAGGATGCTTTAGAAGACTCTGAGTGACCAAGCATGAGGATTCCAGTGAGCCACGTGGGGTTGTACAGCGTTTACCCAGTGATGCAGAGAATTTGGGAAGGATTTGTGTAATTTTGAGTCGATAGCACTTCTGATTCTGGTGGATGTGGTCTCAGGTTGGTGGGATGGAGCATCACCCCAGCTTGCAGGGATGTATTTTTCTTCGGGCATCTCCTGACATGTCAGATGTGGGGGCTTTCCTACACTTTGTGTCTGTTTTTCTTCTCGGCTTTCTCAACAAAAATCTCCCTAAGATCTGATCTCCTTCCCATGTCAGACTGCCAAAAATCAAAGTGAACTGCTGCAGTCTGTGTCCAGTGGGTGATTCCCACTCCACGTGGGAGATGGAGTTCAGCCCTCACTGTGATGGGCTCCCAGCTCCCAGGACTTGGTGGCCACGTCAGGGAACAGTGCTGGGTTTGGCTGTTTGCTTTTCCAAAGGTCATGGGGAGGAGATTGAGAAATTGCTCTGAGGCAAAAGCCAGCTCTGATTTGGCACAGGATCCCAAAGGCTGCTTATCACTCTGACATCCCCTTTTCCCTACAAACTGAAGGGAGATTTTCTAGGGCTGGTTTTCCAAAACCCCCAAATAGTGGTTGTGTGTGCAGGCAATGCAGGCAGGGGTTTGGGGCGGCAGCAGCTCGGAAGCCTGCATAGAAGGCAATAGGGGATGCTCACCATCCTTGGTATGGACCCAGGAGCCACATCCTACAGCCTCTGTTCTGCACTGGGATGGGGCTGTTTTTGTCCATGTCCAGATACAGGCAAGGTGACCCCACTGCCTGACCCATGGGGGAGTGGGTAAAACAAACAGCAAGAAATCCAATTGAAAAGCACAAAGGGATGCAGAGCTTCAGCAGATTAGGAGCCAAAAGCAAATGTGGGTTCCCAGTAATGGAGGGTTTTTTCATGCACTGGGGCAGAGTCAGGACTCTGCTGTGTATGAGGAAGTGCCTGCTCAATGGCACCCATGGCTGAGGGATGCCAAACCAGAGCTGTGCTGGTGGTGGGAGCATGGGAGGGTCCAAGCAGGGGTAAATGGATGCAGCCTATGTCAAAGCAGCACTGCCCCAACTGCATTTGGCAAAACAGCCCCCTGAGCAGCATTTGGGGGGGGGGGGGGGGGAAGCAGAAAGGGGCACATTTGGGCTTCCCCCCATGTTCTTCTTAGTGCTGCTCCTTCCTCACCCTTGCTCAGAAAGCAAAGGCACGCATTGGCAGCCACAGAGATGGCAGGCTGGGAGTAAGCAGAACCCAGCAAGGGAGCAAAATCCCATTTCAAGCACAAGGAGAATGAGGGCAAGGAGTCCCACCGGGCTCACGTGGGCACTGGCATCGCCTTTCTGCCCAGTGCAGGACGGGTATGAGCATCCCACAGCCAGGAGCTGGGAGAGGCAGAGGAGGCAGTAGGACCAGGAGCCTGGGGCAGGATGAAGATGATGCAAAAGCTGGGTTTGTTGCTCCCTTCCTCTTTGCAGTGGGTTAAAAGGCTGGGGTGGGGAGGGAGGGAGGAGGAGGGGTTATTAGGTGGGTCTGGGGGGTTCGCTGTTCTCCTTTTGGGTGGTTTTGGGGTGATGGTGATCAAGTTGAGTTTGTCCTTGGAGAAAAGCTGGAGAATCTGAGGGTTGCTCTGGGATGCTGAGGGTGTGCTGGGAGCGTCAGGAGCCACAGGGTCCCATTGACAATCTCAGTCCCTTTAAACCTTAATTCTGTTCTTGCTGCATCCAAATTATGATGTCCTTCCCTGGATGGGGCTGCAGGACTGGGATGACTGCCCTGGGTCAGCTGCATTGCTCTCTGGCAAAGTGCTGCCAACCCAAATGACCCCAACCCCTGCCCCTCCTCCTCCTGCTGCCACTGCTGCAAAGCTCGGGATCGATGCAGGTATCAGCGTGACCCACTTAGTGGCTTCCTATTGCTTTCCATTTATACCATCCATCCACTTTTGGTTTCGGCCGCAGCCTCCCAGGAGGGTTAGTGCTGATGGCAGTGGGCTCAGGACGCTGCTCATCCCTAGGAACAGGAGGAGGTCGCAGTGCTGCACCCCAGGCTTGGCCAAACCCGCAGCACTTTGGGGCAGATGGGGGAAACTTTGCCATCGATTCGCCATCGACTCTCCTCGATCGCGTTACCTCCATCAGCCCATTCAGCAGCGCCGCGAGGCGCCGAGGCGTGCCTCCTGCTGAGCGCCCGTTTAAACCCTTTTCTGTTCTTCTGAATCAGGCTAAAAACTCCCATGCTGGGTGTGGGGAAGGTGGGGAGGGCTTGGATCAGACCCAGGTGATTGCAGCCTGCCTCGCTGCAGAGCTCATTTTTGCCCCATCTGTCTTTTCCTGCTATCGGGCTGGCTTTGCAGCAGCTTTGAATTGAGCACCTGTGATGGGGAGCACTTGGTTCCCTCCGTGCAGGGATGGCTGTGCTCAGCCCCACTCGTTATTAAATTGCTTCCTGACCCGGTTAATCCGTAGCTGATTAATTTGGGCTGGGTATCAGAAAGGTTTCATCTGTCTCATGGTGTGGACTGTACGTTCTGGGCCCTCTGGTAATCTGGTTTATATATATATATATTCCATATATATATCCTATATATATATGGAAAAATCAGAAGGGGGGGATGTACAGAGGGAGGCTGGCTGGGCATGCTGGCAGTGAGGGACGCTTGTATCCTGCACCAGGAATCCAGCCTGCAAGTTTCCTCCTGTGCATCCTTCAATGTGGGGCTGCTATGCAGCATGTAGTGCTGTTGTGGGTGGGGAAACTGAGGCACAGAGGAGGCTGGGGCTCAGAATTTGGTGGCTGCCAGTTCAGCCCAAGCATTTCTTTGATGGTGCAATTAATTAAAGGGTTTAAATGTCAGGGCTCATCTTAACCTCTCCTTTCAAAAGCAAAGGTTTCTCTGTGCACGTGGGTGTCACAGGTGGGACTTTAGGTTCACTGGTGCCAGGGTGTTCTGTAGCTCCTTTAAGTATCATTGGCTCATTAGCCTCAGTGCTGGAGTCAGAACATCAAGGAGTGAAGGTTTGTGTTGTGCTCTCTGTGAATTCCATGTTCTCAATTCCAAGCCTCCCATGTTCTCCCCTTCCCCACATTTTGCCCTGGTGCTGGTTTGGGGGCACTTCTGATTTAGGGGCACACCACACAGTGCTGAGGTATATGGAAAAGTCACCCTGATATGTCCTGAAGATGCCACAGAGTCAGCCCAGCCCAACCCAGGAGCTGCAATTAGTGCTGCACCCCAGCTAATTAGTTCCGCTAAAAATGAGGAAAGCTAGCAGGGGCTAATTACTGCACTAATTTGGTCTGTGAGCTGGAGCTTGGGTCTGGCTGGTGCAGAGCGGAGCACAGCAGCTTGCAGAGGTCTGTGCAAGCATCACTTTGTTCAAAAGCTGGGAACAGTCCAGCAAAGTCCCCCTGCAGGTCTGTCCTGCCCTCCTGCAGCAGAGCTGTGTGTGCAGAGCTATGCAGCCACGCTCTCTGGATGCCTGCCCTGGCTGCAGGACGCCCTCAGGAGCAACACTGTCCTAAAGGATAAATCCCAGCAGATGCCAGGAGCTGCTGCTGGTGGGATTAGTGGGCCGGAGGCGTGGGAGGAGGATGGGGGCACCTGGCTGGGGGTGGGGAAATCCTGACACAACCCAAGTCCCCTCAGCTGAGCACAGTTTGGTTAAACTCCTTTCTGCTGATGGATCCCCAGTGTGGAGGGACTCTAGGGGTGCAGAAGGGGACGTGGAACATGACAAACCAACCCTGAAGTCTGCGAGATGCTATGGCCCGTTTTCATTGCTGGCTGTAGGTGTGGATGCCCAGATTTCAGCTGAAGATGCCCCAACCCGTGGGTGCTGAGCTCTTCTATGGGATGCTGTGTTTTAATGTGCTCGTTAACATCACAAGTGGAAAATGGCTTTGAGGACAGAGCAGAGAGCTGGGGGAGGTGGAGGTGATCAGGTCCCACGGGAACAAGGGAGCAGTGCTGTGCAGGAGCTGAGGCTGTGGCACACGGGCAGGAATGTGTCCAAACACAGAGGTCTGGGGAAGAGGAAGATGTGGGCTCACTGGTGTGAAGGTGGCCCTGCGCAGAGTCACCCAGCAAGGATGAGGTGGGGTCAGGAGAAGAGAAGTCTCAGTTCCTTTTGGTGACTCACGGTGACATCCCACGGGGTCGTTCCTTTCTCACTGCTCGGGGTGACAATCTGATGGCTCTGCTTGTCCCCTCCCTGCGTTGTCCCTGTCAGTGCCTTGTGGGGTTGTGCTGGCTGCTCCTTGTCACATCAGGGGGGGTCGGGATGTCCCACATGGCGGTGGCACTGCAGCCGTCCCCTCCTGAAAAGGAGCCCACTGCATCCATGGCTGCAGGCAAGAGGTAGGTGGGCACATGGGGGTGCTCCAGCCCTCGGGCTTTCCCCCTCTCTTCTTTTTAATGCTGTTGGTGTATATTAATGCTAAACAAGCCTGACCGCCTGCTCTAAATCTCTGTCCTGGTGCCAGCGGTGCTCGGTCACCGTCCCCCTCTCTGCCTCCCTCCTGGGCTCAGACCTCACCACGTCACCGACCAGACCTGTCCCCGCTGGACCATCCGGAGCATTATTGGGGATTAAAGGTGGCATCCGGCAGAAGGGACCGTCCCTCCCCCGGCGAGCAGCTGGGGGAAGGAGGTGGGGGGCCTGGGTGCCCCCTGTTCCCCCTTCCCGATGGACCCCCGGCGCTTTGTAGGGCAGAGCAGGTGCCTTTCCCCGAGGCAACGGTGGGGCCGAGGCTCCAAACCACATCGGATGCTGCCAAAGCCCATCCCTGGCGTGCTGGGCTGCCAATTATACAGTGAACCAAATAGAGGAGAGACTTCTAAATGACATTGCCTGCTTTATCCCAACGGGACCTTTCAAGGGTATGGCTGGTGTTTGGTTTTTGGTTTTTTTTTTTTTTTCCTTTTTCTTTCTTTCTTTTTTTTTTCCCCTCTACACGTCCCTATGTGTGTTTAACGACTCTCCTTCCAGATGCAGAGAGCGCTGGCACCTCCATGCCCTGCGTGGGTAAGTTGTAGGTGATGCTGCGGGGGGGGGGCTATGGGAGAAATCACTGCACATCTCATGGAGCAGAGGGGTGATGGGGAGGGGGCGGGGGGAGGCAGTTCAGCACCTCTGCTTCTCTATGGGGACCTCAGAGAACGCTGTCACTTGCCCACGTGTGTGAGGTCTGAGTGGGGATGGGAGCAGAGCTGGGGGACATGCGTGGATGGGGATGTTGGTGTGTGGTTGCAGAGGGGATGGTGGACACAACGCTCCCCATTTCCTCACTTGCCATCGGGATTTGATGGGGAAAACGCAAGCTCTCTCTCAAATGACCTTTGTCTTTTGCAGTTTCTCTGTCTTGGTGGCTTTTTTTTCCGTTTTTTTTTCCCCTTCCCAGCCAGGGATTTTGGATGAAGCGTATTAGTTAATCAGATTCTGAGAAGCAGATGTTAGGTGATTTAGGAGGAAAAAACGAGACGACTTTCTCGTTGGAGCCTGGAGCGCGTGTTGCAAAGCATGTGGCTCTGTTCTTGCTTGGAGAGATTGCTTTGTGCCTTTGGGAAGTGCCATTAATTTGGTCTAAATTTAAAATGAGACAGAAAAGGTGTTCTGGGCTCTGGGACAGGTGGGACAGTGGTCTCTGGGTGTGGGGACAGGCAGATGTCAGCATGCTTTGGGGGTCTGAAGGCATTGAGATGAGGGTCACAGCCCTGCTTTGCCTGTCCAGGTCCCTGATGGCTGCAGATGGGGCTAAAATGCATGGAAGGGAGCTAAGAAGTGCCATTCCTGCTCTTTGCCTTCATTTTGCCCTGAGGGATGGTGCCAGGGCTCAGTGTGATCTGCACATGGGCTCCAGAGCAGAGCCAGATCCTGAAGTATCGCAACCTCCTCGAAGTCTTAGGCTGAAGAAGCAAGGGCTTGGAAGTCTTCTTGCACGCTGTTAGGAGTTAAACACCCTTAATGCTTTCTAAAGCCAAGATCATCTCACGGTATTGACTTCAGATGCAGTTTCACAATCAGCTTAAGCTGCCCTAAGGTTTCTTGGATGCTGAGTGAGGCTCCAGGGCACAGGTTCCCTCCTGGGCTGCAGCAGGGGTGAGGTGCCATGAATGTGAGATCAGCTCTCCTCGTCTTCTCTGTGCCTTTTTCTCCCTCCAAATGAGCCTTGTTCAGGCTGGGTTGCTCTCAGCATCCTTCCTCCCAGCCTGGCTGCTGATGCTGTGTGGACACAGAGATGTGGGCTGCCCCAAAGCTGCATCTCGCCTTGCTCACAGCAGCTTTGAGCTGCCGAAACCTCGGGTGTGAGCTGAACCCATGGAGAGCTGCAGCACCTTGGGTTCACCTTAACCCTGGCCAACTCCATCCCTGGGCTCAAGGACTCAGTTCTGGAGCTGCTCATCTTTGCCCCAGGTCTGAAACACATTGCTGCTTCTCCTAGCTCTATTTTCAGCTGCCTTGCCCCGAATGCTCCTCTCTCTGTGTCTCCATGTAAGAAAATGGGTACAAAAGCAAAGCTGCAGGGAGATACCTATGAGCAGCCCTGCTCTGTGTTTTTCATTCAAGCAAAGAGAGCTGGACACCACCGGCTCCTGTACAAAGTTCTGCTTTTGAGCTTGCAATGCTCAGAAGGAGGATTGGTAGCTAACTAGAATGCTAACATCTCCTCCAGCAGATTTGTTTTTCCAGCTGGTCCCAGCCTGGGCAGATGAGTCCTGTCCTAAGGGAAGCGTGGGGAACAATTTGGAGCCCCAGTGGCTCAGGCTCGGTGAGGTGGTTCAGGCACAACTGTGTGCTCACAGCCCCAGTGCAGGACTGGTCCCCATGCGGACGTGGCCTGGATTGCACTGCTATTCCTGGCAATTGAGGGCATTTGGGCTTTTCAGTCCCTCTTGCTGAACTTTGCTGGGTAAGAAAGCCAGTGTGTCCTTGGTGATTAGTGAGCGTGTGGAAAATGGAGCAGCACCTCTCGTCTGTATGACTGGAAAACACATTCGGAGGGGAGAGAGCTGAAGGGGGGAAGGAGGGGAAAATAAATGGGTGTAGGGGCCAGGATGAATGCATTTTGGGTGTAAATATTCCCAGGATTTCTCTCTGTTAACCTCAAGTTGGGTCACCACCCACCCGAGTGCTGGAGCTATACAAGGAGTCCCAGTTCATGCCCCTCCTCATGCAGAACAGAGGAGTTCTCTGAGGCTCACAGATGCTTCCTTCTCCTCCCATCCTGCCTTCCTCATGGTTGGTGCTGCTCA
Source organism: Lagopus leucura (assembly GCF_019238085.1). NCBI lineage: Eukaryota > Metazoa > Chordata > Aves > Galliformes > Phasianidae > Lagopus > Lagopus leucura. The sequence continues at coordinate 3,878,490 of NW_024962290.1, forward strand.
GAACCTCTCCTGACCTCTGCTTTGGGAACTGATTCCCATATGCCAGGTCACCCAGCACCTCCAGTTTGACCAGTCTTACTCCCAGCTGGAGCAAGGCTGTAACAAACAAAGCTTGGGATGGATGGGCAAAACCTGGATCCTTCCCCACCTGGTGCTGCTGCTTGACCTTCTGTCCTTGAGTGCTGTAGAAATTGAGAGGTTTAGTGATGACAACGAAGCTGTGCCGACAGGGCCCACAGGATCTGATAAAATACACTGGAACTACAATGCAGATGAAATTAAGGAGTGTTTTAAGACACTTGGGGCTTTCTGACCTCAGGTTTGTTTCATTCCCTTTGGCCAAGCAAAGTGAGCCACATGCACAGTTCATCTGTCTCCCTGTTTGCTTGCAGATTCTCATAGCGTGGGAAAGAAGCAAGCTGCCGGCATTCGACCCGGGGATTTATGCTGCTAATCTGATTAGTGTATGATGGACGTGTCCAGTTGGAAGGAGATGGAGGTGGCACTAGTCAGTTTTGACAACGCTGATCAGATCGTGGAGGATCCCTGTTATTCAAACGACCTCAGCCCTGCCAGCCAGTCGCGGAAAGGCCATTCCAGCTGCGCCAACCTCCTCTCCAACTGGAGAATCCTCATCAACAGTGAAAACGCCAACAATGAGACCATTTTCTCCAGGTTCTCTGCTGAGTTCAGCGAGCACCTGGTGGGGGAGCGGGTGGGGATGGAGGAGGGGGACCAGCGAGTCATCATCAACATCGCTGGGCTGAGGTTTGAGACACGGCTCAAGACCCTCAACCAGTTCCCGGAGACCTTGCTTGGTGACCCAGAGAAGAGGATGCGGTACTTTGACTCCATGAGGAATGAATATTTCTTCGATAGGAACAGGCCCAGTTTTGATGGGATCCTGTACTATTACCAATCCGGTGGGAAAATCCGGCGTCCGGCCAACGTACCCATAGATGTCTTTGCTGATGAAATCACCTTCTATGAGCTGGGTGACGAAGCCATGGACCAGTTCAGGGAGGATGAAGGGTTTATCAAGGACCCTGAGACCCTCTTACCAACCAATGACTTTCATAGGCAATTCTGGCTGCTCTTTGAGTACCCCGAAAGCTCCAGCGCAGCCAGAGGTGTAGCTTTGGTCTCTGTCCTGGTCATTGTCATCTCCATCATCATCTTCTGCATGGAGACCTTGCCAGAGTTCAGAGAGGAAAGGGAGTATAAGTCCACCCAGGAGCTTTCTAAGAATACGACGGACACCTTGCTGGCCCACAGCACCTTCACAGACCCTTTCTTTGTCATAGAGACTGCCTGCATCATCTGGTTCTCCTTCGAGCTGTTCGTCCGATTCATCGTTTGCCCTAGCAAGACCGAGTTCTTCAAGAACATCATGAACATCATTGACATCGTGTCCATCATCCCCTACTTCGTGACACTCACCACTGAGCTGATCCAGCAGAGCGAACTCAACGGGCAGCAGAACATGTCCTTGGCCATCCTACGGATCATCCGCTTGGTGCGGGTCTTCCGGATCTTCAAGCTGTCCCGGCACTCCAAGGGGCTGCAGATCCTGGGGCAGACCCTCAAGGCCAGCATGCGGGAGCTGGGTTTGCTCATCTTCTTCCTCTTCATCGGTGTCATCCTCTTCTCCAGCGCCATCTATTTTGCAGAAGTGGACGAGCCGCAGTCCCATTTCTCCAGCATCCCCGACGGCTTCTGGTGGGCCGTGGTCACGATGACGACCGTTGGCTATGGAGACATGTGCCCCACCACCTTGGGTGGGAAGATCGTGGGCACCCTGTGTGCTATTGCAGGAGTGCTGACCATCGCCCTGCCCGTCCCCGTCATCGTCTCAAACTTTAACTATTTCTACCACAGGGAGACAGAGAATGAAGAGAAGCAAATTCTGCCCGGTGAGGTGGAGAGGATACTCAACAGTGTGGTGACGGGCAACGACAGCATGGAGTCTCTCAATAAGACCAATGGGGGTTACCCTCGAGACAAGGCCAAAAAGTGATGCTTGTTTCCATGGCAGAGCTGAGCGCTGCCAGGTGGGGTGGGCTGGATAAGGCATGCAACATCTGCAAGCTGTTTTGTTGTTGTTTTTATTTTATTTCATTTTAAACCAAATGCGCTGCTGCTTTTATTTATTTATTATATTTTTTTTTCTAGACGTTTTTCAATCTTTGATTTCCCGTGGCTGTTCAAATAAATACCATCTTTCTTATCTCTCTTCCCTGCCCCTCGGTCTGCTTCTTATTACTCGATGCTCATCTGTTTGACATTCATCTTTCCTGACCACAGCATCAGAGCACAGTTCCCCCATGCATGGAGATTTTCCCCATTTGCTGAGAGGCAAAAAGGGGAAAAAATACAAGAAATGCTTTCTCTGGTGCCACCCAGCTTCCCAGGGGCAGAGCTAGCCTCATCTCCCTGCTCTTCTCAGTGCATTATCAATGTTCCCTCTGCAGATTCAGTTCCCTGGTCTGTGCTGGTGGCACAGCAGGGTGGACGATGATGGATGGGACCGAGCCAGTGGGTGCAGGGATTTAGAAAGAGAGGGATGAGGCTGGGATGCAGCTGTACAGCTGCCAAGGAAGGGCCATGGCTCAGTGCCCATGGGGGTTCTGGTGGACCAGCTGAGCTCTGAGAAGGGCAGGGGGGGACTTTTAATGCAAACAAACATTCGACTTGTGGGTTATCTGGTGCACGAACGCCCTTCGGGACCAATCTCCGTGACCTTGTAGCTTTTATTGTCACTTATGTTGCTGCAAATGGAGCACAGAGTAATGAGGGCTGACGTTTCCTGACAGCTTGGCTCTGCATTGTAAAAGGCACTTCTGGCTTTCGAAAACGTGCAGATTTCCATAGGCACTTCTGAAGGGGAGAAACAGAAACAGATCATTATGCTGCTCTCTCTAATGCCAGCAGGTTTTCTTCTGACAAAAACATTTTGTTCCAACTTCTCTGTTTCGGTTGGCTCTTTTTGATGTTTCTGCCTACATTAAAATCACAGCTTCTCATGCAGTGTCGACGCATCCGCTTTGTATCCCACATCTGTTCTACTCGGTGTCTCATCTCCTAAAGGGTCGGCGTCATCACTGTGCAACGTGCCAGCAATCTCTGGTTTGCAGTTTCATTCAGAAAGGAGTGCTGAAAGATTATTTCTTTATTTATTCTCATTCCCAGTCTGATGTAAAACGTGCTGGGATTTTCCTCCTAGCTGAGATTCTACACCCACCCAACTCAGGTTCTGCTCTGCTGCAGAGCTTCTGGTCAGACTGGTGGACTTCCTACAACCAGATCTTCTTCACACCAGGCATCTGCAGGGGCAGCAGCACTCTGAGAAACCCCCAGCTCCTTTCCAGCAGTTTTACCACATTTCTCTTTTTATTTCATAGCAGAAAGCGTTGAGCTTTCAATGCTCGTAAGGAGGGTTGACATATTTTTCAGCTAGGACCATCTCCTCCTTCCTCCCATGCAATATTTCCTAGCAAGCCTTGGGGCATCCTTTTGGCACCACTTATTTCCACCCTTCCCCTATGCACAGAAATACATTTTTGGAACCACAGCCACGAGATGGCACTCCAGGACAGACATTTCTTAGACATAAAAGTACGACAGCAGTCCCAGTGTGTGTGTGCTCCCCACTCTCATTCGTGCTTGATGATCCCTGGGGTCTTGGTCCCACCAGGGCTGCTGAGCCCTGCTGCATTGGGCTCATAGCAGTGGTGGAGCAATTGGCAATGGAGTGCCCTACGCTGTAGAAATTGAAGCAAGACTTCCTCTCTACGCATGCACAGCTGTGTGCAGAAGGTTTGCAATGGGGGTCTGTAAGTCTGGGGTGGGGAATTCACTTTCCCTGGATGGAAACTGAGATCTTCCAGTATTGCTTGTCTGACACATTCCCAGTACAAAGCCTCAGCTCCCAGCAGCCCCAGTCTTGTTCAGCTGTCCCAAAATTCTGCCACTGCCACGAAGCTGCAAGTATATGACACCTCCTCCCTAAATCCTGCCCTTTTATCACCAATAAATGTGCAGCCACCAACTCCACGTCATCAACATTTTATTTGCATGCAAGCAAGGACACCTTACACGAGACCTCATGCTGCACTGAAAAACACAGTCATGGTCTGGTTGAGTGCTGTCATCTCAGTAGATCTAAATAGCCTTGGCCAGTCCGACACGGTTGTTGGCCCGGTCAAAGATGCTGTAGTACACTCTGATGAAGACATCTCCCAAGATCCAGAGGTCTGCAGAGCTATTCTGGAAGCTGCTCATGCAGGTTCCTTGGTCATTCTGCATTTGAGCCAGAGGAGGCAAATGGGGAAAAGGTGGCTTAGCAGCTTTTTTGTTGGGTTGCTCTCCAGGCTCATGACCATCTCTCATGGAGAAGCCAAAGCCGTGAGAGCCACTGGAGAAAGTAAAAGGACATGGAGACTGGCTTTGTTGCCATGGTTCCTCCTTACCTGCTCGGTGTAAGCCAAGGCAGGCACAGGATACTGAATGCCACCGATGACAAAGACAACATCAGGCATGGCAAGGACATGGCTGCAGTTCACGCTGTACTGCAGAGGGCAGAGCAAAGAGGCTCTTAGGTAAGAGGCAACACGTTGATGGGGCAAAATGGGGGGGGGATTTGATTTGGTTGGTGTAAACTGGAGGCTGGGAGAGTCCTGTGGAGGACTGGAGCAGCAGGGATGGTTTGCTGCAGATATGGTGCATCTGTGTGTGGAAGCAGGCATGAAGCCAGGGTGTGCCAGGCTGCATGGAGCACTAACAGAGGAGGACGTGGAGATTCTTACCTCTCCATACGAGTTCTGATTGGCCCCGACTGCACTTTGGATGTCATCAATGTCTGAGGCCGGCCCAGCCACAAGGGATGTGCCAGTGTCAATGATGGCTTGGCAGCCACTGCTGCACGCAATCTCCTGCTTGTTCACGATGATGCTGGCAGGAGGGAAGGAAGAAGAGGCAAGGCCTTGCATCCTGGTGATGCTTTCAAACACAGCCCCAAGGGAACGGGCTTAGTGCAAGAGAAGAACCAGTGGAGGAGAAGCATCCCCACATCAGGGAATCACCAAATCATGTTGGGGTTTGGTCCCTTGGCCTCCTGTACCGTGATGTGTTACGCCAGCAGAAAGCCTATGAGGTTCATGGGTCTCTCAAGAAACAACGGTTAGAAATGAACATAAATCAGCAGTCATTTCGTTACCTGTCCATGGAGATCTGCCAGTAACCTTGGTAAGAGACAGGAATCCAGTTGATGGAGCCAGTGAAATAGGAATCATCAATTCCCCCAAAGATGACCATGCTCCCCATTGTCTCGCTGGATGACACATGAAAGAAAAACACCAAAGGGTTTGCCAGGGCTGCCACCTTAAAACAAGGGGCTGTGAGTGCCGTGGATCAGATGCTGTCTGTGACACCACGATCACATTCTCATTGCTGGGCATCAGCAGCGCCGTGGCACAGCAGCAGCGTGCTCTCCTGTCCCCATCCATCATGACACACAGACAGCAGCCAGACAGCATCAGTGGCAGTGGAGGAGCTGGGATGCCCAGCAAGTGCAATGATCTGAACCAAACCCACTCGCTGCCTCCCCCAGCCCTCAGGACTGACGCTTCTTACCGGGATAGATAGACCGAGAAGAGGTTCTGCTCCAGCAAGCTCTCATTCACCATGTTATCAAAGACTGGAGTGATCCCATCAGCAGCTAAACTTGGGTAGCCCAAGCCCAAGATCCCATCAAATTTGACATGGACAAAGAATTGGCCAGGCTCGGAGGTACTCAAGCCAAAGAGCTGGTTGGTGTCCATCAGTGATGCAACCTAGGGACGGGGACAACACTGTTAGCTCTGGGACATTGCAACGCAGGTGGGAATTGGGTGGAGAAGGCACAGAAGAAGCCACTGAGATGCCATCGTGACACTCACAGTGACGGTGTCGCAGCCCACGGTGCCCTCCATGTCACCAGTGCCATAGTGAATGGACAGGTTCTGCCCCGTGCTTTTGTAGGTGGAGGACTGCGATGGGTTAAACATCTGATGGCTTTCTAGAAGGTAAGTGGGAAACCAAAAATGAAGATTTTCAGCAAGGCTGAGCCATAAGGATAGCGTGGGAGTCGGAACCCTGCTGAATTGCTGTTTAGACCTGCCATTTATTACCCTGCTGCAGGAACAATTTAGCTGTGAACGTTTGCTATACGTCCCTACTGCATCCTAATGCCAGGGATCTGTAGGATAACCCATCACTCCTTTGAGGTAGATAGGGAAACTGAGGCAACACACACAGCCCCATGGAGTAGAACCCCATGGAGCAGCAGCTCCTACACCCCAAACACTCATCCCATCAGCATGTTGTGCCAATCCAACAGGACCCAGAGCCTCACTCTGCTGCCCTCCAATCTGTGAGCAGCATCACCCCAAAAATCTGGGTTGATCCTGCAGCTGTAAGCCCAGGACGTGTTGCCCTGCCAAAATAGGGAGTCCTGCCCACTGTTACTTACGGCAAGCTGGGCTGGTGCAGGAGACAGAGGGAACCCAGAGGTTGGAGGAGCCGGTGTCGAAGACCACAGTGAAGTCCTGCGGTGGGGTGCCAATGGAGATGGTCCCATAGTATTCCATCTATGGGACAGGATCAAGAGATGCTTTTAGGGCATAAATTGGCCATGGATCTGCCCCAGGCTCGCAGCCTTCTGTGCATGCATGGGAACACTCAGCTTGCAGCACAGCTGCTGGATGGGAAGAGGTGAAAGATATCAACTTTTGGGAGAAACCCTTCAGGATTTGGTCCATGCATGGCACAGTCACAGGGATGAGCGTGCCACAAACCACCCCTGGGCTTCCCTGCCGTGGGTCAAAGCCAGCACTCACGTCCAGGGTGTTCAGCAGGGGCTCGGTGACCACAGTGAGAACATCAGGAAAAGCATGCGGGAATTTGGTGCCGACGTCGTAGTGGTGATGCTGGAGGAAGCGGTGCAGCAAGCCCTTCTCCCGGAGGATCTCTCTCAGCTTCTTCCCCCTCTCCAAGGGCAGCCTGGAAAAGAAAAACAGAGTGAGCCAGGAGCTGGCTGCTTGCAGCAGGCATCTGGCAGTGCCGGTATCAGTGCAGAGCGATGCTGCAGGGACTCACCTGGTGATGCCGTCGGAGAGAGCAAGGACCACACACAGGAGCACCAGGAATTGCATTGTGCCAAGGATGCAGGGTTGCAAGGAGAAATGCCCCGTGGCTTAAATAACCCCAGTCCTCCCCAGCTGTGGGGCCAAGGGCAGGCTGGGAGCCGTCCCCACCTGTGGGCACCCGGCCAAGGTACCCCGGTGACACCCAGGTGTTGGCACCCATGGCAAACAACACCCAACTTCCACACGTCACCAGGGGCGTGGGGACAGCAAGGTGCTCCCGCTCTGCCCCCATCCTTTAACACCCCAAATCCTTCATCCCCACCAGACTGTGGGCACCAAATTTTGGAGTCTCTTTCCATTTGGGTATCTGAAGCACACGCAGCACTGGGACCCCAGCTTTGTGCAAACTCCCCCCCCCCAACTACAGAGGGTCTGTCCCAGGTTGGAATGGGGAAGGGGGCCCCTCAGTGTGGGGACATGGGTCTGAGGGCTGCCTGCACGTCCTGGCCTGCTGTTATCTGCAAAACCAATTAGTTAAGTGGGATGCAAACAGCCCATGGGGAAGGTGACCCCCGCAGCATGCCGACCCCTCTCCATGTGCTGTGTGCCCAGCGATACGGAGACCATTAACCCAAGATTAAACACCTTAATGAGCACCTTGCTATCAGCAGCGCTGCTAATTGCAACAGGCATCAGCTTGCACTGCTCACTGGGGGCTTGGCTGGGGCAGGGGGGTGTAAGGAGCCCCCTATCAGCTCCTGTTTGAGCCCCCCCAGGCCCCGAAAGCCAGAGGCAGCCACCAGCATCACAGTAGGGGTTGGGTTTCTCTGATGATAGCGGAGCAAAGCTGACAGACCCCTTTTGTCTCTGTTGTTTGAGTCCCCTATCACAGTTTCCACTGTTTGGCCTTGAAGTGATGCTGTGCGTCCCCCCGCTGCAAGGTGAGCAGCTTTCTGCAATGGGCCCCAATCTTGGCATTGGGTAAAGCAGGGATTCATGATGATTTCTTCACCTGCGTAATGGGAAGCAGCTGGAATTGTTCTGTTGATTTGGACAGCGGTGGGAACGGGCAGGGCTGGATGAACCAGCAACACGTGCATGCTGCAGGGTTGCATCCAGCATCCTCCTCAAACACAAGCAACGCCCATTCCCATCAGATCAGACCCACCAGGACACAAGGAATCACAGAATCATAGAATAGTAGGGCTGGAAGGGACTTCAAAGACCTTCTAGTTCCAAGCACCAGCCATTGGAAGAGCTGCCAACCACTAAACCAGGCATTAGAACAGGTTGCCCGGGGCCCAATCCAACCCAGCCATGGACACCTCCAGGAAAGCCCATTCCCATCTGCTCAGACCCACCAGGACAAAGGAAGGCCCATTCCCATCTTCCCATCCCCGTCACCACCCCCCGAGTAAAGGACTTTCTCCTTATATCTGATCCCCTCCAAACCAACGAGATACACGAGGTTTGTTTCTTAGCCAAGCTGCTCATGGAGATAAGGATTTATTTTGATGCAGATTAAAAACAACAACAACAAACCACACAACGAAATAAAATCAACCCAGGCATTGCAATGTTTTATTTTCACCCAAAATACAGCATTTCACTGGGGGAGACAGAAGGGTGGGGAAGCTTTCTCCCAGTCTTGTTGATTTTACATTCTCCATCAACACAGCGTCTGCCACAGCCATCCAATGGGCATCCTTAGAAACAGAAACAGTTACTACAATAGCACCAAACCTGGTAAAAATGCACCTAAAAGAGGAGGGGGGGGGGGACAGAGCACTTCCATGCCCCACGGCCAGCTTTGCCTTCAAGCACTGCTGCTGCTTTAAGGGATGCGTTGTCCTCTCAAATTTGACCACCAGAAATAGAAGCTGACGTAGAAAACTCCCCACATCCCACAGACCCCCATTGGGCAGCAGATCCACTCCCCCCCTCCCCCCCCCCCTCCAAATAAACACACGGCATCGCATGATGCTTTGCACCAGAGCTTGAACACCTGGGAAAACCCAACCCCTAATTAGCCGAGCTAATTGGTAGATGTTTCTCTTCATTGCAGGTTGGATGAGAAAGTTCACTCCTCCCAAATTTCATCAGGAAAAGAAAGGATGGAGGAAATCTGGCTGACAGCATCCACTGCATGCAGGCTATGCTCCATGAAAGGGATTTTGGAGGTCAAAGAGATTTGCTGTCCTCCATCTGCCCTGAGGGCACAGCTTTGCTAAGCAATGTGCCAGAGCAGCTTTGCTTGGCCGTGCCTCAGTTTCCCCATGCACATGGATTGTAGCAATGCTCGGAAAAGTGCTTGTAGGGTTGTCTGGGGGGGGGGAGGGATACAGTGCACTGAGCAAAGAGAGGGGCGAGAAATGGGCGCTGGGAGCTGCAGGCTGGGATGAAACTCGCAGCTCCATCACCTAAAAGTCGAAGTTCTTGAAGTCGAGCGAGCAGCGATAGCGGCCATCGAGGAACCTGGAGCAGCTGAAGTTGGGCAAACAGGGGCAGGTGTGATGCTGGCGCTTCCCCAGGAATGGGACCTGCAGAGAGAAACGCGAGACAGAATGCAGAAACCCCAACCCAACCTTAACCTTAACCCAAATCCTGAACGCAACCCCGACTGAACCCTAAGCCTAACCCAAACCTACACCCTGACCCAACCCTGACCCCGCGCCAGCCCTCGGGCTGCAAGCGAGTGAAAAACAATCAGGCAGGACCAAAGCCCTGGGAATTTGCCTCTGCTTCTTTTCAGCTGTTTCGTGGCAATACCTCTGAAATGAATTTCTGATCCCTCCGCTTTTGTTCCCTCCTCAGCAGAAGGAATGGGATCATTAAATCTTTGTCCCCACCGCGCACAATCGATCTGTGGGCACAGAGAAGGAGCCCCCCGGGGGCCGGGTGTCTGCAGTTGGAAGAGGGATGGCAGTTTGGGATAATCCGAACACGTCGGGGCTTCTCGTCGGATGGAGAGCGCAGCGCTCAGGCGGCTCTGAGGTATTAACGAGGCGTCTCCCCGCTTGGCAGCGCATTTACAAATCAATTCGGAGCAGTTTGCTTTAAATGAATGTGTCGGGCTGCTCAGCCCCTGCTCCCAAGGCACTCTACAGGTTTAGGGCGGTGGGGACAGGCAGAAAACACCGTATGGGATGACAGCGCTGCACCGTGCCTCCCTGCAGACCCCCATAGCGATGCCCACAGCTTCATCCCAAACCTGTCCCATCCCCTCTCCACGCCGCAGGATGCACTGAGATTCCCTCCTATGCACTGAGCTCATTTTCCCACCCAGTGCTTGGACCCCCACCCTCGGGACCCCCAGGTACCTTGTGGCTGAAGGGATGGCACTCGTCCCCCTCCTGCCCCAGCGGGGTGCACATCCTCAGACCCCGCAGCCAGAGGCTGACAGCACAGCACGTCCCACTGCCGCACTGCGGGTCTCGCTCGCAGGCCTGGGGAAAGGCAATGGGATCAGCCTGCCTGCCCCACACAGCCCTGGTCACCCCCTCTAGGTCAGGGGGAGCAGCCAAGGAAGGTAAGGGATGCTCACAGCTCATCCTTTCTGGGGTGGGATGGGAGGTTTGTGGCGCAGCCTGGATTTGGGGTGGTTTGCAGGATGAAGGTCCAATGTGCTTGCAGAAAAGGAGCGATGCGTAGGGGAGAAGCTTGCAGCTCAAACCCCAAAAGCAACCCAGTTCTCCCCAAGCACCCAAAAAACCTCTTAGCCCCCAAATAATGCTAAAAACGAATGACAGACCACAGCTTGGCTGCCCTTGCCCTGCTCCCAGCCTAATTCAAGATCATTCTCCCCATCAAGCTATCTTTCTCCCCACTTGGAAAAAGAAACCCATTTCCCTGCATGGGTCCAATGCTTAGAGGTGAAACAGAGGGAGAAGCTGCACTCCTGTGGGATGACTTCACACTCACGAGTGCTCAGAGCAGCATGAGAAGAAGAAACAGGATTGATAGGGAACAGCACCAACACATTGCAAAACCAAGCAGAAAATGACCCAAAGCAAACAGGGAAAGGAGTTCAAGCACCTCGTGTTTGTCTTCTCAGCGCAAACAGGGAGGGTGGGAGAGGCAGGCAGTTGGGTTCGCATCAAACGTGACTTTGCACGGTGCAGGTGGGAGATTGTAGGGCAAGTTCAAAGCATGCTGAGCTCAGGGCAGCAAATTCAGCCCCCCCTTTGCACAGATGAAGCAAAACACAGCGGTACCCAACACAAATCAAACACCAACGCACTCCAGAGAGCAAGAGAAGCAGCTGAGCACCACTGGCGCCCTATTTCCCCCCCCGAAAAAAACCCATAAAATGACCCAAAATACTGAGCGCCAGTGTGCTGAGGCTGCACTTACCCCTGTGATGACAGCTCCATGGTGTGAGGGCAGCAGCAGCAGCAGGCAGAGGGTCTGCAGCAGCCGTCGCATGGTGCCGTCTGCCCGTGCCGCCCGCGCCCCGGCCCTATATACCTATATATATATATATACCCCCTGCCCTCCCCTCCAGCCTGGCTGGGTTGTTGGGTTTTTTTTCCCTCCCGACGAGCTCAGAGCAAGCAGATGAGACCTGCATCGCTAATAGTAGGCAAGAAATATTCTTTTCCCACCGAGGAAGGGGGGTGGAATGCTCACAGAGCAGCCATCCCGCCCCCATCCATTTCCCTGGGTTATTGCTCAGCTCAGCTAACACAGCTGGATTTCCCAGGCATGTGCATATTTATCCCTGACAGGTGGAGCTGAGAATCAACTCAAGAATTTGCAGTTATGGAGCTAAAAGAAAATGGAAAGAAAGGTCCGTCCTGGATGGTAAAGCACAAAATGCAATGGCGTGGCCCCTCCCATAGAAAGACAAACTGGGTTGTGGAGAATGAAATAAGGAGCAAATATATTGTTTGGGAATGAGAGCACGTTTGTATGTGAACACAGTGTGTAAATGTCCTGATTTGGGGTTCATAGGATGTGGGACATCCTGAAGGTGCGCCCCCATAGGTCCGATCTGCAGCGTCTGTGGGGAACACATGGAAACAAGAGCAGGGATTGCTGGAGAGGCTTAAGAACAGGAAAGGATGAACCGTCAGCATCTGCTTTTATTTATACGTCGTGGGAGGGTGTGAGGGACAGAGAAAGCTTTGTGAATCCATGTAAATGCACAGCCATGGCCGTTGCTTGCCCTGGGCTCCCACGGCTTGGGTTTGGCCAGGACCAACTCGTTCCCACTGCCCAGAGCCATGCGTGCCCAGGAGGTGGCGATGCTCCTTTACACAACGCCTGCAAGGAAATCTCTATTTTTTTTTTCTCCATAATTGATGGAGTATTCATGATTTTGACCCGGTGAGTGGAATTTCTCCAGCCCTGGACTTTGAGGTACCATTCCCCTGGAGTCCAGGCTGCCAAACAGCAGTACAGCTTTGCTCCCTGCCGCCACTGCCAGCAGAATTTCTCTTGCATAGCATCAGCCCAGAGTTAAATTGTCTAGTTAATTGCCTATAAATAGCCTGGCCATTTCCCCCTCCAAAGACCAGCATTCCTTTTGAAGTGGCAGCTGTTCTCCTGCTTTGCTGAAGTCTCCACCTGGTCTTGAATTAATTTCTCCCAGTCCTCAGAAATTCCTCCTCCAGAAGTTCTAAAGCTTTGCTGCAGGGAATGGACAATGAGCTGTGATTTTGGGGTCCCTGTGGGGAAGGGCACAGCTGTACCTTTTATCCTGTGTCTCTCCCCCAGGAGTGTGAAAATAACCCAAAAATAGGGCTCTGGGCCGGGCAGGACACCCAGCACGGGGGGATGCAGTGGGATTGGACTGACTCGTGAAGACTCCCAGCTCAATCAAGGAGGGAAAAAATTAAAAGATAAATAAAACTAAGAAAAATCACCACTGCACTTCACTTTCCCCATCAATAATATTTTAATTTTCCAGCCTGACATGCTGAGATCCATTGCCAGGCGTGAGCTGGATGCGTTTCAGCCAGCTCAGTGCCGGCGTCGCCAGGCTCTGCCATCAATCACCTCCTGCACGTGGAGAGCAGGGCAAGCACGGCTGTGACACCCCACTACAGCCCCATGTCCTCTGTGGGAGTGGGTGTGGGGCCCTCACAACTCAATGGGGACAAGGAAAGGTACGGAGCTTGTCAAGGGAAGGACAGGCTGCGTGTTAGGAAAAGATGTTAGGGTGGTGAGCATGGCACAGTTCCCCAGAGCAGTGGGCACAGCCCTGAGCTGCAAGGGCACCCAAAACCATAGGGGTTGGGTGGAGGGGGTTGGACTTAGTTGTCCTACTGGAAAGGAGCTCCGAATAGAAGTACCTGTAGGTCCTAGTTGACCAGTGGTTGACTAATGGTTGACCAATGTTGACTAATGGTTGACTAATGGTTGACCAACAGCTGACTAAGTGGTTGGCTAATGGTTGACCAATGGTTGACCAACTCTTGGCCAACAGTTGACCATAAGCCAGTCGTGCCTCTGTGACCAAGAAGGCCAATGGTACCCTGAGGTGTGTTACAAAAAGCATGGCCAATGGGATGAGAGAGGTGCTCCTCTCTTGCACCCTGCCCTGGAGGGGCTCCATCTGGAGTGCTGCGCCCAGTGCTGGGTTCCCCAGTTCAAAGGAGACGGGGTGGGCTGCAGAGATGGTGGGGCCTGGATCATCTCCTGATGGGGAAAGGCAGAAAGCAGTGGGGCTGTTCGCCTGGATAAGAGAAGGCTGAGGGAGCAACAAAACGGTGCTGAGCGGGGAGGTTCCCGTGCGCGGGATTCGCTTTTTGGCCCCGCGGAGCCACCGTACGCGCGAGTCACGTGACCGACGCAGCTGCCAGGAGCCTCCTAAAAGGGCGGAAGTGGGGGTGCGGGGTACGGCGGCATGGAGGGGACTCTGGAGCAGCACCTGGAGGACACGTATGGGGGAGATGGGGACGGCTGGGCCGAGGGGGGCCGAGAGGAGGGAGGGAGAGCGAGCGAGCGAGCGAGCGAGCCGCGGCCTAGGGCGGGTCGGGGGTTGGGAGGGGCCGGGCGGAGTGCGGGGCTGACCGCCTCTCACTGCCGCTTCTCCCGCAGCATGAAGAGCCCGGCCGTGGTGGGCGTCCTCTGCACCGACTCGCAGGGCCTCAACCTGGGATGTGAGTACCGGAACGCCGCCGGGCCGGGCCTGCGCTCGGGGATGGGCCTGGAGATTCCTACAGAGCCCCCAGGGACCCTCACGTTGCCCCCAGGGTCCTTCACATTGCCCCCAGGGTCCTTCACATTGCCCCCAGGGATCCCCCGCGCCTCTGGTCGGTCTCACGGGTTACACCGCTGTCAGACACCGTGTTCAGGTGGTGCTGGGTGGAGCCGGGAGTTTGACCTGGATAATCCTCGTGGCCCCCTTTCAGCTTGGGATATTGTATGGTTCTAAACTCCAGCCTGCTTTTCCTATTGCTTTAAATGAGGTTTGGTTTTTTGTTTTTTTGTTTGTTTTGGTGGTGGTTTGAGGGCTGTAGTTCATACACCTATGGGCTGAGATGCCTTCCAGAGAGACCTGGGCAGGCTGAACAGTGGGCCCAGGAGAACCTCACGAGAGGTGACAACTCCAAGTAGCAGCTCTGCAGCTGGGTCGTGGCAAGCCCTGCTATCAGTACAAGGTGGGGGATGTAAGGATGAGCACAGCCCTGCTGATGGGGACCTGAGGGCAGTGGTGGGTGGCAGCTGGACACGAGCCAGTTGTGTGCTCTCACAGCCCAGAAAGTGACTAAAGGGGGGCTATGAGAAAGAAGTGGACAGGCTTTTTAGCTGTATCTGTGACAAGGGGAGTTGGTTTCAGATTAAAAGAAAGAAGATTTAGATTGGACATAAGGAAGAAGATTTTTATGATAAATATCAGAGAAGTAAAGCAATGGCATAAGTTGCCCAGAGATGTGGGTGCCCTGTCCCTGGAAACACTGGAAGTCAGGGGGATGGGGCTCTGAGCAGCTGATGGAGCTGTGGGTGTCCCTGTTCATTGCAGGGGGGTTGGATTGATGGCCTTTACATCTCCTTTCCGACTCGAATGATTCTTTGATCTGGGGATCACTATGTCAGCTCACAGCCCTGAGGAAACAAGCATGGGGAGCTGCCTCTCATCACAGTATGCATGGGTTCGGCTCACATCTCCCCTCTTGCAGGCCGAGGAACGCTCTCAGATGAACATGCTGGAGTCATCTCTGTGCTCGCCCAGCAGGCAGCCAAGCTCACCTCCGACCCAACTGATACGCCTGTGGTGTGCCTGGAGTCAGATAGCGGGTGAGCATCCAGCCCAAGGGTGCTGCTCTTCCCTGTGCTCTCCTTTCCTCCCCACCCCAAATCTGCAGAGCAGCAGTGTCTTCTATTTAACTGGCAGACCTGGAGGAAGCCCCATTGCTGAAGCTGTGCTGGGAGGGTGGTCACTAATGGGGGTATGGAAAGCAGTCAGATTCATGGGCCTTTGGGTTGTGGGAACTGCAGAAGCAGCTGGAAGCCTTTCAGGGGTTGGTGGTTGCTGCAGCACTATATTTCTTTTGCTTTTGGGATCCATGTGCATTATTTAGCCCATGCTGCAGGGTCATTGTGGTTAGCAGGGCTCCTTCAGACCCCTTTGTGGGTATGGTGAAGAGATCTAAGAACTGACAGGTCTGGCACAGAGCTGTCCATCTGGTTTCCCAGCCAAGTCAGCTCCTGCTTTCCCAGCTGGCTTCTCACCTGCCTCAAACAGCACTTTCCTTCTTCTAGGAATATCATGATCCAGAAGCATGACAGCATCACCGTAGCAGTGCACAAGCTGGCATCCTGACCCTGGCATCCTGCTGCTCCACTCTCTGCTCCAGACCAGCTCCTCCTCACTGGACAACCTCTGTCCTCGGCTGTTCCAATGCAGAACATGCTTCTAGTACCAAATCTGGGCTGAAGGCTCTCCCTCTCTACTTACCAGCTCCTATGCATCTATCAGGGTTTCCAGCTCACATTTTAGCAGTCATGCTGTTAAAGATGAAATGTGAGTCACTCACCAAGCTCGTGTAATGATAGATACTACAAGGTGTGTGTGTGTGTGCGTGCATGTGGCCTTATTTGTTGGAGAAATCAATAAATGACCTGTGAAAACCTTTGCTTCTCCTTGATTCCAATGCAAAAAATGTTGCCTGTTGCTTTCCCTGAAGCCAAATGAGGTGACTTCTCCCAGTCTATTCTTCACTAGCATCGCTGTAGAGAAAGGGAGCAGTGCACCAAGACTGGGAGGTTCCTCTGGTAGAAGAGGTGCAAATAGTTCACTAGGAATTTCTCCTAGGAAATGTTTAGCCTCCTCTAGTTAGGCTTTCTGTGAGAGTCCTTGCATATTGTTATGCTTTGGATTGAAGTTCAAACCTAAGCTTGTTGGCCCTGCCTGTTCCTTGTGTGACCTGTAAACATATGCTGAATGCATCCTCACAAATCCTCTCTTCGTGTTAGAGATTCAAGCACTTGGAATTGGGCAGGGGGTCATTCCCATAGAAAGGCTTTTCCCCTGCATCTGTTTTGCTCAAATGCTTCTTCAGCACAAGGGAGCAGGAAGGAGCTGGCTTGCAGTAGAGCATATGCCAACAAATAGGGCAGGGTTGGAGGTAAAACTGCATTCACAACACTTAAGCTTTACTGCTGCACTCATTGCTGACATTCCCAATCTCACCATCACTGTTTTGTATGAAGCAGGCTCTGGCTGCTCTGCACAGCGCTGGTGAGATTGGTGCTGATGCCTCCTGCAGCAGCAGGGATGGGGCTCTGCTCTCCCTCCAGCCTGGCTGCTCTGGGAGGTGAGCGCTGCTGCACAGTGCCCATTATTTACCTCCCTTTTCTTTTCTTTAATGCTCAGTTTCCAAGCTCATCTCCTCAAAACAGCTTGCAGATGCCCATTTTAAATAGCCCCGAACCTACAGAGCCACAGGCTCCTCAAAAAGCAAAAGTTAAAGGGGTGTGAGCACAGAAGCGGGCACTCAGCTCTCCTTTAACGAGCCCTGGGACCTCATTAGCAGGGCTGCTGGGTACCTGGAACACAGGTTTGGCCTCAGATGCTCCCACCCTGCACCCCGGGCACCCCAAGCCCTCGTAGCACACGTTGCAAACGCTATCCCACATGCATAAAAGCTCAATTCATGTGCTGAAAGCCCAACCATAGGGGAAGATTCTCCACGCCGTCCTGTTTACCCCAGGATGATAATCCCTGTTTATTCCAGAGCTCTGCCCCAGGATCCCACAGCAAGAGGGAGTAAAGCAGGGATGGGGACAGACAGCCACCCCAAACCCGCAGCATTACCCCATTTCAGCACTGCTGCCCTGGTGGCGGCTCACCTCCTCCTCCTGGGGCCACAGGGCTGGGCTGGGCCAACAGCTTTGGCTTCCATCCATCAGTGCCAGCAACCGGACACGGAGACTCGGTCGGATCCCTGCAGGCGGCTCCGTTTCCTCCAGGCAGGAATTCTGCTCTGCCATCGCCCCGGACGGGGAAGGGGAGGGACTCCTGGCCTGGAGCAGCAGGGAGGAGGAAGGCTTACAGCAGAAGTCCTGCCTCGGTTCTGTGTTGATCGTCATCTCTGCCGGAGACGCGACGGCAGGGCCAGGCTGGGGGCAGAGGGTGGCAACCAGAGCAGGGGGGGCTTCATTTCTGGAGCAAATGACGAGAAGATTCCTGTGTGCATTCTGCAGCTTCGGGGAAGGTTTGCCAGCATGCAGCAGCAAGGCGGTAAGGAAGGGGTCGGGTTTGTTGGCTCCGCTGCTGCTGGACGTATGGGACAGATAGATGGGTGGATGGGAAGAAAGTGCGCAGGGAAAGCCTCCCCAGGGGCTGAAAGATGGGGCAAACAGAGCCCCCTGCTTTTAGCACAAACCAACCCAACCCCGTGCTCTAAAGCAGCAGGGAAAGTGCTTAATTACTGTGCCTTCAGCAATTTAGGGAGGAGAAAAGAAGCTGAGCTGCGTGCAAGCAGTGATACTGTGAGAGCGAACAAAAAGATTGGTAGCATTTTCGGTCCTTAAAAACGTGCTGTAGAGGAGCACAACATGCTGCTCCCCATCTCCTCACAGAGAAGGACCAGAGGGGTTCTCCTGGGAGAAGCTTCATAGATAACCACAACAGCATGGAGTTAATGGACCCCAAATTTCACTCCCAGGGGAAAGGAAAGAAGGAAAGCCAGAGCCACCAGCAGTGAAGGCAGATGGGAGCCAAGGCATGGACCGAAGGTGGGCATGGGCAGCGGTGCTGCACTTCTTCCTGGTAAGCAGAGCACAAATTCACCCCACACCTTTGGAATTTTGGGGTATGTGGGAAGCTTCAGGATGGCCTGATCCCATCCAACTAATGGCGAAAATTTAGGGGAAGGCTCAGAGGCAGCGAATGCTTTGCCACAGGAGGACAGGCAGAGCAAAGAGCATGATGCTGCCTTCCATAGCTGGCAATGGTTAACTCCAGCCCTGGGCCAGGAGGCACCAGCTGGCCTTTGTCCTTTGGGAAGGGAGCAACCACTGAGACCCGCTCAGAAATTAATTCATCAGAGAGCAAAGCAAAGCTCTGATGTCATTTTGTTCTGCTGCTCTGGAAAAGCCAGTTTTGCACGGGGTCAAGTGAGGTTCAACCCCAAGTCGCAGGAACCTCACTGGTATTTCCCCAGCACTCCTTAACTTGTCCCAAAGGCAATCACCCAGAAGGAGGGAGCACATCCATCCCCTGCAGCACCTCACCTGTCCTGCTCTGACACAGGTCAATGTGTTCGTGATGGGAATGCTGAAAACCTTTGGCATTTTCTTCGTGGCTTTCCAGGAGGATGTGGGGGGCTCCTCAGAGCAGATCAGCTGGATCGGCTCCATCATGTCCTCACTGCGCTTCCTAGGAGGTGAGCACTGCACTGCAGGGGAGGGACCTGAGGGTGCTGCAGGTTCAGGTCCCTCACCTACAGCTGCTTTACATCACATCCATCAGCGCAGGCTGGGGCTGAGCTGCTGGAAAGGAGCTCTGCAGAGAAGGACCTGGAGGTCCTGGTTGACCAACGGTTGGTCAACAGTTGACCACGAGCCTGCAGCGTGCCCATGAGGCCAGTGCCAATGGTTCCCTGGGGTACAACTGGCCAGCAGTGGGAGTGAGGCGCTTCTCCCCTGTGTTGTGCGCTGGAGAGGCTCCCATCTGCAGGGCTGCATGCAGTGCTGGGCTCCCCAGCTCCAGAGAACTGCTGGAAAAAGCCCAGCACTGGGCTGCAGAGATGGTGGGGCCTGGAGCAACTCCTGATGTGGAAAAGCTCTGGGGCTGTTCACCAGGGGAAGAGAAAGCTGAGGGGGATCTGATCAGTATCTGAAGGGTGGAGGTCAGGGGGATCTGGGCTCTTTGGGCACCAAGCTCTGCCTCTTTTCCCATGCAGCCCCACTGGTGGCCGTGGTCTGCAGGCGGATCGGTGAGCGGCCGACCTCCATCCTCGGGGCTGGGCTGGTCAGTGGGGGCTGCCTGCTCAGCACACAGGCCACCAGTGTCCCCTTCCTTTGTGTCTCCATGGGACTCCTGCTGGGTGAGTGGCAGCTCCCTTAACCCAGGCTGTGTCCCCGCTGTCCCTGCCCCTTGGCCATCCCCAGCCCCTTTCTACAAGACGCTGCGTGAAACCCCAAATGTTCACACCCAGGAGCACAAAATCCCACATCCAACACAAGCCAGACCAAAGCAACCTTGCTTTCCTCCCTGCATCCAACACACGTTGTGATCCCTCCCCTCTTTAACTCGTAGCAAAAGCGCCCAGTGTCAAAAACCCACACTGTGCATGAAATCCTATTCTCAGCCAGCAAGAAGAACCCTGCTCTCACCTCCATCATAGAGAAAATCAGCTCAGGATGGCCCAGCCTTGCCACTGACCCCTTGTGTTTGCTCCCAGGCATGGGGTTCTGCTGCCTATACCAGGCAGCAGCAGTGATGACGGCCAAGCGCTGCAGGACCCGGCTGGCTTTCTCCAATGCCATTGCACGCTCAGGGATGGGCCTCACCTTCCTGACTGCACCCTTCACGCAGCTGCTCATCGATACCTATGGCTGGCAGGGTGAGCACAACTCCTGCCCTGCATGCAGCTCAGTGGGAGGGCAGGAGGAGCGGCGTTGCCTCTCTTGGAGCATCCCTGTGGTGATGGGTTGGTGGTTGGACTAAATAATCTTGGAGGTCTTTTCCAGCTGTAGTTATTCTATGATGATTAAACGCTTAGTAAAGTCATTAAATATGTCAGAGTCAACACAGAAAACCCGACTTGTGCTCCATCACCTTGAAAGTCCAGCACTTCCAATGAATGCAAGCAAAGCTCTGAACTTGTTGCATGTGTTATAAAGGGATTTCCAGGTAGAAAAGCCCAAATAAAGGCTCCTGCACGACACCCCTACCTCCTTCTTCACACTCACAACAAATCACATCCTTTCTTCCTTCTCCCCCGTTTTCTCCCAGCAAAATGCATTTTAAAAAAGCCCCTTCTGTCTTGCTGCAGGTACTCTCCTGGTTTTCAGTGGCATCATGCTGAACCTCGTGCCTTCCAGCATGCTGCTGCGCCCCGTCCCCACCCAGCTGCCTCCCTGCCCCCCAGCCAGCAATGAGGATGGGAGCTCAGTGCCCAAAGGAGAAGCAGGAGCCCTCGAGGAAGCCACTGATGGAGCAGCACAGCCATGCAGTGCTCAGGACCTTCCCAGCACAGAGCCCTGCAGCACTGGTGCAGTAACCACAGCAGCACCAGGGAAAGCCTCCACTGCCAGCTGCTGCCCTGAAACCATCAGCGAGGCCACAAAGAGCTGCAGCTCCCTCCCGGCGCTCAAAGAGGAGAAACCACAGCCTCTCATTGACTTCTCCCCCCTAAAGGATCCCCTCTTCTTCATTTTCACCTGGTCCTTCTTGTTCAGCCACCTGGCCTACTTCGTGCCCACCATCCACCTGGTAGCCAGAGCCAGGACGTTGGGCATAAGCAGCATGGATGCCTCCTACTTCATCTCAGTGGCCGGTAGGCAAGAGAATCTTTTAACCACCTTTATAATTGCAAAATAGGCAAGCAATGCAACACACATCTTGCCAAGAAACGCTCCCGAGATGTGTTCTAAAATAAATCCTCACGGAAGAGCCTGAGCTCACAGCCCTTACTCCCTTCTGTATATATAGCACTGCTTGCTGCACATGGATAGAGCTGCTCTCAGATGGTGGGTGGTTCTCTCAGCCAACCCTTCTGCAGGGAACAAATGCAGGTTTCAGGCTGCTAGGTGTGGGCCCTGTCCTCCCAGCTGTCCCTGCTCTGCTCAGACCCACGAAAACCACAGAAATGCATTCTGCATTCAAAGACCTGCAGTCTGACCACGGAGTGCACAGAGAGGGGATATAAGAGGAGGGAAGGAAGGGAAGGAAGGGAAGGAAGGGAAGGAAGGGAAGGAAGGGAAGGAAGGGAAGGAAGCCACCACTAATTTGGATCTGAGCATTGGGCACATTCGCTTCTTGGGGGGAGGTAAGAAAAAGCTGCCCTCCACCCCCCCAAGAACACGACACAAACACCGCAGTCACATCATGGCAAGAAAACGGCCCCAGCCTCAGTCATCATAAAACATTTTATTGTATAAAAATAAATCTTCCTTCCACAGCGCTGTGCAGCGCGTAGAATTGAGGTAATGTTGTGAAGGAATCGAGGAGGAGCGCACAGCAATTAACCTGACGCCCCTAATTGAGAGCTGACAGCCCCCACTGCTCTGATCTTTTAACAAACGCATCCAAAAATGTGGAAACAAGCACCAAAAGTTGGGGAAAAGATCGATATCTATGTAAGAAACCTTTCCCTGAGGCTCAGTGAGCTCTTCCTGCAGGCATCACCGAGACGGGCAGCCAGCTGCTCTCAGGATGGATTGCAGACCAGAACTGGACCAAGAAGTACCATTACCACGCAGCTTACCTGGTGCTCTGTGGTGTCACCAACCTGCTCTGCCCCCTGGCCACCACCTTCCCTCTGCTCATGACCTACGCTGTGGCCTTCGCCATCTTCTGCGGTGGATTCCTGGCTCTGGTGCTCCCTGTGCTGGTGAGGATATTTCAGTTTTAAATTACATATATATATAATGGAATATAATATGGAACAAAATAGAAACGTATGGTATTTCTAACAGCATTCCAAAACACATAACAACATTTTTGTGAGGCTGAAGAGCCCCGGTGTGCTCTTTTGGGCTGCAATGACAGGGCAATGCCCCCAAATCCCTATGGCAGGGCTCCAGTCTGCCCAGCCCTGGCAATGGGAAGCAGCAGCAGCACTGGGAGCCTCTTCAATTGCCTTCAGCATCCTCCTTTCTAAAAGCTGATAGGAAGCAGGATGAATCCATTCATTGACTACCCTGTAATGCAAAGCCAAAGGGCTGTAAGCGTGGTCCCAACCCTTGGGCTGTCTGTAACACTCACAGAACGGCCACAGTGGGATCTGGATAGGGAAACATCCTCGCAGCTTGGCTGCCCTCTCAGGATGCACCCAAACGGTGGGAAGACAGAAGTGCACTTTGCACGCTGCAATTTCAGCGCTGACCTTCGGGAGGCGAGCAGATTCCAGGCTGAGTCAGAGCCGGAGGTGCAAAGTCCTCCCCAAACCCCACAGCATCCGGAGATGAACTTCTCCACAAAAGGTCTGCAGTGCTTCCCACCGACCCTCCCGCTATTTACCTGCGTTTACACCAACAGGTCGACCTGGTCGGCGTGCAAAAACTCCACAGCTATTTGGGCTTTGCTTCCTTCTTTGCTGGGATAGCAGCTGTTGGCGGACCTCCTCTCGCAGGTAATGTAAACCTTTCACATCTCACATACCCACCACCAGCATCCAGTAGTAAAACCTTCTTCTGGATCAGCCTCCTACCCGTACACATCCACGGATGGCTTTTCTGTCCAAGCAGATAAAACACAACACGTTTGAGAACCGTCAGCTTTGTGCACAGGAAACAGTTTTGCTCATGAATGTACAGTGTGACAGCTGCATGGGAAAGGAGCTCAGCACCCACAGCACAGCAGCACTGACTTCACTACCGTTGGGTTTGACCACGATCAGGGCACTGTTAATACTGAACCAGAAACAGAGGGACTGAAGGAAGACAGCCCTGCGTCAGTGCTCCGTGACACCACCTCTGTGCTGCAGAGCTCCAGCAGCCCTGCCATGCTGCAGGCACGAGAAAGATTGATTTCCCTAATCAGTATCTCTAGGTTGGCCAAACTCTGGGTATGGATGCAATTTGGAGCAGCTAAAGCGTTTCATTGACAGCATGCTTTACTCTGTCACAGTGATCCATAGCCCGAGCTGGAGAAGATCTCTTCTGCTGATACAAGATGTACGTCCAGCAGAAAGCAATACCTGCAAAACCAGCGCAGGAAATTTTCTGACAGAATAACATACGGTGTGAAAAGAGCTAAGTAAGTTGGCTCTCCTTCATCCATGCATCATGCAGTGGTTATGCTTTCCCTCTGCTTCCAATCTATTTTCGCTAATTGGAAGCCTTCTGCTTCCTGACGATGCGAGGATGGGTCTGGGTTTTGCAAAGCAAG
Source organism: Lagopus leucura (assembly GCF_019238085.1). Lineage (NCBI taxonomy): Eukaryota > Metazoa > Chordata > Aves > Galliformes > Phasianidae > Lagopus > Lagopus leucura. The sequence continues at coordinate 3,902,124 of NW_024962290.1, forward strand.
CAGGCTTTCGGTGAGAAGCCCCATACAGAGATCAGCCTTCTCCAACCAGATGGGATAAATCGAGGCCCAACAAAGCCAAGGAGTCGCACTGATCCACCTCACTGCAAGGAGGGCGAGAGGGAAATGAGTCACAGCTCGGATCCAGGTTTGTGGCACACCACAGTTTTCCTTTTGCTGTAGTTTTCCCATGCTTTCTACTGCAATGCCCTGACACTGCCATAGGAAACATGAAAACCAGTTGGGACTACCTGCTAACTCCCTGTTTCCAACAGCAGCTGCTCCTTGCAGAACACACAACAGGACTGAAGTGCTAAGAAAGACCTTGGGGGTTTCAGTGCATCCCACTGCTGCTGACCTCCCTGAAATGCTGACCCCAAAAGCTCAGCTTGCATCGTTTTTGCAGTGGAAGCCACAACATGAGGGAGACACAGGTTATAAATGCTTATTGTGCACAGCAGAGCAAAGCCTGATCACAGTGCAATGAAGAGGTGACTTACGTGCAAATCTGTTTAACTGCAAGCCCTTAAGCCAGGGCTGAGGCTCCTCATAGCTGGGTGCTCCTGCACTCCTGAACAGCAGAACAAGGCAGAACAAACATCATTTTGGCAAGCTACAAGAGAGCCAAGGAGAAGGCACAACCTATTTCCTGAGGAGGAGAAATCAGTAACAAACTGCAAAAGGGGAAAAAAACAAACCATCACCAAACAAGCGATGTAATTCAAGACCACAAAACTGATTCCAGCAGGCAGCACACAGCAACTCCAGCTCCAACAAACGTGGGAGGTAAAGGAGGAGAGGAAGGAGTCATCTGAAAGCAGCATTGGCACAGGGATTTAAATGCTCTCACCTCCAGCATGGCTGCCTTTGTGCTAGGCATTGCTGTTAGGAAATGTGCAGCAAACAAAACCCAGAGGCGCCAGGCCCCTCACAGAGAAGCTCTGCAATTCCAACAACCCAACCAGCTTGCAGAACCATCACTCTGCTGTGTGTTGCAGGCACTCAGCTCCCTGCAGCAGGATTTGGCCCTTCTTGCTCAGGGAGAGGCACACAGGCTCTGAAAGGACGTGCTGTGCTCAGAGCATCACCTGCATGGCACTGCCAGCCAGGAGGGGACACTGAGGCTTCAGCAGAGCTTCTGTATATTAAAAAACAACCAGAAAAATCCCGCTTTTAGAATGATCACGAAGATTTTAAAAGTAATAATAAAAAGATTCAGAGCTTATCACAGCTGGAATGCTGTGCTCTGGATGTCTGCGTTGTACGGTTGACAACGCCAGCATCCCTGGTCTGCATCCCATAGATCTTCAAAGAGCAGAAGCTGACCCCACCTCTGATGACAGCCCATCCTGCACAACGCAGGGGGAGCACGTGGAACATCCTCCCCACTGCACTTCCCTGGGCTCTGCCCTCTGGAAAGGCACTCCTGGGCTCAAGCAATATCCCTGAGAAAAAGCAAAAACAACAGAGCTGAGATCTGGCAAAGGCATGGGATAAGTGAAACTGAAAGCTGGTGAGCCCACAGGGCACTGTGCAAGACCTCCTTTCCCCAAAGCCCTCCGTGGCTCTGCAAATGCCAGCAAGGAAAGCGTTGGCATCTGTCCCCTTTGGTCACCCCATACTGAGCAGCACTGCTTCCTTCCCCACAATTCCACAGGTAATGCTGGGAACAAGGCTCTGCTGCTGCTGTTTTCTGGTCTATCTGGATCCCAAGCTGCTGCTGTCAGTGGTGTAAATCCATGGATGTCACGCAAGGAATTTTGCTCCACATGAGCAGCAGCTCTGAGCTCCGTTGGTCACTGTGCTGCTCACCCACCCCACACATCCGGATGCCAGGTTTGGGATTATACTGCAGGGTTTATGACAGGCAGCAGCAGCTCCAATTGCTTTGCATATTTTAGATTCAAGCAGGAAGAATTAAATGAAAGACCCAGATAATAGATGATACACACACTTAAATCTGAAGGTCCAGAAACTAGACGTAACCAAACAAAACACTTCAAGGTCACTTTAAAAGGCGACCTGCCCCTCTGCATATTCCTGAGTCTCTGTGGAATTCAGGTTTTCCTTTCAAGTGCCAGCAAAGCTACTATTAAGCAAGTTTGCTCGCAGCCCCTCGTCTGGGATCTCTCACTTTGGACAGGTTGCTGCACTGGGTGTGCTCAAAATGCCTGGGGGAACGCAGAGATTGCGGCGCAGATGTTGCAAAGCCCAACACGTGCAAAGCAGCTCATTATCCAGCAGGACCTCACATCTGCTGCAGCAGCTACTTCTGGCCCTTGTGGTTAAAAAGGAAAAAGCAAAATGTTGGGGATTAAACGTAATCCAATGCAAACTCACATCCCCTACAAGGGGCTGGCAATGTCGGTCCCAAGAACACCTTGCCTGCCGGCCAGCCACACAGCCACAAAGGGTTAAGGCAACCTGCAGAAAATATCTGAGGCATTCTTAAAGGACAGCACACATCCCTTGCTTCCCACACATCTCCCCAAAGCGGTTTTCAACCCAACAGCCTCAATAACCATCTCCTCTCCTGCAGGGTGGCTGTACGACTACACGCAGACTTACGCCTGCTCGTTCCTCTTTGCTGGTGCCTGTGCTCTGCTCTCTCCTGTCTCCTTCTTCTTGGAGCCGCTGGCCCAGAGGTGGAAGCTGCAGAAAGCCAACGTTCCCATGCAGAGTGAAGCCATCCTGCAGGGCAGCTCGGGAAGGACTGGCTTTGGTTGCAGCCACAGCCAGACGCCTGCCAGCACAGACCTGCAATGTCAAAGCAAGAATTGTTAGATGTTGCACGCACAGCTAGCGCGTCCAGATGTGTCATTAAAGCCACCAAAACATGCAGTGTGAAGCGTTCTGTGGCAGGGCTGAGGATATGGGCTACCCCTGAGCTCCTGCCCTACACCCCCACCCCGCTGCTGGGATCCACCAAGAGCCGAAGCACAGCAGGAGCTTTAGCTTATTAACTCAGATACTGCTAATTAGCAGCAGGGAAGGAGGCAGGAATAGGGATAGGTAGCAGAGAGAAGATCTGAACTTCCAACGGGATGCAGTAACAGCTGGGCACTGCATGAATGATCACAGCAGAGGGCTCAGAGCTGAACCTGCTCTCCTTAAAGCCAGGAGCACAGTAGGGCAGAATCACACCCATCCATCTGGATTCTCCCCCCAAAGCAGCAGAACCCACAAAGCCCCAGCCCCACATGTTGGCCCCACGCTTCCATTTGGATGGATGAGGGGTGTTGTTCCCCTGTAGGAACATTACTTCGAACTGCAGGGCGATTCCAAGCACAGATGAAGTGGTCTGTAGGGCACAAAAAGCTGCAGTGGTGTCGAGGAGCTGCAGGGAGGAACATTGGCTCGCAGGTAATGGGCCAAATTCAGTGGGCACACAACTAAGTGATGCCAAAGAAATCGTGCATGCTTAAGAGGGAAATATGAGAGCTTTGAATCTGCAGTCAATGGGGGAGTATCAGTGGTACAAACGCCTTGCTTTTCATAGACCTGCCCATCTCCTGCAGAAACGCACAGGCAGCACCTGCTTCAGCAATTGTCCTTTGCACCTTTATAGCACGTGATTCAGCTGTGCCAGCTCATCCTTGGGGCCGGGGGAGGATCTGCAGTGGGTCAGCTTCTGAGCAACAGGGCTGTCAGGCTGAAGCAGAACAGATGAGGCACCAGGGGATAAAGAGGGGTGAGTGGGACCACTGTGATCGGTTGTGAGCCAGTCCTGCCCTGAGCATTGGGCTGACAGCTGCAGCAGAGATTAAGCTTTCATTGGCAAATTTAAGTTTTCACTTCTTGCAATATTCAAGCTCCTACTCGCGTTCCTGCTGAACAAATTAAGACTGCTATGTTTGCTGCTGCAATAGGAACCGCCTGGGCTGTGCTGCTCTACACTTGGCTTCAGATTCTCCAAATCAAGAGCTTCAGACAAAGCCACAACCCTCTCATTTTTCACCTCAAACACACGTGCTGTGCTTCCTGCTACCCAGCATCATAAAATGCAGGGAACAGAGCTGATCCACAGCCTCAGTCCACTGCACTGACCTCTCTGCCTGCTTTGCAGCATCCACTTACTGCATGCTCTAACCTCTCCCAAGCAAGCACTGCTGCATTCTCACCTTCTTCCCCATTGAGAACCGACCTGCAGCAGGACAGGGTGCATTGCTTTGCAGCCCTCACCTCCTGGGTTTCCTCTCCCATACTCTCCCCTTGTGCTCTTTCCAATCCAAGAGCTTAAAAACTAAAACAAAACCCAACAACCCTTCAGTCTCATCCTGCACCTCTAACACGTGCGCTTTGCTTCCCGCTGCCCAGCGGTGCAAGACCCAACCATCAGAGCGACGTGGGAGCAGAGATGCTCTCCAACGCAGTGACCCACACCACTGCTTCCTTACTCTTATTTAGGAAAACTGAGGGTCTCCATCATGCTTGCACCCCAACCCCCTTCTGCAAACAGCTCTGAATCCCCCATTTCCTGCAGCACCCAACCCACAGCCTGACACCAGCAGCCCAGAAATGACTCAGCATAGGCAAGGCACCTCTCCTGTGCCCTGATCACCTCCTCATCTCCATCCGAAAAGCTCAGGAGCCCCACGCTGTCCCAGCTGACACACAGCTCCAAACCTTCCTCGCTGCAGCTCAGGACAACCTGTGCAGATCCACTCCTCTCCTCTCAAACCTTTTGCTGAGGAGGCAAGCACAGAACAGATGCTTTAGTTTTTCCTCGCATGGCTGAGGAGCAGAGCCATTCATTGATCCATCCACGCACAACGCACACATCACAGCGACCACGGGAACATCTGCCCAGAGGAACATCCTCTATCCCACTGAAGCCCTCTTACAAAGAGCTTCCTAAAGGCAGCCCTGCACGGTGGGCTTTGCTTTGGCAAAGCAATTGCCATAGAAATCTAGCTGTAAAATCCCCACCACAGCTGAGGAAGCTGAAAACCTTCGCAAAAAGGTGCAGCAGAGGTCATCAGTGAAACCACCTCCAGGGAGCGCGAGGGGAAACTGCTGCACTGCCATCACTCAGTGAGCTGCTCCCAGAGAGCAGCAGCTCCCACAGACCTGATCCTGCCCTGAGGGCTCTGCAGGAGCTGGGAGAAGGAAGCTGCTGGGATGCAGCTGCAGCCGGCATCAGAAAGCACTCTGCACGAATCCTTGCTGCACATGGGAATTGGTCCATGCGAAAGTGGCCGGGGGCCGTGGGCTCCTTCCATCCCACCCTCCCCCGTGCTGTGATCCTCTGATATTCAACACCTCAAATGCTGCTGTTTTCAAAGAGCATCGTGCAACTCTCCCCCCCCCAGATCCGCATCCAACACAGCACGCTTTCACAGCCAGAACAAACCAAGCCTCCCGCTGCTTCAGTTCCTCTCTCACACCTGGGAAAGCTGCCCTTAAGTTTAGGAGAGCTGCTTTCACTGAGGGTGACGGGAATTCATCAGCTGCCCTAATGGAAACCAAAGAGAAGAAGGAGAAAAAAAAAAAAGGACGTGTTTGATAAAGTAAGTTCTAGCTTTGGGTTAAGCTTACAGAGCCCAATGCTCACTGAAAAGGCCTTCCAGCCTGCAGTAACCTCAAAAACCACGAACTCACATCCATGCCCACCAGCAATTTCACAAGTCATTAATGGACCAAAGTCCCCACTCTGGAGTGATGCAGACTTTGGCTCCTGAGCTTCTGAGCACTCTCCCCTGCAGATATCTCTCACATGGGTGAGATAGGGCTGGGAGGTGCCCACACGCCCAGCACTCCATAGGACCCATCCTGAGCCCTCGAGCCTTCATTCAAGCAGGGGAAGGAAACCCTAGAGGACGAAGCAAAGGCCATGAGGAAGAGCAGAGGTATTTGTCACCAGCCCCGTGACAGCTGGGAACGTGTCTGCACTGCTTTTATTGCCTTAGGAGGAGAGATAGGGAGCAGGGAGAGGAGCAGCATGAGGGATGAGCCCAAGCGCTGCAGGGCAGTGGTCACACATGGCAATGGGGCTGCATGGCTGCAGGAACAGCAGCTCCCTGCCTGCGTCCCCAGGGCTCTTAGCTCTGCAGTACTCAAAACACAGCAGTGTCGTGCAGGAGGAGCTGCTCCTCACCAAACCCATCGCACTGCAGGGAAAGGTGCCAGCACAGGGCAGGACGCGGTGCTGACAGTCAGCCCGATCCTTCCCCCGTGTCTGGGGACAGGAAATACTGGAGCCAGCTGAAAAGCTACGGGCTGATCTTCAGATCCGATTGCAGAGCTAGGTATGAAGGTCAAGGCAGGGAAACGAGTAGATGAAATATCCATCAGCCACAATTAACCTGGAGCTCAGCACCCGCACAGCCCTACTGCAATTAACGCCATGCCGGAACGGGATACGAAGGATTTGCAAACTCAGAGAGGCTTTTGCCATCTCACCCTCACCCTCTGCTGCCAGCACTGCCCACAGCAAAGCACAGCTGACCATCCTCACCCTCCACAGCTCCATCTCCCCATCCCCAAGGCAGCTGTAGGGAAGCACAGCCCTGCAGCCAACACAGAACCACAACGCTTCCCACTCCTTTCCCTTCTGCGAGGGCAGACACGTGGCGAGAGCAGATCCTCAGAGAGCATTTGCCATTTCACTGCAGAGCCAGCTCGTTATCAGCCCAGAGCAGGAGCTGGGCCATCTGATGTTTTAAAGTGATTAATTGAGCTGTGGCTGGGAAAAGCACAATTTGGGGGAAAAAAAAAAAAGGAGGTGTGAATCCAAGGAGCTGCTGCCCCTTCTCCTCTGCTCCCATCTCTTCCTGCTGCAGTGCACTTCATTAAACGGTTCTCTTTACAAATCCACTTTCCCCTGATTGCCTGCCCGAAGTCTCATTAGCCAAATTAACACGATGCACACAGAGCATTTAATGAAAGCCGGGGTCCAACCTGGCAGCTGCAGCACCCCTCTGTAAGCAACCAATGTCTCGTTACAGAGCCGCCCCATAGGACCTCCAGACCTGTGAAAAGGACCACAACAACCAGCAGCAGAACAGCAGACGGGCACAGCTGGAGGTGTGCAATGCTTTGGGTCGCAGCACAGCTCACAGCCCAATGGCACATGCATGCACAGGCATTTTCAAAGCACGAATTTGAACTACAAACACCAACTGCGGGAAGAAAACCTCAGCTCAGGGCTCTCCCCACGTCAGCAAGACTGGAAACCTCGTTGGTGATACCTAAAAATGCTCTCGTTGACAACAGATTCATTTAGACACCCATTCCAGCATCCCATCGGCACGCACAGCTCCACACTGCAATTAGCCCGATTAAAGGCTGTGCCCTGGGTGACTCAGCCCACAAAGCCAAAACATCAGCTCTGCTTTCCCACACCGAAAACCCATCCTTTGGGCATGGAAACCTCGTGGCATCAAATAGGAGAACCCCAAAGCAAACACGGGGCTCATCCCAGCACCGAGCAAAGCCCATTAGTACAAGTGAGCAGGCACCCGAGGCTGGAGAAGCAAAAAACCAACAGGCAAACAACAAAACCACCTCTTTTTACATCACAGTTCAGTCCAAGCTCTGAGGGGGGGGTCGCCCTTACCTGTTTTTGGGGATCTACACAGCTCCGTGCCCCGGGAGCAGCATCCTTCAGCTGGGAGGCCCTGCAGCCCTCCTGTACGGCCACAGGCCAGCACCAGGTTGTTTATCCACGGCAGGCGAAAGGATGTCAAAGCAAATGAGGGCAAGCTTGCGTTTCAAGGCGTCTTCATCTGCGAGCCACGTTCATCCTAACACCACACCAGAGGTTTCTGAAGGCGACGACGCAGCAGTGCCAGCTTCCTCTTCATCCCGACGACGGTCAAACTGCGCCCCGAAGTCACCGCAGAGCCTCGGCCAGGGGAAGGCAGAACAACAGCAGCCAAACGCGGCGGGCCGCCTCCGTCCTCCTGTCACCATTGCACTGCACAGCGTGCTCGGCCGCAAGCAAACGTGCAGCCGTACCTGGGACGCGATCAGGGCGCATGCACATCCGAGGCAGGTGGGGTGGGCTCCAAAACCAGCACTGAACACCAACGCAAAGGTTTTACATTAACCAACACCGACTCGTCGTCCGTCCTGAACTACACCCAGCACCGCACAACCGCTGCAAAGGGAGGCAACTGCTGCAAAGGGACGGCTGCAAAGGGCCCGGAGGTGGAGGAGCAGCTCCACGTGTGAAGGACAGGCTTTATTAACGGCATCTAAACACGCTTTTAACGCCTCCTGTCAGGTTTTTAGGTTTGGTTTTTTTTTTTTTCCTGCTGTAAAGGTTTTACGTGCAAGATTTCAACGCGCTCTCGAGCTTTTTTTTTTTTCTCTCTCTCTCTTCGAACTTAAAAAAAAATAATAATAATAATAATAATAAAAAAACGATTTAAAAAATAAAAAAAATGAAAATCACAATGAAAACTAAAAGCCCAAAACAAGCGAGGTGAACCAAAACCGATCAGAAACACAACATTCAGCAAACTCCGGCTCTTCGAAGCCTCGGGCACCGTTGTGCTGCAGGGCGCCGCTTCCCTGCTCCTTGCATGCCAGCATCAGCACCGCTTCCTCGTATGGATGAGGACTGAAGCAGCAAAGGAAGCCCGGTGCTGCCAAACCAAAGGGTGATGCTGGGTTCTTCCAAGCAGGTAAAACACGCCGGTCAATGCAAAAGCTCCGTTCTCCCCGCTTCTCTGCGCAAGAGCCGCAAGCGTCGGCTCAGCCACCGAGCAGCAGCAGCAGCAAAGAACCCCTCAGCTGCAAACAAAGGGGTCAAACGTTTGTTGTCAATTCACTCCCAGGCAGAAAAACCATTTTCCTCAAAAGAAACAATTTATTTAGAATGAAACAAAATCAGCTCAACTGTGAGCGCATGTTTGAGTGACAGCTACGGGAAGCTGTGTGAGCCATCAAAAGGGTATTCCTTTACTTTTCCAGCAATCTTGTGTACACAGCACAAAGCAAAGAGGTCATTTTTTTTTTTTTTCCACTTAAAACACGGCCATTGGCATCACAATAGCAGATACACAAATTTTTTTTTTTTTTTTTTTTTTTTTTAAAGCTGCCATTTTTTAGTAAAATGCACAAATACTAAACAGATAAGCTTTCTTCCATCAAGAGGCCCGTGTAAATTCCACTCAAGCCACAGCTTCTCTTCCCAAAGGTCCATTAGAGCTCGGTATCCCATGCTGTTGTCCTCTGCAGTCCGCCAGCTTTGCTTGCAGGAGGAAAGAAAACGTTATTCCATACAATTGCATACAACAGATTTCCCCCTCCTTGCATTATACAGAATGACAAAGCCTTCCTGAGTATTCTACCCAGACTTCAAAGAGCACCAACACCACCCAAGGGCACGAAACCTCCAACGAAGCCACCTTCCATGTACAGAAGCACAACGAGCAGCACGGCGTTTGGTTTTGGACCGAGGTTAAAGCAGGCTTACAGCATCAATGGTCACCAGACTGAATCCATTAACAGCCAGCGTGACAAATCAGAAGGAGCACCCGCGAGAGAAACCAACCCAAGCGATGCCAATGGGGTTGGCTTTCCTCAGAGAGCATCTCCTGAAGGCAACACATCAACAGAAGCACCACATTTAGTGCTCACAAGGCTCTCTCGTGCTCTCAGCTCTCCCCTGTCATTCTAACGACGTTAAAGGAGAGGGCAAAGCAAAGATGCACCCCATAGGATTGGCAGCCGATGCTGTTCAAGTTGTGTTTCTCACCCATCATTTGCACACAGCCAGAACTGCAGGCGTGGGCTTGGTTAACCATTCTCTGAACAACACGCTCTGCTTTCAGCCCAGTAACACAAAAACCATCCCAGCATTCAGGTTAGAATTCATTGGAATACCTGTCCTTCAGCACAATCTGCAGAAAGTCCATAGAAAATGGGCAGACAAGGGGGAAAGAACCCCAAAAACTCTGTATTATGCATGGCAGCAATTTTCTCCACTCTTGTTTCTGTTCAACAGGCGTGCAAGAGGCTCCACAGGAGCACTGCCCTCACCACTGTTTACATAAAGCCCGGAACTGAGTATTTCCAAGCCATTTTCCCTGAGTCCTCAGAGTTTTTGAACCTGTCTTCACAATTTTCATTCACTCCTCCTCCACGTTAATACTTAAGGCCTTTCACCTCGGTTACCATCAGCTCGATGGCTCTGCAACGATGCGAGACACCCCAAGCTCTCCTCCGTAGGGTCACCAAATCATTCCTTCAACATCCATACACTTCAACGGAGAAGGTCAAGGTTTGCCCGGCACATAAAAATCCCTTCTCCCTCTGCAATGCTTTAAAGGATCCCTCTGGGACTTGTAACCCAGAAGCCTCCACCCGCAGAGCTGATGGTAACAGGCAGCAGCAGACCGAGCACCAGGCTGGAGCAAACAAAGCCACTGGCCAGCAGCCAAGGAAGTTGCGTAAAGTTTCCAATTAAAAACAACAACAACAAAAAAAAACACAACCCTACTAAAATCTTAAACAAAAGTCTGAAGTCATTTGAGGTTCTTTCCCCAAAGCATAAAAGCACAGCTATACAAAATGATTCAGGAAAAAGGACATCCTTTCTCCACAGTAATTCAACAAGGAACGCTGGCTGCGCGCGACGTCAGAAGGAATACTGAGCTCCTGCCTGAGCAACATAATGCCAAATATGATTAGAGAGCTGAAGTCTGCTACATCTGTTCTGCTCTAGACAGAAGTGGTGTCACATACGGACCTGTACACGCGGTCAGCCCTGGCCAAGATGACTTTCAGAGGACAGTTACTCCAATGGTGCACACTTTGGGGCCCAAGGGAAAGCACAGCCAACGCCGTGCCAGACTCAATGGCAGCACGCGACTAAGAGCCGGCAAAACAAATGTTGCCAGTCAATGAATTGACGTTAATTACCCTCAAAGGGTGTTAAAAATCCTTGCTTACAAAACAGAGCAGCAACCACAAAGAAACCAGATTTAAAGAAGCAGGTACTCCGTCCCACAAGAAAGCAGAAAACCTGGAGTCAAACACAGCCTGCCACGCTCCCTGCTGCCCTCCGGCGCAGCGCGGCTTCGACCCATAAAAGCACAACCACTGCTATTGAACAAGGAGAAAGGCAGCCCACGCTGCCCCAGCTGCTCACCCACAGTTTGCTCTGATGCGTGGACAAGCTGTGTTGACCCCAAGTTTTACAGGCTTTAAAACGACCGCAGCCATCCGTTGGGTGTCAGCATGAACAAGCAGCGTGCTCAGCAAGCGTCAGCGTTGGACGTCAGTAACATCAGTGCTTCTCTGGGGCTTTGGGCAGATTGGAATTGCCAGCAGTTCAAGTTTCTTTCCCTTCAAACTCTGCTCCCCGCTTCGGATTCAGGGGAAAACTCAGCCCAAATGCAAGGAGCACTGAAAGCAAGTCAGCAGCGGCGCTGATTGCAGGCCGACACACAACAGACACCTGCGAGAATTCAAACAGACATTCAGTGCAGGAAGTGGTGAACACACCAGATCATCTCCTAACACGTCGTTATCTGCACTGTTGGTGCCATTCTGAGGAGTTCTCCTTGTTAATAGTAAGACGAACGGCTGATTTCTGCCATCTGTTACATTCACATTGAAGGACAGGAACCCAGGAAGCCCGGATTTCGCCCTCAAACACTTAAGAGCATTAAATGAGGCTTTTAGAAAGAAAAGTGGCTCTAAAACCAAAATTTGCTTTCAAGTTACGCTGCCACATTCAAGTTCTCAGCTGCCAGCGATGCTCGGGACGCAGCACTGCTCCTTCAGGCCACCAATGGGAAACCCAACCCCAATGAAAGCTGCTCCATCAAGAGGTCCTACAGAAACGCACCTCTGCGACAGCGAATCCCCAGTGCACCACACAGCTGCCGTGTCCATACAATACATTCAACACATCTCCTCCTTCACAGGTACAACTGGCAACCCATCCCCACTCTTGGAACGGGGCTTTTTTGTGTGTGTGTGTGGTGGAAGTCGATGGGGAGACCAACCTGCACCAATCATTGGAGGGCAACCGAGAGGAGCAGTGCTGCGTTTACATTGCCCGTCTCTGAAAATGGGGCTAAGTGCAAGACTACATTCTGGGTTTAAGTGCAAGATTACATTTCAGGGCCCGTGTATCAATACAGTCAGAGTCACCCTTCAGCTCAGAAGCCAGAGACAACATCCCTCCAGCTGTTAACTGAAACAACGGGGGTTCGGATGCCTTTTCCCCCCTCATCAGTGCTGCATTAGCAAAGTGTGGCAGCTGGAGGAAAGTGCCCAGTGAGGGGAAAACCAATGAGAAAACGAGCAAAGTTCTTTGGAAAAATCAAGGCAAACTGTTTCCTCCCACCTCAGCACCCTGGAGCGCTTCTCCAAGATGCTAAGAACGCTTTATGCCTACAGAATGATAAACCTCATGTAATGCCCACTGTACTGTACCTGAAAAGCTCCTAGCAGACAGCAGTTCCTTGCTATTAACAAAGAGGTAAAAGGATAACGAGAACTTTTAGGTAATTAAATTATCACAGAATTAAAAGCATCTCTGGAGAGAAGCACACTTGCTCAGAGTTTGCACTGTGGAAGCAGACCCCACTGTACCTGCAACTCTTTGAGAAAGGCAGTAAAAACAAAAAACCACAATATATTCTTAAAGCACCTCCTTGTTTTCTTGCATACCAGAGTAAGCACAAGACATTCATGGTTTGTAACAAAGTCCTCAGCTATTTACCAAACATTGTCACTGCTACAAACCCAAAGTGCATATATGGGATACAACAGAACTGAGAGCAAGAGGAGAAATACATCTGTTGTTTTGCTTTTGTTGCTTTCAGAACACCAACCCAAACAAAGCATACTTTTCAGTGCACGCATTCTGTGGGGGCCGGATGAATCAAACACCCAATAGAGGAAACTCATGTTCTGCAGTGAACCCAAGAGCAGGTGCTGCTCACCTGAAGGACATCGACCTCGAGCCATAGGACTCAAAGGGAAACCCTTCAGGCTCCTGAGGAAGGGGACGATGTGGGCCTGAGGCCATCACAGCACAACCACGACTCAAAACAACAGCTGACACCAGGCTGCATTTAGCAGGGATGTGGGGTTGTGGTTTTTTTTTTCCATTCAAACTACTGAGTGCTTTAAATCTGGTCTTTTTCGGTTCGGAACTCTATAATAGAGGATGAGCTGTCCGACTTGCTTTAAAAATACATGAAATGAGAAAAGGACACGAATCGAAACGAGGAAGATGGGAGTTTGTTTTTCCCTCCCCCCCCCCCCATCCCACCCCACCCCCTTCCCCAGTCTTTTGCTGTGGGGTTTTTTGTTTCTTTTTTTCCTCATAAACCGAAGCAGGCCGAGCCTCCCTGCTATCCCCACGGATAAGGGATTCTCCAAACATCCTACTCACGCTAATGGCTAACCAACCTTTTCTGGCTTCTAACTTTTATAGAAAAATGCAGTAACAGAAAAAAGGAAAAAAAAGAAAAAAAAAAACCAACAAAAAAAAAACCAACGAAACAACAACAAAAAAAACGGGCAAGGAAAATCACCTACAAAGATCTAATTTAAAAGAACGACGGGGCTGGCTAAGGCTGTATCCCATAGCACCTGGCACACGCTGGAGGGGCTGTGTGGAGGAGTAGGCAGGGTTGGGTACAGAGCACACGAGGGCCTTAGGATGCCCCACGGACGATGATCATGACCAGATAGTCGTCCTCTGATTTGGCCAGAGCCTTGGCCGTGGAGTCCAGGAACTGCTGGGAGAAGTCGCAGGGCGGAAAGGCGTGCAGGACCCCGCTGTTCTCCTTGTCTTTGTTGCCCCCCACAGGGAGGCTGATCACCCCAGCAGCCTGCTTTTGCTTTAGGTAAGAGACCAGATTCCTGAGCGGCCTCTGGGTGGAGGTGGTGGCCTCGCCAGCCCCGGCTGCGGAGCGGTTGTCTGATGTGCCAGGCACGGCCAAAAGGATGGCATAGCCATTGGGACCAGCCACCTTGATGCGCCGGTTCACCTCGTCCAGCTTGGGCTGGTCCAGACGAAGACGTTGGGTGATCTTGAGCTGAGCTACTTTCCCACCAGTCGCTCCCTCCACAAGGAGACTGCTGGCAACTCCGAGGTCCCCCTGAAGCAGATGCATATTGGACGGGAAATTGCTGTTCTTCAGCAGAAGCATCCCCTGCCACGCCAAGCACAGCTTGGGGGCTCCCCCAGCCTGCGACGCTCCGTCCTGCTGCTGTTTCTGAGGCGGAGGTTTGAGGCGAGAGCCTCCACCGCCTCCCTCTGCAGCACGTTCATCCTTTTTGGCCGGGCTTTTGCACTCCTGTGCAGCAGCTGCTGCAGAAGTGCGATGCTTCCGCTCCCTTTCAGCGGAATTCTTTCGGTCACGCTTTTCATTCTGACCCCTCTCCAAGCTGCCCCTCCGCGACTCCCGGATGGGAGAGGGCCGCTCCAAGAGGAGCAAACGGGATGACGAACGCTCCGGGTCGCTGCTGTAACGCTCCCTCCCTCCGACGAGCTCGGGGCTGCGGTCTGGCGGTGTGGTCGTGGTCAAGCAGTGCCGCTTCCGAGAGGAAGAGGAGCGCTCGCTGTCCGGAGAGCGGTCCAAGTGCCGGCCTCCGTCCTCGGCCAGCCTCCTTTTCCTAGGCTGATCCCTACTACTGCCCAACTCCCGCTCCCCTCGGTCCCGCTCCAAGGACCAACCATCCCGACGGCGTTCTAGGCTTTCCAGTGGGTCGTAGGCAGCTGCTCGGTTACTCCTGTCCCGTACAGGGGGTGGGGGTGGCACCCACTCTGTCTCGGGATAAAGGTCTCTGTCACGGTCTCTATAGAGTAACGGTGGCGTCCTGTCCCGGGCCCCCCGAAGCGGATCGGGAGGGGCTCCCCGGTGAGCCCCAAAAGCAGCCGCCTCTGCCACGAGCTCGTAATGAGCAGGAGGTGGCAAAGGCAGGGGCTGCAGGTAGGGCTGCTGGTACCGATGCTCGGTATCCGCAAAGTCTACGCGGAGGCGGCGGTCCGGCCCACCCAAGGGAAAGCCACGCATGTGGGTGCAGGCCGCCTGCGCCGCGTCCAGGCTCTCGTATTGGATGTAGGCCCACGAATCACCTTTGCGGTAATCAATGGTACGAATGGTGCCAAAACGATCAAATTCCCTGGCCAAGGCGGCAAGGGGCACCCAGGGCCCGAGACCACCCACCCAGAGCCTGGTAGTTGGAGTGGCTTTACCATACCCGATCTTGATAGGGTTGCGCAAGAGCACCTTTCCTGACATGGCCAGCTTGGCCCGGTGCGCCATGTCCAGATTTTCAAATTTAAGAAAACCATAAGTGCTGGTCTGCCCGCGCCCCGGCCTTTTGATGTCCACCTCAGTAATGACCCCAAAACGGTCAAAAGCTCGGCGTAAATCTGTCTCGCTCACGGTGATGTCCAGGTTGCCCAGGAACAACGTGCGGTTGGCCCTCTGGTCATCCTCAGGGCTGATCTCCTCCTCGCCAGCAGCTCCAGCACCGCCTCCTCCTCCACGGAATCCCCCAGCAGCCGCCACACTGGCCACCCGTTCCAGCCCATAGGCCGGCCGCACTCGCGCTTCATAAAAACCCCCATAGTCCCTCTCCCTCTCCAACTCCCTGGGCAGAGGGGGCGGAGGCGGCAGGCGGCCCAAAGCGAGCTGCTGCAGCCTGTAGTCCCGATAACCCAAAGCCCCACCGCTGCCGGCGGGGGACAAAGCCCGCTGCGTCGCCCCAGCTGCAGGATGCCGTACAGCCGCCGCTGCCGCCGCCAGCCCCACAGCGGTCGTTCCGTAGGGAGATTCCTTATCCAGCAGTGCCGGCGAACGGCTGCTCCGCCTCCGGCTGCTCCCACCGCTGCTCCCAACGTAGACGGCCTCGATTTTCAGCGGGCGGTCGTACAGCACAAGGCGGCCGCGGGCGTGTTTGGCAGCTCGGGCATCCTCGGGCCGGCGGAAGTTGACAAAAGCCACGCGTTCATCAGCAGCGCCGGTGCCGGGCGGGAGGCGGCTGATTTTAACGCTCACGTCGCCGAAACGTTTGAATTCGTGGAACAGCCCGTCCTCCACCGCCTCGTCGCTCAAAGCCGAGCCCAGCTCGCTGATCTTCAGCGTCTTGTACTCCCCGCCGCCGCCCGTCTCGGACGAGGAGGACGACTGGGCTGCAACCGCCGCTCTGGACTCAGCTCCGCGGCCGCTGCCGCTCCGCGACGGCTCCGCGCTTTTACCGCCGTAACCGTGCCGCCCGCCCCCGCCGCCCGCCGCCGCCGCCGCCCCGCTCTCGTACTCCCGGCTGCCGGCGCGGGCGGCCTTGTCCGTGTGCGGGCCGCGCCGGCCGCTGCCGCTGTTGCTGTCGTTGGAAGCCGCCGCCGCCGCCGCTTTGCCGCCGTTGGAACCGCCGCCGGAACCGCTCGGCTTCTTGCTGCTCCGCTCGCCGCGCGCAGAGGAGGAGGAGGAGGCCGAGTCCTCGCCGCCCCCTCCGCCCCGCGACCGCTTGGCTTTGGCCGGGGAGCGCTCCTTGCCTTTCATGGCGGCGGCCGGCGGGGCCGCCTCCCGCCCGGCCCTGCGCCCCGGCGGCCTCACCGACGGACTGACCGCCGCGCTCACGCATCCGCCGCCATCTTGGAAGCCGCGGCGGCCGCCGGCCCCGCCCCCTCGGCGCCCATTGGCCGTTTGGCGCCTCGCCCCCACCCCCTCTCTCCCGCCGGGCGGAAGGCCCGCCCGGCCGCCCTCTCGATGCTCGTTCCCATTGACTCAGGGAGATGTCCGTCTACGGGCCGGCCTCGCGCGCCGGGAAGAGCCGCCCCCCGTCCGCCCCGCCCCGCTATCTCATTGGATAGTTAGAAAGGGCGCGGCCTTCTGATTGGTCGCGCTCTCCTGTCACTAGGAGCGGCTCGGCGGCGAGGGACCTCCTTTACTCATTGGTTATTGGGCCAAATCCTCTCCTCCTTCCGATTGGCTTTCTCACCTGCCAGTTGTCGCGGCCCTGCCGCCCCACCGCTCTCCATTGGTCCGCAGGTTCCCGTCGTCCCTCTCAAATTCTCGCGAGCAGCACTTTACCCGCCCCTTTTCTCCATTGGCCACTGCTAACCCGACCTGCCCAGCTCTGACTGGCTGAAGCCAACGCCACTCTTGAAGAAGCGCGGGCAGCTGCTCACGCTCCGCTCTTCGTTTACCATTGGAAGAGAAAATCTCCCCAGGCATCTGATTGGATGCGGTCTGGAGCACGCGGATTGGCTAACGCGGTCGTCAGTCAGGAGCGCTCTGTTCTTGATTGGTCTCCTCGGGGAGGTGGCCAGTAACGGGATCACTCCCCCGGGACGTTTGCGTCCAACGGAGAAGTGAGTCGGGGTTTTTAATAGCAGCCCGTTAGGGTTTGTGTCGCCCTGTCGCATCTCCTCCATCTGACAGGCGCGGTTCAGCGAGCCTCGCAAAACCGAGTGGGTTTGAGCTGTGGGTAAATAGCTGGTGTCTAAATATAGGGCTAGGAGCGATGGGAATTGCTTGAAATAAGCTGGGCTTCGGAAAATGAGCTCCTATCGCTGCTCTCCTGGGGAGACACGACAGGAGGAGAGAGCCTGGCCTCTTCTTTCCCCCAGAGGAAAATCACTGCCCTGTCAGCATTGTATGCCTCCCTTCCAGGACCTGTGCTGCTAGGAAGGATTCTGCACCCCGAGCTTCAGGAAGGAGATCCAACCCACAGCGTGCTTTGGGGAGCAGAACATTCCAGAGTTGAAAACAAAACCCCAACATTTTGGTTTAGAACAGATAACCCTAACCGCCTTCATCAGCCCTCCATGGATGTCCCATGGCTGAGCTCCTTGGCCAGGTGAGATCGAAACGTGGGGGGGAAATCCTCTATTGCCACATTGCAGCTTTGCCTTGGAGGCCTCATCTGGTCGGACGTGGCACAGCTCCACGGCCTCGAGAGGAAAGGCTTCGAATGCTGGAGATTTCTAACTGCCAAGGTCCTCAGGTTGGGAGCGAAACCCAGAAATTAAAATTCCACAGCTGATGAGTCACAGCTTAAAAGACACCTTGGGGGAGCACTGGGCCGCATCGCCAGAGGGACGGCTCTCCTGGCAGGCACTTCAGCTCATTTCCCTCCTCCAGATCCGCTCCTTCCAAGCAGGGACTTCTCCTCTGAAGTTTATCCACCCCTTCATCAGCCAACGGCAGATGTGGATTTGTGTAATGGGTGGTTTGGCGGCACTGGTACCTTTGGAAGGGGGGAGTTTGGGGGTAGGGAAAGATAATGCAGCACCCAAAGTAAGCCCTGGAGAAGCGCATGCTGTGTCAGACCATGAGAAATGATTCTGCATAAGCAGGAATGGCTCCCCAGGCCCAAGCTAGATAACGAGCGCTCTGTCTGTGTTTACTTACGTGCATGAATAATTAAAGTGCCAGATGGCCCTTGAGCCCCTGGCCTAGATGTAGATGTCTAATTACATTTGGAGTCAGTGGGAGTCGGCCCTCCGGGTCCCTCTGCAGAGCCACACTCATCCTGGGGGACTCTTGGGTGCTGCATGAGCAGTGAAACGTGCTGTTTTCTGCAGAAACCCTTCTCTAGGCTTTAACTGAGCATCTTCTCCTCAAAGCCAGGGCAGAAATGGTCTCAGAGGAGGAGAGGCAAAGGGGTGCTGAGCCCCCTGCATTGATGGCTTCTGAGCATCTCCGCTGGGGAGGCGTTGGCCCGTTGGCAGGTTTGCATCCAGACGAGCCTCCATTCTTCCTGGAGATCCACTCGCATCCCAGCTGGCCATTAGAGATGTCGAAATGTGTTAGCTTCACTTAGGCAAAGCCACAAGAGCCCTCCTGGGAGCCTCTCTGCAGTGCAAGAGTAAGCAGGCGTGCACTCCGACCTCAGCTTCCCCCACACTCTCACTGCAATTCATGTGACACTTGATGTCTGCCTTGGCCAGCAGAAGGAATAGCTGGAGAACATCCACCCCATGGGCTCCTGGTGAGGCTTGGCAGCAAACCACGAGACAGCTCACGGCACCTCGAGGAAAGCCAGGAGGAGCAGGCTGCATCCTGAAGCCCAAATAGCAGAGTCTGAGGTCGGCTCTGTGCTTCCACACCTGAACGTGCTCAGTGAGAACAGCTCGCCCCACCGCCCGCCTTTCCTCCCTTTGCTCTCCTCCCCACGCTCTGAAGTCAATCAGCTAATTGCACAGCCGAAGCCAACCTCCATTCCTCCAACATCCAGCCCAGCTCAGCACCAATCCCACGAACTGCACAGCAGCAAGGACCTGGCAGCATCCTCTGTGAGCATCCCGGCACCCCGCTGCTCCCCGGCCCCCGCAGCCGGCAGAGGGCAGCGACAGCCCAGGAATTGCCGGACCTGGATCCGACTCCGCTGTACCCCATCCCAGCCCTGGGCAGATCGCTCCCTCTCGCTTCTCTCTTCGTTTCATCGCCCTTCCTCCTCTGCCCATACCTCTCGGCTTTGATAAGTCACAAAGGAATTCGCGGAGCCGTTAGAGCAGTAATTGTTCACTTTCCACCTAGCATTCGGAGATGAATAGAAAGGGGAGAATAAGCCCCAAAGAGGGGAAAGAATTAAGGCAGCGTGAGGAGCACAGAGCAGGGCCACATCCTGCACTGCAGCCCAGGATCCATCAGGGATCCCTCCTGCCATTCCCCATCCCCATCCAGTGATATCTACTGGGATGGAGGCAGAAGATTTTGGGTACCCGTTGCGGAAGGATGGAGAAGTCCTCACGCTCAGCAGACGAGTTTCAGCCCGGTGCCTTTAAGCACTGGAATTTCTGCTCCACGCTTTGCCATGTCACTGCACGGCGACACGCTGCTGCGCCATGATGTGATGAGTGAGCTCTGCAGCAGCCTTGCATGACCTGCAAACAGGTGGCAGCTCCGGACAAGGGAACCTCACATAGCCCCCCCAAATGTCTGATATAGGGCTCAGCCCCAGCAAGGGATCCTGGGCAGAGAACTCTCCTTGGATAGGGACAGAGGGGACATACAGGGGAGGCCTCCATCTCTGCTGCAAGCTGTGGTCACTGCCAAGCATGACGTGCTTGCAGGATGAGTGCTGCTTGCTGTGAGAGGGAGAGGCAACGCTAAGAGATGCTGTGCGAAGCCAGCCCAGCTCCCAGCACAATCTCAGGCCCTTTCCCCACTGTCCTGGTGGGGAGGGAAGCAAGGGTGCAGCCTGCAGCAAACGGTGCTTCTCAGCCTTTTGCACAAGCAGCCACAAAGGGATGAGCTGATCAGCAGCTTGCAGAGCTCAGCACCCTCACATGGGGACCGAGGAGATGGCCCCCATGTGCCCAGACCGTGTATTTTCAGAGGGACTTTTTCCTTTACCAGACAGACAGGAAAAGAGGATGCTCCAACCCAGACAACCTCAAAATAATAATAACACCCAGATGCCCCCAGAGCCTCCAGCTCAAGCACCCCAGCACGGTGCCTCTCCATCGCCAGCGGGAAGGGAAGATGGCAATTAAAATAAATCAGAGGCTGGCAGCTCCATCCGTCATCTCGAGGGCAGCAGTTACAATCTGGACAGGGTGGGAATTCAGGCAGGAGGCAATCAATAATCGGGTCTGTAAGGAGACACCCACCAACCTTCAGGCAGAGCCCCAAAGTCAAAGCCTGCCTGCCTTCGCTATGGGAGCAGCGCTGGCCCTGGGGAAGGAAGGTGCGAGCTGAGATCCCTCCGGCTCTTGGGTTTCTGAGCTGACAGCTCTGGGTGAGGCTGTGCTGCTGAAGGAGACCCTTCTGCACCTTGTAATGGGATCCTCTGCAACTCGGAGAAGCAGTGAATAATTCATGGGCTTTGGCTGATCCAGACCTGTCTTTTTAGCCTTCCTTCAGTCCAGGATGCTGTTAGAAACAAGGGGGGGCTCCTTACTCCTGAAGCACAGCAAGATGGAAAGGAGGATCTCAAAACCAACAGGCTGGACGATGCAAGGAGCACCACGCTGCTGCTATCGCAGTGCTTGGCACCCCCTAAACATCACCCCATGGCAGTTTCATCCCCCAGTGCATCATCACATGGGTGGGCATGGGGAGGGGGGGGCTGGGAGCTGCCTGCAGCCCTCGCCTGCCCCCTCCATCCCCACAACCTCTCCCTTCCAGCCCATCCCATGGGTCTTCATCAAGGACCGTTCTGTACATTCGGTGCCTGGAGCTCCCTCAGCCATGGACTATGAATTCTTGCTCAGTCTATATTTCAGGGAGCCGTGGGGATATTTTTAAATGACCCCGAAGCTATTTCTGCTTAATTTCCCTTCGCTTTTCCTCCATCTCTCTCCATGAACTTCTCCTCCGCAGAAGATGACAGCTCATTTTCATCTCTCCTGTCTGCAGACGGATGCCCGGCTGGGTGCAGAGAAAAAAAAAAAGCCATCCAAAAAAAGAGCAGAGCTGATGGAGAGCACAGAGAACCCGGGCTGAAAGCAGCTCCAGGGGAGACTTCAGCACAGTTCAGCACAGACTCTGCCCTGATCTTCATGGTTCGAGGCGACCCTCAAAGCAAACACTGCAGCCCCGCTGCCGGCTCTCCTCCCACCTTGCTCCAATCCATCCCACTGCTTTGCATCTCAGTTTCCCCGCCTGACACCTGTGGATAATCACCCATCCCGCGGCTCAGAGGCCCTGCAGATGGAGGAGGTTATTTCCCCCGGCAGCCCTCAGGGAAGGGCACTGACTGCACACACACACACATGTGGGTTTATTGCACCTAAACACTGCCAGGAGAGGCACACAAAGGAGCAGAAAGCCCAAATGTTTGCTGGAAAATGAGGAGAGAGCGCTTTGTTTGTTTAACCCTTTCATCACAGCCCCATCCTCCTGCTGTGCCCTTGGGAAGCTGCAGTGCTCATCCTGGGTGCCCTCATTCATCCTTCCTGCAGTTGGATTTGCCCTTCAGGCTCTGCCCCCCACCCTCGCCATCCTTCCTGCTCACAGGCCATTAACTGCTGGGCTCTGAGCTCCATCCATCCCATCCCTTTCTCCCTCCCCTCGCCTCCAACTGCTTTGTTTTGGGCACTTTGGTTTTTGCCTGGATCCTTTTGGTGGCTTTGCTGGAAAAGCGAAGCATCTCCCGCTGTCTTCCAGCAGGAAAAAAGGGGGGAAAATCTCTTTGCCTCTCCTCTGTTCTCTCTCTGTGGTTTTCTACCTCTTCCTACCTGAATTCCCCAACCTGCAACCCACCATTACCTTTTATCCAGCACTTCCCCCCTGCTTGAGCGCTGCTGGCCTTTATGATGGCAGGCACACCGCACCAGAGCCCCCCCAGCCCAGAGCAGGATTTAACCCCCATCTGCATCACCCCAGCAGAACAGCCCCATCCTGACCCCTGCATTCCACCACTGGGATCCAGCCTGCGTTTCCCATTCAGCCTCCTCCAAACCATCCAACAGGGCAGATAGAGAAGCAGGGACACAAGAGCACACATCTCACAGCCCAAGGATGCTCAGAGCTGAGATTTTCCTCCGGATCTCTCCAGAAAGCTTTATGAGACCCAAGTTGCTGGTGTTTAATGAGCCCAGGCTAAAGGCTGCCAGCAATCAGGTCACCATCACTCCAAGGAGATGCAACAACTGCTGCTGACACTCTTGCTGCATTCCACCCATCCCACCCTGGGTGCCTGCTGCACATTCAGAGCTTTGGCACTGCCATTGTTTCTCACACCTCAGACTCAAGCTGCTGTGAATATTAGCCTGCTGATTGGAAAATAACTCACAAATAATGGCTGGAAGGTGGGAGAGAGGAGGTGTGGACAGGGGAAAATGCACAGCTTGCTTTTAATCCCAAGATTTCAAAGCCTCGTTTCTCGCCCTGCCCTGGGGATGCTCCACTGTCTGCTGCATCCCTATTTCAGTGTGGGATGGATTCAGGAGCCTCCTCCTGGGAGCCCATCAGCACCCACACGTCACAGCCCAGAGACTGAGGTGAGGTGCCCCGAAATGCATCTGGGGATGGGAGCAGAGGCGACCCTACAGCTTCACCTGATGTTATACCAAGTGAGAAGAGGCACCCCAGGTCTGACCCTGCACAGGGCATGGGGCTCCCCTGGGGACAGACATCCACCAGAGAGCCCCCCAGTGCTCAGAGAGGACCAGAAGGCTCTTGCTCAGTTAACATGATGACAAGCCATCCTTTTGCTGATGCCACTTGCAAAATAATAATAATAATTAAAAAAAAAGAAATAAATGAGGCACAAGCCTCCCTTGACCTAACCCAGGTCCTGCCTTGCCCATTCCTCATGGCAGCTCTGGTGCTGCCGTCCCGGTACACTGGATTCCTTCATTGCTCTGAGCTGAAGATTCATATGGGCTCCCATCTCCCTGCTTCACTGAGTGCTGTGCCCAGAGGACGCCCAAGGACACGAGCTGACTCTCGCTGTGACTCGCTGCTCATCATCAGGTGGATCAGGGACAGCCCTCAGCCCTGTGCCAAGGACAAAGGAGCGAATCTGGTTTACCTGGGTCTGACTTCTGGCATACATCAGAGGCAGCGCCTCTATGAGAGCATCGTAGGTCCCAGCCAGAGGCAGCTCTGCAGCCTTTGCCCCCCTTTCCTCCCTCCTCTAGCTGCTTTCCCCACAGGGAGACAGGCAGCAGCTGAGATAATTTACCATTTAATGTGGGCAGATGGCTTAATTTAAACAAAATCAGAGAGGAGGGAAGCCAGGCTGTGAATGCCTCGATGAGTCCAGCCTCTTGTCTCTTCCCTCCTTCTCTCCTTCTCCCCATGCCGCCACCTGGGGCACAGCATTAGGGCTGGACCCTGCCCTGCTGGCTCCTTGAGTTCTCTCATCCTCCCTCATTGTGCAGAAGGGAGAAAGAGAACCCAGATGCCAACCTCACCCAGACCTTTTAGCAGCTCAGTTTGGCTTGCAGAAGTTCTGGAGGTCTTACCTGGGTCAGCAGGTGGCTTTGGGTGCAGCAGGGTGAATAGGGACAGGAGCCGTCCTGCAGTGATGGGGAGGGAGAAGGAGAGGTGGGCAGAGTTAAGGCTAAGCCAGGTGCTTGTTTGAGGGGAGGGAGGGATGGGGAGGAGATGGACTGCAGCTCCTACGTTGCACCAAGCTCAATCCCTCCCTCCTGCTCTGCTCCCCAGGTTTGTCTCATTGCACACCCATTGATCACCTCTTAAACCCCACTCCGAGCTGCCCAAAGCTTCACTGTGTCCTCAACAATTTGGGGTCTTCTATCCCTCTTCCTCCCAAACCAGACAGCTGCTTTGTATCCAGAGAGCTCCTACCTGGGCTTGGACCTCAGTGGGGTTGGGATGCAGGGGGAGAAAAACTGGAATCAAAGCACTGAGCATGGAGGATGATTGGGCAAATCTACCACTGAGCAGCCAGTGGTAGCACTGCTGCTCCCTACCTGGGAATCAGGCAGCATTGCTACCACCCTCATCCTCTGCTGCACAGCCCCCAGGGGGGGGAAACACCCCCAACAACACCACTGACACCCCTCATTTCCAGAACAAACACAGTGGGCTCTCATCTCATCAAGAGACGTTGATTTCCCTCTAATTACCCACATGTCACGTAACAAATCCAGCTCGGTTATGCAGAGAGTTTTCATAACAGGTTGTGTGGCCGTAGGTGATTGCTTTAAAAAGCTCCCCACCCGTGGAGCTGTGCTTTCTGTGCTCGTTCCCTCCGCAGTAATAAATGCTAATGATGAGGCTCAGTGCCACGTGGAGCTTCACGGCCTGCCTAATGCAGGAAGTCAGAGTGGTCGAACACAATGGTCTCTCCTAGCCACAAAAAAATAATAATAATCAGGAGGGAAAGCGGAGCTGCCTTCTGGAGGTGGCACAGAACGGAGGATTTGGGATGGAGAAGCTGAGCCTGGGGGTGAAATGCTGCATCCTGAGCTCACCAGTGGCACAATCAGGGCTGGGAATGGGCTGTCCCTGCTGCCCTCCTGCTCTGCTGCCAGCTCTGCAGTGCACACAATGGGATTAGCATCGATCTGCCCGGAGCAGCGTCCTCAGTGCGGGTTCTTCCCTGAGCAGCTCCCGTTGCCCCTCGGCTGCTGCCCCCCTTTGCCATCAGGGTGGTTCAGCAGCGTCCTGGCCCTGCCAGATGGTGCAAAACTGGGCCCATGGACGTTGTGCAGATGCTCGTGCTGCTGCCTTGGCAAGGCAGACCTGCTTTCCTGTGCACGGAGAGATAAACAAAGCATCCTCAGGAGCGAAGGGAGCTGCTTTGCCCCCAGAAGGCTCACTGGGGTGAGCTTGCAGGCTGCAGCCCGGTGACAGCTGCATTTTGGGACACGTGGCCGGGCCCAGGAGCTGCTCAGGGTGGTTGTGCAGAGCTGGAGCGATCCCGAGTGATTTCAAAGCACGGAAAGGCGGTGCTCGGACGTTTTAACGATCCTGCTCCCTGTTGGCCCCGCGCTGAATGGGAAGCCTTTAAAGCCGGGATGGCTTTGATCCGACAATGGAGCGAGAGAGAGAGAAGCGCTGCGCTCCTCCTTCCCCACCATTCACCCCAAAAGAGCCAAATTTAGAAGTTCCAAACCGTGAATTGCCAGCATGGGATGGCAGCACTGCCAGCAAGCAGAGCACAGCCCCACAGCCACCTTCAGCCCACATCTCCTGAAGGCTTTAGCAGAGGATGGGGGGCACCAAGGAGGGTCCTCTCTGCCCACCCCCTGCAGGACAGCACCGACCAAGAGCTGCCCATCTCCTCGTCTCCTGTCTGATCGCTTCCCAGCTCGGCTCTGGAGGCGTTCATGGAATCACAGAACGGTTTGGGTTGGAGGTGATCTCAAAGACCACCGATTTCCAGCCCAACCTCTCAAAAACCCATTTCTTCCCCCAAACCCAGCCCTGCCAAACCCATCAGCCAGCTCCGAGGACGTGTTCAAACCAGTTCCAGGAGGATGACGTCCTTCTCCAAGAGGGACAAAGGCTCGGGAAGCACAAAGAGCCCCCGGCTCCAGCTGACTCCCAATTATTCCACTTGGAAATTGGAGGAGCCCGGCTGAGCTGGCAGCAAAGCGGCCGCTGCATCGCAGGGAGAGAGCCTGGAAGGAAGCACAGCTCTCCTCTTGTGGTACGTTTTCCAAAACCCACTGGTTGTGTCCCTAAATAGTTTCCTTCCATGAGCAGCGGGATGCTGTCAGCTATTTATTTTTTTGTCTTTAAAAACGAACAGCAGAAAATAACAAAGAGCTGCGAATGGCAGCTAGAAGTGCAGGGCAGAGGAGCAGGGGGCTGCAGTGAGGAGCACGCAGTGAGGTTTGCAGGGCACGATGCTCCCCTGGCCCTGCAGCGTGCTGCAACAGCCTTGCAGAGTTGCTTGCAAACTGGTATGCAGTGCTTAGCCCAGCAGGCAGCAACCAGAGCATCCTTACAACAGTCTGCTCTTTGGGCTTCTCCTTCCTTCCTATGAGGGATCCTAACGCAAGATTGAGGGCACTGCAGTGCTCAAGCAAGCAGCATTCCCCACCAGAGATATGATACACCCATCCCCATGGCTGCAGTGCTGGCAGCAGAGCAGCAAAGCCCCCCCTGACCAAGAGAAGCTCTGCATGGTGGAGACTTTAGGGGTGTTCGAATGATATTTGTGTCAATGGATGCCTGGAGTGCTGCAGTTCGTCGGGTTTTGTTGTTGTTGCAGTTGTTGCTTTGTTCTATTATTATTATTATTTTCTTATTTCGCTGCAGACGGTTCTGCAACCATCGTTTTGTGTGAGCAGAAAGCAAAGATGCAGAGCAGCTCACCCTGGGAGGAAACAACAAGGAAATGATGGAGCAGCCGGGGCAGGAGGTGGTGATAAGAGGCAAGGCGTGCACACATGTTCCCTGCAGCCTCCTGCAGATGTATGCACCAAAGAGGCCATGGTTAGGGAAGCACTCAGCTCAACCCCCCAGCCCCAGGGACACCCAACCCTGGCACCCAGTGGGTGCCAACCCCAGCAGCATCACAGGGTGCCGTGTTGACCCGTGGCTGCAAGAAAGCCATCATCAGTTCAGCAGAGAACCTCGTGCTGAAGTCCCTCCAGCAGCATCCTCACCACCCCACAGGCACCATAGCCAAAAGTCAAGGAGCTGGGTTGAAATACAGGTGTTTTTCCCCCTTTTAATACCCAGAACAGGACAAACCAACTGTTGTCTCAATGCTGCAGCTGTGCCTCAGCAACACCCTGAGCTCAAAGCCCATCACAGCGGCTGCTCCCAGTCCTGGAGAACAAGGCAGGGGATGCGAGTGGTTCCATGCAGGCTGGGGATGGCAGAGCAGCTATAAGTGAAAATAGAAGCCGTTTTCAATTAAGAAAAGCCAAAGACAACAGTTTCTAGATCAAAAGGAACCTTTCCACTGAAAGCCTTCTGGCTGGGCAGAAGTGTGAATGCATCGGGCTGAGAAAAGCTGCTGCAAAAATCATTTTGTTCTACACGGGTCCTCAACTCAGATTTTGCTCCGAGGACACGGGGTGTTAAACAGCCATTTCTCTTCTATTGAAAAAGCCTTTGAGAAACCAAAGAAGCTTTTCCTGCGGACAGGTTTTCATTTTTTATTTATTTATTATTATTATTTTTTCCCCCTTGTGTGAAGGATGGGAAAATCACAAACCCCCGCTTTGAGAATTGAGCAGATTTGTTCCACCACGGCTGCTCTGGAATGGTTTGGAAATGAAAATGTTGAACCACAGTGCAGAGGAGGTTGGCTTGGAGGCACCTGATGGCATCTGGGGTTTGCTGCCTTGGATCCATGGCCTTGCTGTGAGATTGATGGGTGCTCCATCCCTCCTCCATTCACATCCCACCTCTCCATGCAGCCCACCTGCCCTCAAGTCCTGCTCTGGGACCTCACTCTGGGTCTGGAAGCCCTTAGGGACCCCTGTCAGATGCACTGGCACTGCTTCCTCTGGAGATGCTCCATCCCATCCCTGCCCAGAAGCTGCACGCCACAAGGGAAAAGTCCCATTGCAATACAGGCAAAGCAACCAGAAGGAAGCCCTGCAGCTCCAGCTTGGATCTCTGCAGATCCAGAAATGAGGATTGCTTGGAAAACCCAAGACTGAGGCAGGACCCCACTGCTGGGGACATAAAAGAAGAAATCAGATCCTGATGTTCCCCATATGACCCATCTCCCTGACCCATTAAAACCCCTTCAGTGAGGCTGCACACCGACTGGCCCAGGGATGAGCAGCTGATGCCCTCATTGCCCAGCACTGAGCGTCTCACCAAACCCTCCCTAGTGCCACACTGGCAGTTCTGTGCTCCTTTCCCAGCACCGTCACCATTCCTCTGAGCTGAGCCCTGACCACAGAGCTCAAGCAGGATAACCTTAGCAAATGTCCAGCAAGAATTCACCGCTTTCTTTTACTTCAGATAGCAGGAGAAGGAAATCAGTGACGTTTGGTCTCTTTTCTATGGGAGACTCCTGTGGCTGATTTCTCCACGTGGCCAACAGGTAAACCCAGAGGGGAGAAGCGGTGCAGCCCCAAGCATCCACCTTCATCCTCACAGAGCATTTCTGCTCCCACACAGGGCTGGAGACAACCAAGGGACGAAGCCCCTTGAGGGGAGGACACCGACCCCAGCATAGGATCTGCTCATCGAACTGCTGGAGCTGGGGGGGCAAATTCCCACCATCACAGCAGTGCAAACCCAAATTCATCGCATCGCTTCGTTTCCCCACACCAACAGCCGTCCTCCAGCAACCCAAAAACCAGCAGCCCAGAGGGATGGATGGCATGGAGCAGGAGGGGACGATTTGCTCCCGACCCCCATCTGACATCGCTCTGCAGCCCGGCGCCCTCCCCTCTGCATCCCATACGAGGACGGGGCTGCGCCAGCTCTCTTCTCCCGCAGCTGGAGCGCGGCTGTGCCTCGCACGGCTCCTACCTGCTGCTTTTTAACGAGGAATCGGGTTGCCCTGGAGCCGGGTCTCCATGGAAACTCGGCTTTTTCAGACACTCAATGGAAGATGCTGGCACGGAGAGGTTTGTGCAGGAATACTGATTCAGCCCCAGCGTCTGTAACACTGACTGCATTTTAATCCTGCTCTGCTACCCGGCGAGCTAAAAATACCCCTCGCTGTCGCCTCCTGAGCTCGCGTAAACAGCTTAAAGCCACGCAGCGCTGCCAGCGCCGAGATTTCATGAATCAGCTGAAAAAAAAAAGGAAAAGAATCGTTTTAAAAGGGGGTGGGGGATGCGATGGTGGGGTCTCAGCCCTTGGGGTGGGGTGGGGAGAGCAGCCTTGCACAAAGGATGGAGGGAAAGGAGCAGCGCGAGATGGGATGCTGCGCATCGCGCGGCCCTTCGGGTGTTGTTTCACCTCTCCGAAATGCCCTTCGCTGGGGGTGAAGGCAAAGAAAAAGGCAGCACTGGGTGCCAGCAGCTGGGTGAGGTGTAACCGAAGGGGTGTCCAGCAAAAGGGGACCTTGGGCACGTTGAGGCTGTGGGTGCTGCCAGCGCTGGAGCCACGCGTCAGTGCTGGGACCGTAATAGGCAAACAAGAGCGTGCTCTGCTCTCTGCAATTAGCAGGGCTGTCCTCAGCTGCCTCCGAGTGCCTTTTTGCAGAATCCACAGGCGTCTCTCTGTTATAAAGGCGTGCTGCCAGCTGTCCACCATTCACTGGAAGGGGCATCCGAAGAGGGAAACTGAGGCACAAAACCCAGCGCTGCAGCAACCTGGCTGCAAGCCGGGGCTGAATCCAGACTTCCCACCCCCAGATGGATGGCAGCATTAAGGACATTGGCTGTGAACAGCCAGCGGGATAAAATAAACCCATGCAAAGCTTGCATGGCTCAGCTAAACATGGGGTGCAGGCTGCATTCCTTGACTGTAAAGAAAAGCCATTCCGGGCTCGATTGATTTATTAGATTTCATCACATGAAATGAGCAGGAATTGGACACAACCAACCCCACCACCCTTCGCCCTCCTTGCCAAACCCTCAGCACAAACCCCAGCAGACTGAGAGCCCGGTGCATCCCAGCAGGGAGGGGGGGACACATTGGGACAGACAGGGATGGCTGTGGGCTCACAGTGGGTTTGTGATGCTCCTGTGGTGCTCAGCATGCTGCCATGAAGCTGTATTTATTGACAGCATCGTCTTTGGCTGATTCAAATTCCTTTAACTGCACCCACCAGTTAATCCCAGCCCGAGGCCAGCAATGCTGTCACCATCCCTCCCTCCCCCCCAGCTCCCTCCACATTGGGTTTTCCTGCCCATTTTGCCAACCTGCCAGGCCTGCTGTGTGCCCCCAGGTGCCCCCTCCTGCTCCACCTGCCTGCCCTCCCCGATTGCTCTTTGCTTTAAATACAAACTAAAAACGCTCACCCGTGAGAGGGGGAGATTTTGCAGGGAAAAGAAAGCAGAGGGTGTACAGAAATGGCAAACCCCTTCCCCACCCCTTGCCCCAACCCTCCTCCTGCTTGGCTCGTGCTGGGTTTGTACCTAGAGGAGCTGTGAGCCAAGGGACAGCAGCCAGGAGGGGACTGGTGCCAGGTGCTGCATCCAAGCTCTGCTGTGAGGAGCAGCCATGCTCAGCTCCCAGCTCAGCTCACAAAGTCTCCATTGGGAAGCTGGAGTGCCAGTGGCCATGCCCAGGAATCCCTGCACAGCCCCAGCATCCCCTCACCTGGTCGATGTCTCATCTGTTGTGCACATCTCAGCCGCTGGCTGCTCTCCAGACGCAGCATCATCCTTCTTGTTCCCAGCCCTGGACTCCTTGCTCCCACTTTGCACCCCCTGTGCTGTTTGTGTGCCTGCCCACATGTCCCAGAACCTCCTTGGGGTCCCTACGATGGGCAGGGCTGCAGGGTGCTGCTAGGTTGTGCTCTCCCTCCCCATTGCTCTGCTGGGATTTGCAGGGGATGTATTGGCAAATTAAATTGCAAATTAAAAATCCAGAGCCTTCCTAAACCTGAAGCCATCCTGGAGGAACCGCTGATCTCCAGGGCCAGAGGGGGAATCCTCCTGATTCACTTGTGCCCTGGGGTCAGCGAGAAACAGCTTGCAAGCTGTGCTACAGCCCAGTGATGTGAAGGGCTTTGGCCAGGATGGAGGAGGGACCTTCTCCTCCCCAGCCACCCCACGGCCACCCATTTCCAAACCCACCTCCCTAAGGCACCCATCCCTGCACATTGCAGGGCTGCTCCCCAAATGCCATGTGGGTGCAGCCCGGGGGGATGCAGCTGCTCAGCATCACCTGAATGAACAGACCTGGGCGGACAAGCCGAGTGCTCTGCATCGATCCCAGCCCAACCGCGGCGTGCAGCACCCTCAGGGACACAGCAGCTGCTCAGCAGCATTGTGCTCACTGATGGCTCTCTCCCAGGCTAGGAAGCAGGCTCTGCTGTAATTGCTGCTTGGCCATCAGCCACTGATTGCTCACACTTGTGGCTGCTTTCTTCCCTTTCAGCTCTGTGGCAGCTCTTTGGTCGCCGTCCCTCCCCACCCCCCACTCTGGGTTTATAACCTTCCCCTTCTCCCTCCGCAGCCCTGAATAGACGGCTTCATGCCCCTGGGTGGGTTGTCATTGGAGGAATAAGAAAACACAGAACAGCACATTACTGGGGCTTCAGCTGGGCCTCCCCTGCTCGCTGCAGCAGCCAAGCTGGGCTTTTGGGCTTTTTCAGGGCTTTTTGAGGGCTTTTTGAGTGCTGCAGCCACCTGGTTCAGAGGCTCTAAACCACTTCAGAAGCCATTCCAATCCGAAAGGTGTGAGATCCCCATGTGTGAATCAGCCTCGTGCTGCCTGCTTGGCTCTGCTGCCTTCTGCCCCTGCAGCCTGGAGAGCTGCACCCCTTCACCTCCATGCGTTGTTCACTCTGAAACCTAATGATGGCACCGCTACGGCTTTACTGCTGATTAGCTCAGCTCTGCTGCTCAGAGCAGGGAGAGGCAATGCACTGGTCAGCTCTGCAGTGCTTCCCTCCACCAAATGAAGATGTTGCAACCAGTGTGAGCTTTCCAAGAGGGCTCTGATGCAATGTGAGGACGGCACGGCCACCGGGACCGCGATCCATGGGCAAGGAGGGACACTTCAAGGCAGGGGGTGTGGGAGCTGACTCAGCTCACGGATGTCTTTATTTGAACTCTAGTGCAGCTGGACAGGGAGAGGCATGCGTACAGGACAGAGAAAATGGGAGTAGTATTGCCTTCATCACAGAGATATGGAACAGTATTAGAAAGACACCGACCCTTTCAGGCCAGCCAGGCTCACCCCACCTCAGCACCCGTCCCCATTCCCTATTGCTTCCCATCCCCATCCCCCCAGCCCACCCCATGATGGCGCAGCACCCCGTGTGTGGCACCCAGTGTGGAGGAGAGCCCCAGTTTGACGATGGAGGTGCTCAGAGCGTGGATGGGGCACTGTGCAGGAGTGAGGGGTGAGCAGCTGGTGGGACTCTGGCTGGGTCACATCAGCAGGATGGCAGAGGCTGGGGCACGTGTCCGAAAGCAGGGGCAGAGGATGGGGCAGAGCACAGCAGGGCTGGCAGCAGGCAGGGAGCCCCTCACTGCCCCTCTTCAGCAAGGGACTCGGCTGCTAAACCCACTACTCCAGCCATGAGGATGGCAGCCAGAGCTTTGGGTCGCTGCATGGGGCAGGCAAAGCTCACCGGGAGAACATCCCTCGGCCTCGGGGGGGAATGCAGCCCTCAGCCTGGGGCAGAGCATCCCTCGGGTTTGGGGAGAGCAGCCCTTGGCACCGGTGACAGCACCTCCCTTGGGCAGAGCATCCCTTGGCCTTGGGGAGAGCATCCCTGCACCGTAGGGAGGGCATCTTTAGGGGAATGCATCACTCGGCCTCAGGGAGAGGATCCTTGAGCCATGGGATAGCATCCCTGGGCCTCAGGGAACGCATCCCTCCGGGCAAACATCCCTTAGCTTCAGGGAGAGCATCCCTCGGGGCACACGTCCCTCGCTGGGGCGCTGCCTGCATCCAGCTGGGGCTCAGGAGAAGGTGACCACCTCACCCTGGGGGTAACTGGAAGAGAGGACGTCTTGGCAGGTGTCTGCAACGAAAGACAGAGGTATTAAACGTAGCATTGGGCACCGCTTCCATCAGCTGTCTGTGGGGAAAGAGAGGGAGAGAGACACTGAGCTCCACGGGACCAACACTTGATGCGGTGCAGAAAGCGTAGTGCAAAGGGATGCAGCCTTCTCCTGCTGTTCCATCAATAAACTGATAAAACTACTTTTTTAAATGCCTTCAAATGGGCTCAGACACCCTCAGCCAAGGTGGAGACGTGGGAAATGGGTGGAGAACCAAGGAGAAATAGACGTAGGGGTGGGAATGTGAGGAATGCCTCCACCTCAGCTCCTCCTTGGTTCCCCACCACTACTGGAATTGAGGTTAAAGAGCAAAGAACAAAGAAGGAAATCATCATCCTCACCGCATCCTCCAGGAAAGCTGCTTGTGACCAAAGTCTCCAAACCAACCCCCAGCCAGATGTCCCAAAGCCAAGCTGAGTGCATTAATATCCTGCAGTGGTTTATTTTTCTCTCTCTCTCTCTCTCTCTTTCTCATTCGTTATCATTGAATTAATTAACATTGATTGGAGCTCTGAGTCACAACGCCGCCCATCCCCGTGTGCCAGGTTTCCAGGGGCCGTCAGGCGGGGAGACAGCTCTGATCCTCCTGATAAGCACGGGGCTGCCCTTTCCTCCCAGCAATATTGCTGCAGAACCCAGTGCTGGGCTCTCGTGGCTCCTTTCACCCCCCGCAGCTCCAAAACTTGGCTTCCCCAAAAGAAATCTCCCATCCTCTGCTGCTGTGGGTTGGGTTCTCCACGCGCACACCGTCTTTTCGATGCCACATCCCAGCCAAATGCTGAGGGATTACAGCCCATAGCTCCCAGGGCAGCGTGTCCCCAGTGATGGGCTGCTTTGGGGATCCGCCTTCATCCCCGTGCAGAAACATGGGTGAGATGCAGCTGCTGCAATCCGGGGCTGTTCCCACTTTGGAGAGCAGCTGGAAGCTCTCTGTGGGTCCCTGGGCCAGCTGGAGCATCCCCAGCAGCTCTATCGATTTCCCAGGGACACAACCCAGCTTTTAACTCCCATCTCCTCCTCCTCCTCCTCCCTGCTCAGAGCCGTTCCATGGCTGAGCTCAGACCTGCTGCCCGCATCCCCCAGGGAGCTCCTTGGGAAGCAGCTCAGCAGCCCCGGAGAAATCAGTGCGACTACAAAGAAATCACAACAGATGAGAGTTTTGTTTAATCGCCGTCCCCAGATAAAGCCACTGCCCTCCTGTTTGCACCCATCCGATGTGAATCAGCCTGTGATCCGGCCCCAAAACCCCTTCGGTTTGCAGGAGGAGTTGCCAGATCCACCTCCAAAAATGCCCACTTTCCTCCTAATGGATTTCCCCAGACAGCCCCACCTCTGCCCTCCGCCTCCTGCCCCAGCACAGCGTTTGGGCAGGTCGCAACCCAATTCTGCAGGTGGTTTTCCTGTTTCTTTTATGTTCTGGGAGGTCTGTTTGAGGACAAGAGGCTGTGCAGGCGAAGCATCAGAGCCGATCCCACGGAGAGGCTGCAGTGGGCAGCATTGGGCTGGAGCCACCGACCACCCTAGAAAGCATTTGGGTCCAGCCCACAGGATGCTTTTTCCAACTCCATAGGATGCTTTTCTTCTCTCTGCTGCAACGGGGGGGGATTTGCAGAGGGGCAGAGGACCCCAATCCTCACCCAGCACTGCAGAGCTTGGGATGAACCTCAACCTGCTCCTCCAATCAGAGCCACTGCCCAAGCAGAGGAGCAGAGCGCCGGACTGGGAGGTGGGAGAAGGAGGCACTATTTTTAAGCTCAGCTGCGTCTTATTTTGCATCTGCCTCTGCTCTCTGCATTCCTCGTCAGCACGGGCAAAGGCTACGGCTGCTTGTTTTTTATATCATTTTATTGTCATCACATCAGCACGGAGGATTTTTTCCTGGCAGTCAGGGGAAGTCAGAAACAGGCTGCTTCTGGGTAGAGCAATTACTCTCCTGACATCTTCACCTCCCGCCCCACCGCCTGACAGACCTTGCTATTTTCTCGGCTCTTTCGGGGCATCTCCTGAGAAACAGAGCAGTTGTTGCAGCAATAACAATTAATACTTTGCACGCAACCCGGGCTCCTGCCGCAGCACAGGACGGCCCCCGGAGCGACAGGCAGATGAAGGTTGATGGGGGCACTGCCCCAAAGCCCCCCCAGCTCCTGAGGATGAGCTGCTCGCAAAGTGCTGCCAGCTTCAGCAGACAGACAGACGGATGCAGGGACACAGATCACAGCCTGGAGCTCTGCAGGTGGGAAGAGCGTCCCTGAGCCCATCCGTGCTACGGAGCAGCGCCTGCAGCTGCGATGGGGAGGGCAGCACAGGGTGCAGTTCTCCCCGGTGCTGTGCTGGACACAGGGATGCAGCGCACGGAGCACAGCGTCCTGCTGGGACGAGGTGATCCCAGCAGCTGAGCAGGACAGGACGCAGCTCTGCCTTTAGGGCTGGTGGGGCAGCAGCAAGCTCAGCCGCTGCATCTCAGCCACTGCAGCTCAACCACCGAGTTCAGCCTCTGCAGTTCAACCATCATTGCAGCTCAACCACTGAGTTCAACCTCCGCAGCTCAACCGATGCATCTCAGCCACAGCAGCTCAACTACTGCAGTCCCATCACTGCAGCTCAACCAAAACTGCAGCTCAGCCATCACTGCAACCCCACCACCGCAGCACAGCCATCGTTGCAGCTCGACCACTGCAGCTCGACCATCACTGCAGTTCAATCACCGCACACTGCTGAGATTTTAAACCCCGTTTTTGGAGCAGGGCAGAGGCAGCCCGTGCTGCTCTCAATCGATCCCCTTTGCCAAGAATAAATCAAACCACCTTGCTTTCTCCCAGTGCGTTTCAACTGAGCCGGAACGCGCGCTCCTCTCCAGATCCCTAAACATAGACAAGTGGCTGGGAGGATATTTGGGGGAAGTATCGTATTCACTCGCTCTATTCTTATCCTATTCTCCAGGCAGCCAATTTTGGCCACCGTTTGTGATAAGACTCCAGGCTGCAGAGCCATTTAGCGCTCTGCTCTTCTGATCCATCGCAGCTCCTCTTATATTCTTAGCAGCGGCATTAACCCCTGCTCTCTCACCCCCAAAACCCACCGGGACCTCACCCGAAAATCCCAGCACCCCACTGCCCCCAAACTGCTATTCAGAGGAAGGCGAGGGGGGGAGGGGGGAGGAAGGAGAGCGAAGATGCTGTGGGTTTTTCACCAGTTTGGTGCCTCCCACAGAAATGCCTCTGTCTCCCATTCGGGGCCCTGTTGTTTGAGAGGAGCTTTTTGCACATTAGTCATGCCTTCCACCCAGTTGCATAACGCCGAGGCTAAAAATTGCAAAGCGTGGCTCCACGTTGGCTCTAACAGGAAACCAGGGATCAACGTTGTGGTGCACCGAGGGTTTTCCACACCAAACCTGTGGCTGCTGGGGTTAATTCTCTGCTTGCAACGCTCCTCCAAACCTAAAGCCTTTCTGCACCACGCAGGGCTGCTGGCTCTGCTTGGCTTGTCCCCAACGCCAGCACCCGACCTTGAGTAAATCATTTATGATTCCGAGCCCACGGAAAGCACAGAGGGTCACCTTGTGCCTTGCATGGATTCGGGAGGGGGGGGGGGGGGGAAATCTCAGCTCCTCCTGCTCCAAACACAGAGAGTGCTCCGAGGGGAAGGATGTGCTGAGATGCACCAGGACCTCACCCTCCCATGAGCCCCATCCCCCTCCCACCCCATGGGATGCTGTGCCCCACAGCCTGAACCCATCCCAGCAGAGCACTGCCTGCCCCTTGGGGCACCACCAGTTCTCCCATCACACCCAGCTCTCCCGCTCCCCAGTTCTCAGCAGCAGCTTTCCCAGCTGCTCCTTTCCCCACATATTCTCTCCCCCCACCTCCCAGCTCTTTATGGACCATCCCCCATCCCATCCTTTATCCCCCCTACTTGAAAGGGGCTGTTGTTGAGGTTGCAAAACCCCATCCCTCCTTGAGGCCACCCCAACTCAAACAGAGAAAGCAGACACAAGCAGAGAAGCAGAGTTAGGCACAGAAAAAGCACCAAACAAGAGGGGAACTGCTGCCGGGCAGGGAATAGAGATTTATTCATCCGGTTCCTCCAGAAATTGGAGGCTGTTTGAAAAGGAGCCCTAAAATGAGATGAACTCAGCCATTTCCAGCACAACGATGTGTAATTTGATGAGTCAACGCATCCTTCTTGCATTCCCAGCCCAAGTGCAAACGGGCCACGGGAAGGGACCGC
Organism: Lagopus leucura; assembly: GCF_019238085.1. Taxonomy (NCBI): domain Eukaryota; kingdom Metazoa; phylum Chordata; class Aves; order Galliformes; family Phasianidae; genus Lagopus; species Lagopus leucura. The sequence continues at coordinate 3,939,310 of NW_024962290.1, forward strand.
ACACCCTCAGCCCAAAGTACTGGGGACGAGCGAGGTGTCCAGGGGATGAAAAACACCGAGCAGCCCTCCCACCCCCGTGGGGACTGTCCCAAACGCACAGACACGAGAGGATGAAGTGCATGGAGACGTCAGGGGTCCTGTCTGCAGGCATGGGAGCAGGGCTGGGCTGCAGGTTAAGGCCCGCTTCTTGGTGATGGGGACATCCTGGGCACCGCTGGGGACACAGCATCGCAGGGATGGGGGGACAGAGCGACACGGGGAGCGCGCGGCCGACACACAAAGCGGGATCCGGGCGGCATTTAGAGGATGGAAGGGACGGGGGAGCAGGGAGAGCTGTAGCGCGAGGCGAGGGGAGCCAACCCCCCCGCAGGTCCTGCCACACCATCTATGCTGTTTAGGCTCCGGGATTTTCCATAGCCTTTGTGAAGAAAAGGGACAGAGGTGAGGTTAGAGCTGCATTCAGCCCCGCGCCTGAAGGCTAAGCCCCCTCCCCAAAAGATCCAGCAAGAGCAGCGCCGCTCCTTGCAGCCTCTAAGAGCCTGCTGAGCCCTCTCCCCCCCCACCCTGCACCCCACAGCCACCCCTTCTGCAGGGGATGCCCCACAGCGTGGAGCCGTGCCGGTGGTGGGGCACTGCATCACCCCACTGCTGGGCCTGGAGTCTGAATGAGGGATGAATCCGGGCAGTTTGTGGGCTGAAGTGATTGGGGAAAGCAGTGGAATTCAAACAAATGTGGGATTTGGAAGGAGTTATTCCCCCAGCTCTGGATTGTTAAGCAGCAAGCTGCTGCTGACACCTTTCTGTATGCAGAGGAGCAGGTAGAAACGCTCAGGATTTTCCGTGAGCAATCGCACTGAAGAGCAAACATTTCCATTTCTGTACGTATGGGAGCTCTTTGCAAACTCCCCAAAAGCCAGGAGCTGCTTGGGCTCAGATGGAAAAGCAACAGCCAGATGTTCTCCCAGGTCAAAAGCAACACTTCTTGGGGAAAGAACCCAACTATTTGCACTGAAAATGGGATTGATGTCCAAACAGCAGCCCTGGTTAAGAGCACACGTGAGCCCTGAGCTGTGACATTTGCCCCAGCCCTGAAGGCCACCACGGCTTCCACCAAGGGCCAGCTTTGCTAATTGCCACCAGCCCACTCCGTTTGAGGAGCTGCTCTCCCAGCAAGCCATGCAGGTGCTAACTGAGGTCACCGGGATTGCTTTCAAAACACGTTTGTTGCCAAGGAGCAGTGCACACCCCAGGAGCCAGCAGTGCCGTGCACCCCATGATGCAAATCCTTGTGGTGCACGTGCATGCTCACACATGCTTTGAGCCAGCAGCAGATGGGGATGGGGTAATGCAAGCAGGCAGCAGAGCCCAGCAACACGTGTGCGTTTACCAGCAGCCTGGTGCCCGCATGCTGCTTGCACACACTCACGTCCCTGGGCAAACGTGGGTTTGTCCCTGCACCCCCCCAGCCGAGCATCACCAGCAGATGCTCACACGAGCACTTGGTCCACATGCCAGGCATGGCTCTGCCCTAATAGCGAGAAGCAGAGCAAAATCAGTGCTGTGATGCACTGAGCTCTGGCAGCCAAGCTAAAGACTTGGTGCTTTGCAATGCTGGGTGCTGCTAAAGGTGGTAAATCCCATTCTCTCCATCTAATGCCATTCGCCATGCCCTCTCTAGAAGGGCTGCTCTGGTTTTTGCCTTGCTGTTCCTAGACCATCCTAACTCACCTTGCTTGCTGCTGGCCTTGTCCTGCCTCCATATCTCTGCATGAAAGCAGAGGATGTGTGCTCAGGTGCCAAGAGCCATGCCAGTATCTGTGTCCCAGCAGGACGCATTGCTGGAGGGAGATAAGGGGTCTGCAGCAACCCCCAGCAGCAGGGAGGAAGGAAAGGGACCCCACTGGAAGCAGCTAAAGGGACACAAGATAAATGCCACCACACAGGTGTCACACCACGTTCTGGTTCCATCTGAGGGGTGGTGGGCAGTGGGGGCTTTTCTCTTTGAGCTGCCCCCAAAGAAACCAACTGTTGGCATCAGTGCTCCAACCGTAGCAGCCGCCAAGATCTGCAGCTTGTTCCTGAAGCAGCCCCGTCTCCTGATTCCCACAGCTTGTACAGACATGGGTACCTGTCCCAGCATCTGACAGATGGCCATCAGCAAATCGGGCTCCGAACCAAGCTCATCTCAATTTGCAGAGCTGCCAGCATCCCAGTACCAGAACAAACAGCCTCAGCAGGAGATAAATCAGGAAAAGGTGCTCTGCGGCTCCCAGCACCCTCAGGCACGAACATGGGAAGATGCTCTGCCCTCTGCCCACCTCTGACCCTACCCACATTGGAATATGTCACCATGGAAGATGTCAGCCTGAACCCCAGTCCCACCTGCCCATCCCCAATGGCACAAGTACTGAGGTTTCCCCTTCCTAAAGGGTCTCACACATTGCTGAACGCCAGGCCACCTCCCAGCAGAGCCTTCAGGAGGTTGGGTGACCCACGTAGACACGCATTTTTAATTGCAATGAAGCACTCTGGTATCTGCAGGAAGGGCAGCAGAACCACCCAGAGATCACCACAGTGCCCTTCTGAAGAACTCTCAGTGCCACCCCACAAGAAAAATGACAGCAGTATTAATTTCCTGGCCTTATTTCTTGGAACAAAGTGGTCTTTAAGGTCCCTTCCATCCCAACCCAAGTCACTCGGTTTGGGAGCCCAGCAAGAGCTGCACTGCACCCTCAGCAGTTCGATCTTCCAGTGGCATCAAGGGGTCCCAGCTGCAATTCCTCAGCTGAAGAGCTGCCAGACCTGAGCATCTCCCAAGGATGAAGGCTTCCACCCTCCCCCCCATCCCTTCCACTGTCCTCCCCAGGGCAGAAGCAGAACCCTTCCCCTCTCTTTAGGGAGCAGCGAGGAAAGAGCCCAACTTCAGAGGAAACAGCACCTCCAGGCAAAGCACCGAGAACTCCGAGCACATATTTGTACAACGCTCTGCTGCCCAAAGATGAATGTGGCTTTTATTTTTTTTTCCCCTTCTTTTTAAGGGAGGAGGTTGTGTGGGAACACCAAAGGGAATCCTTGATTTCCCAGGAGAACGCAACCAATTTGCTCCTGCTAATATAATAACTGCCATCATCCCAAACACCAACCCACAGCTCCAGGGCTGCTGGAGCCCGGGGAGCAAAAGGCACTGGGGGGTGTGGGATGGACCAAAGCACCACGGCTGGGGGTCACAGCCCCCAAAATGAGACCCTTCCTCTTTGCCAAGCAACGAATTGAGGGCTTGCAAGGCACAGCATCATCCTTCACCCTGCCTGGCCCCAGCTCCCATGCGCTGGGGTGAGGGACTGGGACTAACCGGGGTTAAGCAGTGCTGAGAAGAGAGAAGTAGGTCAGTGCTGCAGCTCTGCATCCTCCCACACCCCCTCGGATGTACAAGAGAGCAGGAAAACTGCACAACTAAAGAACAGAGCCATGCCCTAAGGATCAACCCAGCAATCCAGGGTGCAGGTGGATTCCGTGGCTCCAGGTGGGCAGAGGATGCAATGGGACCCAACTGAAGAAGACTGCCTCTTTGTCGCTGGAAGAAGAGCTCTGTGTTTTCCTGGCTGGTCTCCCCCACAGTTTTCTCCCAACACTTCCCAAAGCTCACTTCCTAAACCCAGAGGAGACAGCCTTCCTGGCAACCCCGTGCTTTTGGCAAGGCAGCAGTTGACACAGCACGATTCCCCACGCTCAAAGCCACCAAAAGGCATCGGAGGAGGAGAGGGAAGGGACAGAGAAAAGACCACAGACTCTTTTTCCCTGCTGAAAACCTTTCGGCCTGCTTCAGCCACAATCTCATCACCTCCTCAGGAGAGGCACAGCACCCTGAGATGGGTGGGTGAGGGGAGCAGAGGCACAGCTGTCCCCACAGAAGGCAGCGTGACAAACATCAAGTCCCAGATCTCAAACAGTGGCAATCAGGGGAGGAGAAAACAAGAAGGTAAGAGCTGCCACAGAGAGACACAATGGATGGAAATGAAGCGGATGGAGAGGCAGAGAGACAAGGGGACTTGGGGGCCTGGAAATGGAAGGAGCAGAGAAGAGCCAGGCAGGCAGATGGAGATGAATCCCAGCCTCAAACAGATGCAGGAAGCCTTGCCCCCAACCCACGGCTCCCAGCACCAGCCCTGACTGTACCTTTTTGGATGCCTCCATCTGCTGTGCAGGAGAAGTCACCCGTGGCCAGGAGGAAGCACGTGGAGGATTTCTTGTTCTTGTCCCTGGTGCTCGAGCGTCGCATGGGCCGCTTCTCCTCATCAGATGGGGACAGCGGCTGCTCCTCGTCTGACAGCACCACATTGGCCTCACCATTCTGCTTGGAGTCTGCAAGAAGGGCAGCAGACATCCATCAGCAGGAGGAACCTGCAAGGCAATGTGCTCAGGGCGGCCAGAAGAGGCTCAGCAGACCCCTACAATGGGATCATAGGTAGCTCAGAGCAGCTTCCAAAAATCCAGGCATATCCAAGCCAAAATACAGCTACCAAGGAAGCAGAACCACGCTAAATCTTAACCCCAAACAACAACTCTTCCTGCTACTGAGGGCTGTATACCCTGGGTCTTTGAAATCCACCTCCACAGCTGATGGGAATTTGCTCTTCCACATTCACACCATCTGCAATAGGAAGTGCTGATTTATGCCACCTGACTCCTATGCCATCTGAGAAGATGCTCTGCACGCTGAAGATCCATCCTGAGTTCCTGAATCAGTGCTGGGGTGAAGGAATGGGCTTTTGACAGCTCCTCCTGCTTCCTGCTGTGGGGTCTCCTGGGGCAGATGGGCTGTGAGGCAATTGGAAAATATATGCTGGGTGCCCAGCATCCCCCTAGCTCAGCCCAAGTGATGCTGCCCATAGCTGGGCTGTGCAGAGACAGGGACGTCTCTTCTTCTAACTGGGAGAACACACTGGCAATGCCCCAAACTCCAGGTCAGTGCATGAGACCAAAGTACAAACGTATGGAGGCTGATTTTGCTCCTGCCTGGGCAGCGCTGGGCTCATTGCGCAGGGAGACCACATCTCACTGGAGATGAATGGGAAAGTGAGGTCAGGCAGTACCTATGGAGTTATCAGTTTTGGTGAAGCACAGCCTGATTGACGGCGTGAGGAAGGAAAACAAAACTGACCCTGACGAAGTGAGACGGGGATTGGGATGACGGTCTGCAAGAGTTGCTCTGTGGTCCGTAGCAGTTGGGTCAGTGGTCTTACCTCTGTCAGGGTAAGCAGGATGTACAGCAGGCAGGGACCCCCTGAATCACACCAAGGTGGCTTGATCTGTGTTTGGAGAGCAGAACATGGCCCTTCCCCCGTGCCCAGCTCCAGTGGGAGATCCACCAACACCACTCCCCGTACCCAGGTGTCCCAACCAAGACCTCAGCAACCCGCGAGCCCATGGCAGCGTATGGGAACCGAGCCACAGCCTTGGGGGCTCCCAGAGGTCTCCCCCTCCCTCTGCCCCACCTTTGGGGTCTCACCTGACCGCTTCCGCTCGGCCACCCCTTCCTCTACCGCCAAGGGGCAAGTGTCGCTCTGGGTGCTGTTGCGGGGGGAGTTCTCCTCAGATTTGCAGTAGGTGGGGGAGTCCATCGGGGCCGGACGGGGTATATGCTTTTTCTTCTTCTTTGGCAGCTTCTGCTTGGCCATGGCCAGCGAATAATACATCCCAAAGTTATTGACAATGACGGGCACAGGCATGGCGATGGTGAGCACCCCAGCCAGCGCACAGAGAGCCCCCACCACCATGCCCGACCAGGTCTTGGGGTACATATCACCATAGCCCAGCGTCGTCATCGTGACCACGGCCCACCAGAACCCGATGGGGATGTTCTTAAAGTGAGTCGGGTCGCTCCCGCTGGAGTCAGACGTCTTGGCTCCGATCCGCTCGGCGTAATAGATCATGGTGGCAAAAATCAAGACCCCCAAAGCCAGGAAGATGATGAGGAGCAGGAATTCGTTGGTGCTGGCCCGGAGAGTGTGACCCAGCACACGGAGACCCACAAAGTGTCGGGTCAGCTTGAAGATCCGAAGGATCCGGACGAAACGAACCACTCGCAGGAAACCCAGCACATCCCGAGCAGCTTTGGAGGACAGGCCACTGAGACCTACCTCCAGGTAGAAGGGCAAGATGGCCACAAAGTCAATGATGTTGAGCATGTTCTTAACGAAGAGAAGCTTATCTGGACAGCAGATGATACGAACCAGGAACTCGAGGGTGAACCAGAGGACGCAGACCCCTTCGATGTAGGTGAGGATGGGCTCCGTCTCCACTTTGTGCGTCAGCAGGATCGTCGTGGTGTTGCCCACCACGAGGGTCTCCGTCACGTTGACGTTGATGTTGAAGGCCTCGTGTGTCTCCAGGCAGAAGGTCGTGATGGAGACCAGGATAAAGAAGAGCGAGGCAAAAGCAACTACCTGCAAATGCAGAATTACCCAAGCTGTTAGCTGAATTTCCTGGGGATGCATGGAAAGATTTGGGTCACCTGGATGGAGAGAGCGCTGATGTTGTAGAGCACCATGATGATACCTGCAGGGCAGCCTGAGGCAAGCTGCTGGTGTCACCTGAGTTTAGTACATCCCTCCTCGTCCCTGCAAGCATATAGGAACAGCAGGGATGGGAGAAGTCCTCATCTGATAAAAATGAGGCTCAAAACATCCCGGGAGCTGTGCTGCTGCCACCCACCTCAAGACCAAGGATGGAGAATGGGGAAGTTTTGTTGTTTGGGTGTTCCTGTGTAGAGCCAGGGGTTGGACTGAGTGATCCTGGTGAGTTCCTTCCAACTTGGGATATTCTATGCTTCTACGACTCCATGATTTCATAATTTCCCATCAGTTGCCAGCAAACCTCAGAGCCTGAGGCCATCAGGGCCTTTCTCCAATGGTATGGATTGGGGGGGGGGTGTGCTGAGTTCCAGCTGTGGCTGGAGATGTGCTGGAGGTGACAGTGATGGGAATGAAGGCAGACCTGCCACAGCCTCTGTTTGGAGCACTGGGCGCACATGGGAGAAGGCAGCTGTGAGAGGACTAAGTCCAAGAGCAATTCAAACCAAACCCCCAACTCAGGCCATTCTATCACTCCATGAACCCAATGTGAGGTCTGAGACATGGGCAAGAACCCCTGAAAAAAGCATGAGAGCAGAAAATCCCTCCACCTCCATCTCCATCTCCATCTCCATCTCCATCTCCATCTCCACCTCCATCTCCATCATCTCCATCTCCATCTCCATCTAATCTCCATCTCCATCTCCATCTCCATCTCCATCTAATCTCCATCTCCATCTCCATCTCCATCTCCACCTCCATCTCCACCTCCATCTCCATCTCCCTCCTTCCAGGGCCGCTTTGGTTTCATGGGAGCAGGTTTTGCTCCAGCGCCCTTTGCTGCTAACACAGCTGCCTGCACCAGGCAGGATGCAATCTTCTGCTCCCACTGCATGGCTCATGGCATTGCAGACCCCCCTGCCCAGCTGCACTCTGCACCTCGAGCTGCTGGAGGCAACAGCCTGGGTCGTTGGCTGGAGTGAATCAGCAGAGGAGACAGCCCTGAGTCACGCTGGAGAAAAAAAAGCCCCAGCACGGTGGTAATGTGAGAGCATCCTCACGGGGTGTCCCCAAGGGCAAACCCACGTGGGTCTGGCATTGAGGAAAGCATCATCCCTCCCTCCCAAAGTGAGGTGTGAAGTTTAAACAGACTCAAATCGGCGGAGAAACCTCTGGAAGACGATTCTCCCCCCAGCGATGGGTGCTGGCCCAGGGATGGGCTGAGACGCCTCCTATCCTCCAGCAGAGCCTGATGGTGAGACCCTGCACTGCCCTGAAGGAGCAGTAGGGCAATGGAATAGGACTGCTGTGTGAGCTGTGGAGGTGAGAGCTGACAGCCCCAGGAGCAACAGCATCCTCTAAAAATAGGAGTCAGGTTCACAGCCAGTGCCAAGCAGTGCCTCCCCCCCCCCTCTCAGTCAGCAGTGCTGCTGCAGTTTTGTGTCAGCTGAAGACCTGACCTGAGATAGCCCAGCTGTAACCTCTGTTTTGCTCCAACCTCTTTTCTTTTTTTCTTTCCCCTAAGTGTCTTTAAAATAACATAAAATCCATGTCTATACACAGCAACCACCAACACAGCACTGCGAGTCCCACTAAACGAGTTCCCCAGAACCTGCAGATGATCCCTGTGCTTGGATGCAGCTTGGCAAGGGTGATCCCAAAAAAACCCATCTCCCTCCATGGGGTCTCTAGCCTGGAGGTCCCAATGGGCATGAGGTCAGTGCTGCAAAGGGGAAAAAAAGGAGGAGATACACGTAAGCAGGGTTTGGAAGCAGAGCTAAAACCACAGACAGAGCAGCTTCCAATGGGGAGCAGTGGAGATCGAGGCTGAACTTGGATGGCATCTAACCAGATGCTGGGAGAGAGATGGTGGAGGGAGAGGAAGATGGAAATAGCCACGAACCAACTGACTCAGAGCCCCAGGGGCTGCTCCAGGTGTGAGGAGGAGCAAAGAACGGAGGAATTCAGCCCCTGAGACTCTTAGTCACCGCTGTCACAGGATGTAGGGGCAGCACTCCTCCCCCTGCGGCCAGGTTTGGTGAGAGCAGCCATGGGATGTGCCGCATCCCCAAACCCCAACAGCCAGCACTGACCCTCTTCCACAGAGCAGGGGCACCCCAGTATGGGGAAATGCTAAACAAATCTTGCAGCATGGCTCCCAATTTGGAGGGGGATCCATGAACGTCGCACCAGAGGAGCATCCGAGTGGTGACACCAACCTGGTGACAGACCCCTGCAATAAGGGAGAGCACTGGGCAGGCTGCTGTCACTTGGGTTGGGTGCACTTCAGTTGCCCCTTCTGCTGGAGCACTTCTCCCAAATACTGCAAGACCACGTTGATATCTCTGCATGGAAAATACGACCCTGCAGGAATCACGGCTGGAAGCTGAGCTGAGCCCTTATCTCAGAGGGCACAGAAGGAAGGGAGCAGGGAGCTCCCAGCACAGCCCAGTGCTGCTCCATCCATCCCATCAGCTCCCAGTCAGACTTTGCAGCCTGGTTCCCCCCCTGCTGCTTCTGTTTAACGGATGCCTTTCCTGTAGCAGCTCGGCACAGAACAACAAAAACCTGACCTGAGTTGCTCTGCTCCATCATTTTGGTGCTGTGGTTCTTGATCTTTAATTCTTTCGATGCTCAGATGCAATGAACCCCCCGAGATGGGGAGAGGATTGGGCACCTCTTCTGCAGCAAGGAAAGCTCTGCTGCCCCAATACTGTGTGTGCTGTTCCTGTGTCAGCTGCAAAAACACCTCCTTGACAAAGTGACCCCTGCCCTCTGCATTGCTGGTGGGTGGGAAATGCCTCTGAGATTTCTTACCATTGATGGGTTTTTGCACCTCTAAAGGCATCCAGAATTCATTTGGTTCCCAAGTGCCCACGTCTGTGTGTGTGTGTGTGTCTGTGGCATGGGTACAGTGGGGGGAGCGTGGATGGATGGGCCCAGATGGCCTTGGAATGGGGTGGGAAGGTGTCTGGGGTCAGTTGGCAGCACTTTGGGGGTGATCTCAGAGCACTGGGGAGGGGAGGCTCTTTGGAAGGCAGAGCCCAGGCAGTGCTGTGAGCCCAAAGAGCCCAAAGGCAGGGGTTGGGAGCATGAGGAGATGCCCACTGTGGGAGATGGGGCTGCAGATGTGTAAGGATGTCAAACACACGCTGGGACTGCATGAGGTACATGGAAGGGTTGGGGGGGAACTGGGAGATGAATGCTGAGCCACTCTGTCACATTTCAGAAGTTGTGGCAGTCCAGCAAAGCTCCCATTGACTGGAAAAGGGGAAGGGCAAAAAAAAAGAAGACGTGGGGAAGGGCTGCCAGCCAGCCTCACCTCCGTGTCCTGCAAGGTCATGGAGCAGATCCTTCTGGAAGCAATCCTAAGGCACACGGAGGACAGGAAGAGCCAACACGGCTTCGCTGGGGGCAAATGGTGCCTGACATGTCGGGGGGCCTCCTGCAATGTGGCTGAGACCGTGGCACTGCTGCCCAGAGCTGTGAGCATCCCATCCTTGCAGTGCACGAGGCCACAGGTGGTCCTGGGCAGCCTGAGCTGGGGGAGACCCGGCCCAGGGCAGAGATTGGGCTTTTAGATCTTCAAGATCCCTTCCAAGGCAACCGTGCTGTGATCCTATGATTCTGAGAGGACTGTGTGTGTGTGAGAGCCGCAGCTGTGAGCCTGTGCTCACACGTGCTGATGGGGACCGTATGCTGAGCGTGGGCTGCACCAGTGTGGTGACAGCGAGGGGCATGGGTGCAGGGCACCAGCAGGGCTGCGTGGGGCACCTTCTGGGGCTTGAAGAAGGGTACGAGCTCCCTGGAGACAAAGGTAAGGATCCCATTTACTTCAGGACCCGATTTGGTATTTCCCTGCCCAGCATCCCCTGCCAGCACTCACACATGCCAGGGCACAGACCCATTAAGTGTTGTTTTTTTGGTATGTGCACACACACAAGCAAGAGGAAACAGTCCTGTCTGTCCTAGAGCATCCCGAAACTCTGCCAGGGCTCAGCCAGTCCCACACCTCTGTGACAGGACAGGAGGTGCTCAGCAGCACCCAAGGGTGCGAAGGGGACCACCAGCCTCAGCCCATATGTGGTGCATCGGGAAGGGATGGGGAGATGATGGAAGAGGTTTCCCAAGGGATGAGAGATGGCTGGGAGCACACTATGCAATGGAGCTTCCCATGGGATGGGAGGTGGTCAGGAATGGGACACCCCATGGAGCTTCCCATGGGATGGGAGGTGGTGAGGAGCACGATACGCAACGCATCCATCCCACTCTTGAAGATGGGGAGACGGAGACGTACCTGTAGCACGGCCCCAACCCCACTCACCAGCACATTTTGGGAGCTTACCCTTGCTGCCTTGGATGAATAGGGATCCTCAAAGAGCGCCCACATCCTGGGCTGCCAATTCCGACAGCAGCCACCCCCTCCGGCAGCCCCCGCTGCCCCCGGCGGCCTGTCCTCCATGCCCAGGCGTTGAAGGGCCATCTCCCTACCCCCTTCCTCTTCGGGCTCCTCTCCTCCAGCCCCTCCTCCAGGTTCAGGACTCTCAAAGATATCCAGGGCCTCTTCAGCATCGCGGTGCTGGCGGTATGTCATCCAGCAGCAGGGCTCCACGTCGGTCTCGTCGATGCCCCAGTAGGTGAGCTCCTCCTCGAAGAGGGGCCCGCAGATGTCGGCCGGGCAGTGCAGCTTGCCGGTTCGGTAGTAGTTGAGGACGTAGGAGAAGATCCCGGGGTGGCGATCGAAGAAGAACTCATTGCTTTTACCATCAAAGTCAAAATTGCTCTGGGCATCGGGGTCGGCGAGCCAGGCCAGGCGGGTGCCCGGCAAAGTCCGTAAGGTGCTTTTGTAGGTTTCGTGCCGGGTGCCCCCTACGTTGATGGTGATCTTGTCCGAGTCTTCCCCTTTGCCCATCTCTTCCTTCAGGCATGTTTTGGAAGGTGGTTTGTTCCCCGACTTGCGTCCGCGGTAGGAGGAGACACACACCGAGCTGATCATAGATTTCGGTGGACGGGAGACGCGCGCTACGCGCACCCTTCCTCCGGGCGAGGAGCCGGGGGTCGGCGGAGGCGGGCGAGGGGAGCAGCGATGGGACTGGAGAGGGCAGAACGGGGGAGGGCTCAGCCTTCGCTCCGGCCTCCGCCAGCCCCGGCGCCGGACGAGGGGAGCGGGATGGAGCCGAGCCGGACACCGCTGGCTGCCGGGGGCCGGCAGGGGAGGCTGCAACCTCCACCTCCTCCCAAGCCACCCCCCCGGATTAAATCCGCCCTCCGCCCGCAGCCAGCGCGGCCCCGGCGGGCAGCAACAAGTGGAGGCGGGTGGAGCGGGGGGAGGCTGCGGGTGGAGGGCCGGGGGGGTCCGACCGGGATGGAGGAGGCCGGGAGAGGGGAACGAAACCCGGTACCTGCAGCGCCGGTTGCCGGGGGGGCCCCGCCGCCCGCCCCTCCCGCCCCGCTCTCCCTCCGCCCCCC